>NW_026590654.1:2100962-2279145 GCF_907164565.1 Psammomys obesus | reverse complement strand
ACACACACACACACACACACACACACACACACACACACACACACACAATTTCTCTAAATAAAGACAAAGACATAAAAAGCAAACTAATTCAGTGAGATTGTATTGTTGGAAAAGTGCTGATCTTGAGTTAGGGATCTAAATTTATCAAGAAAATAATTTAAATGAGTTTAACTGGGACTTGGGACTGGGGAGAGGGTTGGGTCCAGTACCTGTTTCTTCCCTTATCGCTAAGTTAACCTGCCGTTTCTCTGGACATCTTGCAAGTGTGCTTTTCGGTAAATATTCTTTGTTTATTCAATGGTTCTTTCAGCTCTGCTTCGGCCTGTCTTCCCAAAACAGTAGCTTTGCTCTTGGGTATGACCATAGCTCCCAGTAAGGCTGTGACCTGGAGCTGCTATGGGAGCACTTGGCCTTGACTATACTCCACAGAATTAGTGGCAGCTAGCTTTCTGTCCTAACCTGTCCTGTTTGAGTTCTTCACACGCTTGTTTTCCATTTGGAACTGATAGGAAGTAGAAACACTGCTTTTCTTTCTCTTCCTTTTCTTTTTCTTTTTCTTTCTTTCTTTCTTTCTTTCTTTCTTTCTTTCTTTCTTTCTTTCTTTCTTTCTTTCTTTCTTGTTATAGTTTATTTACTTTGTATCCCAGCTGTAGCCCCTCCCTCATTCCCTCCCAATTCTCCCCCTTCCTCCCTCACTTCCTCCCTACCCCTCTCCAAGTCCACTGATAGGGGAGGTCCTCCTCCCCTTCTATTTGACCCTAGCTTATCAGGTTTCATCAGGACTGGCTGCATTGTCTTCCTCTGTGGCCTAGCAAGCCTGCTCCTCCATCAGGGGGGGGGGGGAATGTGGGTCAAAGAGTCAGCCATTGAGTTAATGTCAGAAACAGTCCCTGTTCCCCTTACTATGGTACCCACTTGAATACTGAGCTGCCATGGGCTACATCTGAGCAGGGGTTCTAGGTTATATCCATGCATGGTCCTTGGTTGGAGAAACAGTCTCAGAAAAGACACCTGTGCCCAGATATATTTTGTCCTTGTGGAGCTCCTGTCCACTCCAGGTCATACTAATTCCCTCTTCTTTCATATGATTCCCTGCACTCTGCCCAAGGTTTGTTTATGAGTCTCAGCATCTGACCGAGGGTTGATATCCAGACTATATAAAAAACTAAAGAAGTTAAAAAGCATCAAATCTAGCAATCCAATTTAAAAAATGGAATATGGAGCTAAACAAAGAATTCTCTGTAGAGGAATATAGAATGGCAGAGAAACAACGAAATGCTCAGCATCCTTAGCCATCAGGAAGATGCAAATCAAAACGACCCTGAGATTTCACCTTATACCCACCAGAATGCCTAAGAAAACTAAAGTGACAACACATGCTGGAGAAGTTGTGGAGAAAGGGGAACCCTACTCCATTGCTGGTGGGAATGAAAATTTGTATAACTACTTTGGAAATCAATCTGGCACTTTCTCAGACAATTAGAAATAGTGCTACCTCAAGATCCAGCTATACCACTCCTAGGCATATATCCAAAATATGCTCAAGTATACAAGGACATCTGCTCAACCATCTTTGTAGCAGCTTTATTCGTAATAGCCGGAACCTAGAAACAACCCAGATGTCCCTCAATTGAGGGATGGATACAGAAATTGTGGTACTTTTACACAATGGAATACCACTCAGCAATTAAAAACAAGGAAATCATGAAATTTGCAAGCAAATGGTGGGATCTAGAAAAGATCATCCTGAGTGAGTTATCCCAGAAGCAGATCACAGTATATACTCACTCATAAGTGAATAGTAGACCTATAACATAGGATAAACATACTAAAATCTGTACACCTGAAGAAGATAAACAAGAAAGAGGACCCGGGGTAAGATAATCAATCCTCACCTAGAAAGATAAATGGGATGGACATTGGAAGTAGGAGAAAACAAGTAACAGGACAGGAGCCTACCAAAGAGAGCCTCTAAAAGACTCTACCTAGCAGTGTATCAAAACACTGCCTTTCAATGTTGAAGCTATAAAGATATAGACTCAAAACTGATGGTGAAAGATGTTCTGTTGAGGAAATTCTTAAAAAAAAAAAAAAAAAAGATGAGGTCAGGAAAAAAAAAAAAAGCCCTGAAAGTATTTAAATATATTCCATTCTATTCTAAAATTTCTGTTTCTTATTTTGCAAAATTTTCAATTTTTTAAAAAAATTCAACTCTGATTTCTTTCTTTCTTTTCATTTCTTTCTCTTTCTCTCCCTCTTCCTTTCTCAGCTTGTAATTAGTTCTGAATGGATTTGCATAATTCCATCCAAAAAATTCTTTGTGCTGTAGTAACTTTTACTATAAGGAAAAGCGAAAGAAGTAATTTTCTTATGTCGCTCATGTTATAAGAGACCTGAGCACCTGAATGCCAATGTCCTGCCAGTCATCTCCCCTTCCCATGTGT
Source organism: Psammomys obesus (assembly GCF_907164565.1). Taxonomy (NCBI): domain Eukaryota; kingdom Metazoa; phylum Chordata; class Mammalia; order Rodentia; family Muridae; genus Psammomys; species Psammomys obesus. The sequence goes on along the minus strand of NW_026590654.1, from coordinate 2,276,701 downwards.
CTGTCTGTCTCTGTGTCTATCAGCGTCTATTATATGTATATATGTATATGTCTATGTTTCATTTTCTATTTATCTCTCCTTCCATATAACCTCCTATCACAGTATTTTTTGAATCAAATATAGTAAACTTTTCAGGAGAAAAAGGGAATTTTTGGGGCATTGTTAAAATAAAACAAGGCTAGGTAAAATTTTGTGAAATTTAATGAATTTTAATTTTGAAATTTTTCTAATATTCAGGAGCATATGTGAGGTAAACATCCAGGTGTTGAGAGATCAGTGCCTGTCAGAAGCACATCTCCATGAGGCATTTTCAGAAAGAAGTGGGTGGGACCTTTCTGCCCATTCATCTTCACACAAAGCCATCCAGATCATACCAAAGGCATTACAATGAGATGTCACAGGAGTGGCTACTCTGTCTGCTTTTCAACTTAGTTCTGAGAACAAAAGAAGTTAATGTTACTTCCACCTTCAGGAAAAATTAGGCGCTACCTTCTGGAAGGAAAGAGTTGGGGCAGGGGTGAAACTAAGAATAATTGTACATCACACCTTAGGAGACTTCACAGACCGGAACAGGTGGGCTTTGGCACACTCAACAAAGTAGTGCTAAATCCTTTATGCTCACACTTCTGCTTCATGTTAACTAGTCTGATAAATATCGTCTTTACAAATTGTTCTATCAAATCAAATATGTAAATTGAAAGAATGTGGCTTACTATGAAGACATAAACAATAATAGAAACACTCTCTTCAGAAATGAAGGAGGATGGCAAGGAATTTGAAAGCAGGGATCTTAAGCATTTTTCTTTGTGAAGTGCTTTAGTAGTTTTATGAGCCCAATAGGGCTCTTCCCTGTCTCAGAAAGAGGCACAGCCATTACCCCAGGTTTCTGACTCAGATATTCATGGATCTATATTTCTCTTAATTACAAGATTAAGCATAAAGAGTTAAATTCTGGTGGCACTGTCTCCCTAGCTCAGAGTTTTTACCCCATTCAAAGTTCTTCCTAAAACCCGGTACCATTTTCTTTCTCACATCCAGATCTGTACAAGACAGGAAGAAGTTATTTTAAAATCTAAAAAGGTCAAATCATGTTGGCATTTAACTCTTTGATGGTTCCAGTGTAATTTACCTTAAATAAAATTTTAAAGCTTTATCATGATGTTAAGACCTTATATTGTCTCCAAACCAAGGATATAATGTCAGCTAGTGTTTACTGATCACCTACCTACATCTAGTCTCTTTTCTGCAGCTGTGAAAAACACGCTGATAAAAGCATCTGAAGGGATAAAGGGCTTATTTCAACTTACAGTTCAAGGATGCAGTCTATCATGGCTGTACAATCAAGTAATAAATTGCTTGGAGCAGCAGGTCACATTACGTTCACAATCAGGAAGCAGATGTAGAACAATGTATGTTAGTGCTCAGCTCACAAACCATTCCATAGGAAGTGATGCCACCCAGAGTGGCACCATTACATAATCTAATCAAGATAACCCTCCACGGACATTCCCAGTGGTTCATCTCCCAGGTGAGTCTATAGTCTGTCTAGCTAACAATTAACACCTTACACTCTGTTATATTCTTGGCCCTATTCTCATCCAGGTTTCTTATGTCATTTTACATCTTTCTACAATTCCACAAGTTATATATACTTTTATGTGTTTTAAAGAAGATGAATCTGAGACACTGGCTAAGTAATCTCTACAAAGCTAAATAAAAAAAAATTAAAAACACAAGTCTATTACATGATCAAAGGAATATAGCTTCTGAGCCTAATGTTAATACTCAATACTTCTCACTTCATCCAATTCTGCCTCTGATATCAAAGGCCCATGTAACAACCACACATCTCTCTGTTCCATGATCATGCTTAGCTACTTCTCAATCTCAAGAACTCAGACTTGTCTGCTTCCCTTGAGTATTCTTTCTACAGCTCTTCATGTAGCTGACTCCTCATTACTCAAAACTAGACTTAATATAGCCAACAGTGGTTGCCTATTCAAAATCTGTCCCTTTTTTGTCCTTAAATTTTAAAATAATATTTAATCTTCACTTTTTGCTCATACGCTTAGGAAAACTGATTCAAACTCAAACTCTGGGGAGTTAATTGGTCTAAAACTTAAACCCTAAATTAGTTAGGGTTATGACATTTTTTGAGTAACAATTTTTGACAATAAGATACAAGATGAATACTGCCTGTAATGAAATTGATGGGAAGAATGAATGGATCTATATTTTTCTTCTGAGGACTTTGCACAAGACATATACACAAAGAAATGCTGTACCTAGCTTACAGGCAGATATTCCAACTGCTGGAGTAGACATCTATGACACTATATTTTCTCCCATGCTTAGGTTGTTAGCTAACTTGTCTTAGGTATAGCCCTTGAGAAAAATGTCCCTTGATCACCTTAGAAAAGGATATTTCTTTCATTCTTCATAGCACATTTTATTGACAGTAGTTTGTTCATTTACTCATCATTTTCTGTCTTCTCTAAAATACAAGTTCTCTAGAAGTAAATTATCCATTTTAACCATTGATATCACCAATGCCAGAGTGCTGTGGCCTCTCTCCATTTACAATCCTATATTTGAGATTTTTGTTTCAGTTGAAGTAATAAAGATCAGATATGCTATTCCATCTGAATGTGCTTTAGCAAGTGCTTAACACAGGTTAATGTTCAATTATGAAACTTTTTAATATTTTTATTATTATAGGCACTGTGGTGGTTTGAATAAAAAATGGCCCCTATAAGGACCATAGTAGGTGTGGCCTTGTTAGAATAGGTGTGGCTTTGTTGGAGAAAGTGTGTCACAGGGGTGGCTTTGAGGTCTCAGAAACTCAAGCCTATCTACTGACTCACAGTTTCACTTCTGTTGCCTGTGGATGAAGATGTAAAACTCTCAGTTTCTTCTCCAGCACCATGCCTAATGAGGAAGTAAATAAGGAAATAAAATAATGACAAAGATTTGATTATCCTCTCAGTTAGAACATGGCAATAGCAAGAAACAGACTTTTTAAAAAAAGAATCAGAAAGCACTGAAATTTGACATAACTAACTTCTAATAGAAATATCTACTCCTTAAAGGCACATTACACTAGAAAACATTGCAATAATGCTCTTGACTATGATGGTGTACCCATCACGGTTCAACAATTACAGCTTCTCTTGAAGGTGAATCTTCTCCTCTCACAATCTATAGGAAGGAAAGAAATGCATCAAGCATCTATGTGCTTGCCAAACATTTATTTGGCTGAAAACCAGCAAGGTAACAGACTCTTGACTGTCATTAATGTCAATTTAACCTTTAAGAAGACACAGAAACAATCACTCCTGGCCTAGTGCTGATATAAGAAGGATGAAAGATAAAGTGACTTTAATGTGAAATTTTTAAAAAAAGTGACTGTGCTTTCTTAAATTTTAGTTTTTCCAAAGGAAAGAAAGCTGAACATCATGAATCGTGCACCCTTCATTATATGAACGTCTGCAGAATGTTTAGAGAGAAGATATGCATTATTCATAGCATGAGGCTCCTAAAGAGATTATGACTCAAAAGTGTTATGATGTTCTCAAAAATGTAATTTTGAGCACAATTGCAAATGATAAAAGGAGAAGGAAAAGAAAACTAAAAGAAAAGAACAGCTACAGATATTTTTAAAAGAAAAACACAACTTTCTTATTCATTTTCTCAGGAATACAGGGCCAGGAACAGAGTAAACACTCAAAAAGTATTGATAACTTAATGAATGAATAAATAAACTTTGAGTATGAGATTGGCAGTGTCAGTAAAAAGATGAGAAAAACTGAAGTCACAACTGTGCCAAGATTAGAGGGAAAAACCATTTTTCAAAACCAAAGTGACAAACTTCATATGAGGATGATATTGGTTCTCCCCTTCCAGACCCTATGAAGGTAAAAACCATTAGCACCAACTTGTTCAAGATGAATGCATATACCCTGATCATGATCTTGATCACAATGCACATTATGAAAATAATTTGGAATTGAGACCTCTAAATACAAGAACAGTGTAAATTGAGATCTCTAAATGCAAGAACAGTAGTAAGCCACCACATGTAAATAAAATGGTAAATTTATGTTATAATATTTATTTATTTTTGGTTTTTCAAGACACAGTTTCTCTGTGTAACTCTGGCTGCTCTGGAACTCACTCTGTAGACCAGTCCGGTCTTGAACTCAGTGAACCACCTGCTTCTGTCTCTTGAATGCTGGAACTAAAAGCATGTGCCACCTGTACCCAGAAAATAAATTTATGTTTTAGTTGAAGTGGTAAATTAATAAGACTACACTAACGTGAATTTGTGTGCACTTCATGGCAATATGATAAATGTAAGATCAAGAAGCAAACATTTCTTTGTTCCTATTATTCTGACAGATCATCTGGGCTAACGTACAAACGTCCATACTATGATAATGATCTACCATATTAATTGTAATGAATTAATACTAATGCTGCATGTTGGGCTATGTTGTGATGTTTTTTATATATGAATTGTATAATAATCAAATCCAGGTAATTATTATTTCTATCACCTTAACATTAAAAAAGAAACCATCTTTTCCAGCTACTTTGAACTACACAATATACTGTTGTTAACTAATGTAATACTGTGCAGTAGAAATGAAACCTTCATTTCCTTCTTTAAAACAATTTGGTGAATTACTGTCTGGCTATTTTCAGGTAAAAGTTAATGGATTGTGGTAAACTTGAGGAAATAGTTGGGTAGGGCTGACACTGAACTTTCTTGACTTTATAATGCTCTACTTTTTAAAAAATGTTTTATTAAAAGTTTTGAAGTTCCTGAGCCTAGAGGGGAAGGCTGTGGTATATATGTTCAATTTCAGACTGGGCACACCGCCAGCTCATTTTCTCTGCAACTTGGCTAGTTGTGGGTCACTTTATTGATCACAATCCACTTCAGATAGAAACTTCTCTGATGAGGACTGAGAGATGAGAGAAACTATAAACAAAGTAAGAAGTCATTAAGAATTGTTTCAGCATTATGCCTATTTTATCAGAATGATGGTGCTACATTCTCACCTAGGGCCTACCCAGGCTAGGTACGGGTTTCATCTTGTAGTGTGGGAGTTAAATCCAATCAGAGAGTGGTTGCTTATTTCCATGATGTTCATGCCATTGTTGTGCCAAGCCAGTCGTTATTATGGCTCCAGAGTTCACAGCAAGGTAAGAGTTATGACTACTTTTCTGCTCCAGCAACATGCATAGCACTCTCTGACACTCTGCAGACTAGCCAATAGGGAGGAAGTTTCTTGTTTGATCTCTATATGTTCTAAGACTCAAGCACATGGTGTCTTCAGCAATAGGGCCTGACCATCAAATTTTGGAGGGTAACCACAAGCATTGGCAATAGCCTGGAATATTTCAGGTTCATTGAACCTCACTGGCCAAGGACTCCAAAAGAAGTAACTGAGTTTTTCTTTGTTGATCTATGGTATCTAGTAGGGCATTCACCTACTATATAACATTCAGAAGAGAGAGGAGAAAGAATGTCAGAACCAGAGACAGTAGATAACTACAAGGAAAAAGTGGTTGCAGCATCATGTACAAAACTTGTAAGGCAACCATTCTCCTATAGAATGCAACCCATCTAAGAATGTTTAGGCACCACAACTTGGTCTTGATGGCTTTTATTTTTAAAAGCACAAAGTGGGATGGGTAGATCTGGAAAGAGTTGGGAGAGGGAAGTCAATCTGATCAAAACATGATGCATAAATTCTCAAAAAACTAATAACATACTTAAAAAAAACTTTACATTTCCAAGACATAAATGCCTACTCAGTATCACAGTTGAATTAGGATACAAGATTTTGGCATTTCAAGATAAGTTTAATTTAATAAGATTAAATGTTAGAAAGATAAATTAATCTGAACTCAAGTCCAAAGTATTAATGACTCACAATCAGGATACAATAAGGAGACTGAGTCCATTTTTGGTATTTGACTAGTGACACAACTTAATATTTGCATTCCTCCCTTTCCCTTCCTGTCCACATCTGGGGAAGCCTTTAGAAAGTAAGGAAAGAGGAAGGGAGGGAAGGAGGCAGTCACACAAGCTTGCGTGGAAATTTCTTTCTTGAGCTATACAGAACAAATTAAATAAGTGTCTTGCCCAACAATGGGCACCCTCACAAAATTCCAACTTCCAGCTACAGTAAGAGACCTAGACAAGAAATATTCCTATCTGGTATTCTCAGAGAAGGTCATTGTGTGAGCAATAAAGCTCTGTATATAGTATAGCCTCTAGCTGTGTGTCATACCACCAATCTCTGAACAGAGGTACAAAAGGGACAGGGTTCTACAGTGACGAGAACAGAGTTTAGTTTAGCACCAACAGTAGAACTCAGAAGGAAATGGCAAAGTCAGAAAGAGAAGACTCAAGTCCACAGTATGAAAGGGCTCCCAAGAAGACTAATGTGATCTTAGAGGCTTGAGCAAAAGTCTATATAAATGAGCATAGCTGCTCACTTCCCTCGGGCTATCCTCTGTATATAAGCACACATGTAACTGGCTTCTCTTACATTACTTGCTCCCAGGGTAGCATTAATTACCCAAACTTTTCAATTTAAATTTACCCAGTTGCTGGTAATGATTGCATGGTTATCTTTAGTTCAGACCTACAATGTGGGGTACTATAGACATCTCAGTCATGGCAGAGACAAAGCTGAACTCTTGATTTTCACCATTAATCTCCTTCATTCTCATTCCTTCTCATATCAGTAAATGATAATTCAGATGGAAAAACATGGTGTCAACCCTGACACCAATTTTTCTTTCACATCATACTTCTGATCATAGGGTAGCAAATCCTGTCAGTTCTAACTTAAAAACTATATGCAGACTTCAGCTGCTTCTTAATTTCACTGCTACACCAAGTCCCCATAATGTCATTGTGTCTCATCTACATTATTGCAATAATCTCATATCTGGGCACCTTGCCCTACTTTCAGTCTAATTATCACCAACAACCAGAGTGTTTTGCTAAAAATAATGTCAATGCACTCCTCAGTTCTAACAAAACTCATGGCTTTCAGGGTAATAGCAAACATCCTAAGTGATCTAACTTTGCTGAATGTCCCACATTCCTCTCGTTCATTCTTCCCAACCTCACTGACAGCTTATTGTCCAATTCTTTTCTTTGGTATAGCAACCCTTCTGTAACCTCAGAACATTTAAATTCACATAATTTGGGGGGAATTCTTAGTCTCAGTAGCTTTATGATTCATCTCTTCATTTCCTTAAGCTTAAATCATATCCTCTTGTTGAAGGATCCCCTGATTACCTAAGTAATGAGTACAACATTTCTCATTCCACTTATATATTTTGCTTCATTGTTTTCTCCCCAAATCTCTAATATATTTTCTGTTTTATAATAAATACCACATACTTTATGTCTTCCTCACTTAAAGTAAGTTCCAGGTTGATAAAATCTTTACCCTCTCATGTTTACTATCTTCAGCATCTACCACAGTGCCTGATTTATTGCAGATCCAGCAAATGCTCTTTTGAAAAAATGATGCTCATTATTTTAATTGTAATATAAAAGAGGACAAAAGCACAGACTAAGAACAGGACAAATACTGATACACATATAATAGAAAAAAAATGGACGAATATCATTAGCCTAGAAAAGAGTAGACATGAATAAATTAGAAGATAATGGGTACTGGCTTTACATGGTAGAAAGTTTTAAAGACACCAGGGCTACATTAGAAAATAAGTTACCCTACTAAGTTTTAATTTTAAAATTATTCATTGTTTTATATATATATATATGTATATATATATATATACATATATATATATACAAAAGATAGATTTCAACTCAATTTATGATTTTTCACATATTATGAATGCTCCAGTAATGTCCTGGACTGTCCCCAAAGGAACAAGTTTCTTCTTGAATTCAGACAGAGAAATGGTCAAAGGTGATATTTACCTGATGTCAGGACATGATACTTTGTTCTGTATATGAAACTCTGTACTGCAAGTATTATTCGAACTAATGAACATGCATTTATAAAGAAATTAGAAGAATAAAAATCACTGCTTAAAAATCCAAATTTGATGTGGTACAATCATTTCTAGATAAGTTGAAAAGGTTTTAAGACATGAGATTTCTGGCTAAAGCAGTAAATAAAATGCCACGTCTGTGCAACCGAGCAATTGTTTAGTTTTTTAACTTTGGTGTTTATCTTGCCTTTAAAGGCTTTTATAACCATCTTTTCTTTTTCTGCACAAATTTTATGATATTTCTCTATGATTCCTCATACTTTTAACCAATAAATTTTATCAGTCATATTTTATTCCTTTCTTTCCTATTTACCTTGATTATCTTTAGCTCTCAATCTCAAGAAGGCAGACTTGTCTGCTTCCCTGGAATATTCTTTCCCCAGCTCTTCATGCTCCTGACAACTCATTACACAAGACTAGGTATAGTCAATAGTGGTTGCCTATTCAGATCTATCCCTCTTTTTTGTCCCTAAGTTTTTTTTAAAAATATTTAGCATTTGCTTTTCACTCATATACTTAGGAAAATTGACTCAAACTCTGAAGACTTAAGTGGTCTAAAACCTAAACTATAGAGTAATCAAGTTAATGTCATTCATTCACTGAGTAACGTTTTTTGACAATAAGGTACAAGATTAATACTGCTGATAAAGAACCATTGCTGTTTCTGGACCTTATCAGGAAGTGCACAAACGGCTTCTACTGAAAATTAACACCAAAACTGAGGTAAAATTTTCAAACCTGTAATCAGAGTCAGCTTTTCCTTGAATATTAGTGGGACGCAAAATCTCAGTGAAGATGACTCAAAGAAAGACTACTGTATAACAAAAGGGAATGGAAAAACTAAAACCTAAGGGACAAATCATGTCAACACAAGTAAAAAAAAAAATGATAAAAACAAAAAACCTAAGAACAAAAGCCACTTATGGCCTCTCCACAGCTCACAACTCCTTAGTCCTGGAAACCAAAGGCAATGGGCCAGATAAAATACTAGAAAAGGGCTGTAGTCCCACTTTTCAGAAGAATAAATAACAGCAGTGAGAACTAAAACAAACGAATGAAGTAAAAGTATTGGTTAAGTACTGAGGAAGGTGAGTTGGAAAGATGGCTAAAATGGCGAGCAATCTGAAAAACAAGTTTTTAAGGGAGAAAAACTTTAGCAAGGAAATTAAAACTGAAAAATAAGCAAAAGTGAAATGCTGAGTTAAATAGCTATATATAATATAATATAATATAATAGTATAGTATAGTATAGTATAGTATAGTATAGTATATATAGTATAGTATATATAGTATAGTATATGTATATGTGTGTGTATATATACACACAGAGAAAGTGTATGTGTGTGTGTATGTATGAAGCATTATCTATAGACTAGATTATGCAGAACAGATTATAGGCAAGGAGGACAAGGTTAAGACAATAATAGGTTCAGATTAATATAGAAAATAATAAACAACGAACAGGACTTCTTAGAGTGGTAGTGTATGTTCAAGAAACTAAGTCTGAGAATCAATGGGATAGAAGATGAAACTGAAATAAAAATCTAAAGGCACAAAAAATTATCCCAATGCAATTAAATCAGAGAAATTCTCATATCTTGAGCAAGGAATGGCCATGAAGAAACAAGAAGCATTTAGAAACCCAAATAGACACACCCAGGGAATCTCTCCAAAATGTTATCACCAAGCCTTCAAACACACAAAGCAAGGAAACAACATTAAAAACCTTTAAGCCAAAAAGCTCTGCCTCACCTATAATTTAAAACACATCAGAACATCACATATCATCATCAATCCTAAAAACCATAAAAGCATGTAATAGTTTATTTTAAGCCATGAAAATAAATAACTTTCAACCTTGACTGTTATATCAGCATATCTATTTTTTAAATGGCTGAAAAAAGTCAGAACACTTCAAAAATAAGTACCACTAATGCAATTCACAGCAACTGAGCCAGCAATTCAGAAAGAGGCTTAAAGTCACACAGAGGAAAACCAAAGGCAGTCTCATTCACAAGAAGTCATGAAAGAACAAATTTAATGAAAGGAGTATATGGACAAATTAAACACAGAAAGAAATTTATATTGCTCATTCCTAGAAACAGAAACAAAACCAAAAATGCCTAATATTAATAGGGGAGGAAGAGCCTGGAGTAATTCAGCTGACCAGAGCAGCCAAGCAAACCCAGAGGAATCCAGCAAGTACCTTAAACACAGAACCTTAACTCATCATTTAAAAGACTAGAAATATCTAGCCAAATTAAAAAAGCAAGATTTAACTGTTTTCTAAATATAAAAGTTTTTTTTTTTTAAATCTTAATGACAAAGACATCTACCAAAGTCAAAGGATATAAATAAACTTATCACCGGAATGGAAGCCAAAAACTGAGTTCATATGGCTAATATGATCATTGATGAACTACATTCAAACCAAACCTCACCAGAAGAGATTAAAAAAACAAAACCACTACATATTAATAAGGGGGGGGGAATTTGTCAAGATGATAGAACAACAGTTGGGGCCCTCAGTTTCTTAAAGTAAACACTAAATGGCATGAAAGATCAGGTAAATCCCAATAAAAGAATAACTGAAAATCCCAAAACCTCTTTCTCATCTTTAGATCAATCTTCCAAAATAAAAATCATAAAATAACATTCAGAGATAAACTATACCATAAATCAATTAGTTAAGCAAATAGCTATAAAATATTCCACCCAACAAATATGGAATGCATATTTATATCAACATTCTATAGAACTTCCTCTAGAATTGATCAAAGCATAGGCCACAAAGCAAAGCTTAATAAATACAAGGGACTTGAAATTATCCTTTGCATTTTTTTCAGATCATAAAACTAGAAAGCAACTGATAAAAGCACAGAAACTACACAAATACACAAGGAAAAATATGTATACTTCTAAATTAATAGTAAAACATTGCAAATAGGTGGGAAAGCTTTAAAATGCTAAAAATCAACTGTAACTTACCAGATACCCAGGACAAACTGTGATAGCTATAAGCGGAACATATTTAACTATAAGTATTTACATTAAAAAGTAAAAGAAATCATGTGCACTCGTGAGTGTGTGTGCGCACACACAAAAATGACATGGTCTTAGAAAAGCAAGAATAAGCTGTACTCACATGCAATCAATGACAACAAGCATTATATGAAAATTTTAAATCTTACATTTTCATACAAATTTTCTGTGCCTGTTTTCTCTTTTTGTTTTTCCCCAACACACACACATACATACACAGCATGAATGTGCGCACATGCACACTCATACACTAATTATTCTGAAATTCACCAAAGTTTGTGTATTATAGAATTCCTAAAGTCTACTTGGATGCAAGTTAGAAACAGTGACTACAGCCTGCTGCTGGGCCAGCTCTTGATAAACAAAGGTACCGCAGCTTGCAAGAGCAGCATTGCTGTGTTGCATTCCAGCTTCCTTCCTGAAGCTGTCTAAACTAAATCTCAGCTCTCAAGTGTTGGGACTGCAAAGTTCTTTCATATCTTCCCACAGGACCTGCGGTGGTGTCTTAATGGTAACTGGCACTGAATAAATATTGACTGCAAATGCAAACCTGCCTGAAAACCTGCCAGGAAGTATTTGTCATTCACCCTAGATCCTCACTTTTGAAACTTTCAAAGGACTTTCTGAAAAGGGCACAAAACAGCATTTAAATAAACTAGTATCAATCATCATGCTGTAAATGGTTTTCACAAGATTTGAGCTTTGGACTATATATTTAATTTAGATTGTTTTTAATAGCCTTGATCTGCATGCTTCTTAATTAAGGTCATATATGTAACACTTTTTTTTTTTTTTTTACCAAATATAGATAATACTGGACTAACTCCTGTTCAATATCTTATCTGATCTACAGGAGATCTAGAAATAAAAAGCTAAGGTAAGTGGAAATCATGTTTAAGGTATGGGAATAGTCCTTTTCTTCCTCTCATCCATGCTAGCACATATAACATTTGGTTGATACAGAGATGACCCCTTTGCCTGTGGAAACTGGACTATTTTCTAAAGCAGAGTCACAGTAAAAGATTAATTTCCAGGAAAATGTATGAAACTATGTAGCACTTAACAAAACTTTCCATATTCTCAAAGGGCTTACAAGGACAGACATTGTTTATCAGGATTAAATGGGATAATGAAAAGAAACCACTTAGTACATAAGCTAGATATTTTTTAGAACAAACTGAAAAGAACATTTAATGCTGTGTGCTACACCACCTTCATTTCACAAGTAAGAATACCGAGGGCCAGAGGCTAAGTCAGAAGACTCAGTTTACATTTCGGAGCATTTGCCTGTGACTCTCCAATGGCCATTACTGGCTAGTGACAGGCTAAGGACAAGAGCCTGACACAGACTACCAAAGCTCTCTGACCTTTCTGCAGCATTCTGATGCTACCAAAATTAAATTGGAAAATGAAAAGCATCTTGAAAAGAACTTGGATGCAAGTGACTGTACCTGAAGTGCTATTGGAGATTCTAGAGACAGCTTTTAAGATGACTTTTGATTGTTCTGATAACAAATTAATTTGAAAATCAATAAAGAATTAAAGGGTGTTATCTCTAACTCCTAAACAAAAGGACATTGCTGAGTCATTTCCCTTTAGAAGAAAGCAAAGTAGATTTTAAGATTTATGCCCCCAGGGGCTGACCTCCAAACACTTTTCATGAGGGTTGAAAAATGGGGGAGGGGGGAAAGAAAGAGATAGACACACAGATAGAGACAGAGACAGAGAGAGCACCTTTGCGTATTAGTGTAATTAGGCTCAGTAAAGACAAATAAAAAATAAAATTTCCTGTTGACTAAGGAAGAGAAAACTACCTCGCCCTGTACTAAAATGTAAGAGCTGAGCTGAGTCTCCAATAGGGAACCACAATGAAATGCCCTTGTTACCAGGAAAATTTCAGAGATAATAGTGACCCAAAGACATGACATGGGGGAACCAATGTTATGCCATGGCTAAAAACCAACACTTAGCAAACAATTGGTATTTCCTGTGTTTAATGATATCGAGCTATATCACCCATGTAATCTTGGACCAGCCCTCTTTCTTCAGCTCATACACATTAGTACATTTATTTGGTAACCACAGAAATGAATCTCTGCCTGTAATGTATGATGTTTTTTAAAGCAGAGTCCATTAAAATTCTAATTGATTTCTGGGGAAAGTTCTTAGAATCTAAGTATCATTTACCAAATACTACACATATTCCCTAAGTATTTACATGGATGATATTGTTTATTTCTGTTATATTTCTAACTCTGTGACCAGTCTGATACTCAAAAAAATGTTTGACAAATGACTTCAAAATTAATTCACCTATGGTCACACAGTAAAAGAGCAAAACTATAAATCAAAGTGACATGTAATGACTTCAAAGATCATACTCTCAATCACTACATTGAACTATCTCCACTACTACACTGGATTAAAAATATACCTCAGTTTGTGGAGTACTTGCTGAGTATGCATAAGAGGTATTAAGTCCAATTTGATCCCCAGAACCACATAAAACTTTATAGTACTTTATTGTGAAAGCCTGTTATGATTTTACTATATCCCCCAAACTTCCTATGTAGGTAATCTAACACCCAATAAAGCAGGTTGGAAAGAGGGTCAAAATAGAAAGTGTTTAGGTATTAAGGCAGCTACCTTTACTAATTGGTTAAACGTGTTCTTTCAATTGTAAGTTAGTTCTCACTGAAGTGATTTGGTTATTGGAGAAGGCTTTGTTGTAAGACAAACTGCCTCACTCACTTGTGTTCCCCTTCTCTTGTGCCATGCAGTATCTTCTTCCAAGTTAAGGTAGAAAGAGTTTCAAGGCCCTCCCCATTGTCAGGCTTGTCCCCAGCCCTTCTACTGATCAGCATCCAGAATTATTTGCCTAATAAACTTCTTTTCCTAATAAATCTCCCAGCCTGCACTAATCTACTATATCAACAGACAGTGGGCCAAGACACAACCTGAGGCTGTAACATACTTCTAATCACCAAGTTTCCCCTATTGTGAGCTTTCTATAGCCCTTGTAACTTGCTTTTTTCTCATGCATATTAGTTTATATGTCACAGGGAATGAAATGTGCATCAAATAAAAAAATAAAGGAAACCAAGGACCCTAACTCTGACCACTCACTCTCTTTAATACATGATAAAAGGCAGGACACAGCATATCCAGAGAAGGAAACTGTTTTCTTGTCAAGACCTACACATATGCTTATTCATACTGAATTAAGTGGCAGAGAAGGCTGTTTTTTTATATGTTCTATTTGTATTTTCAAAATTGTTATTAAGAATGATTCACATACTAGATATGAGTAAGCTAAAATATAAAACCACTGGCATATTCTTTTCATCTCAAGCATTTTACTTGGTTTATGCTTTTCTACATACCAAAGAAATATTGTAAACCACACAGGATAGTAAGCAGTTGAGCCACAGTCCAGAGTCCTGCTGCAGACTGCTTCTTTTCTGGAAACTGCAGAACTGTGGACAGCCCCAAATCCTGGTCCTCTAAGTTCCTGAGTCATCACAATTGCTCTGTTGGCCAGAGTAGGAAATCAGGAGGCCAGACACCACTAAGAGCCTTTCTCAATGGCCTCGTATTAGCAAAAATTATTTGAAGGACATGTAGTAATGACTTGGCCCTATTGTGAAAAGATTGCCCATATTCTGCTGGGTTGAGCCATCACGCATTGCTGTAAGACCACTGGGCTCCAAATCGTTCACCACCTCATACTAACACTTAAATTATAGTAAAACTTACTAAATCATTTTTTTTTCTGTATCAGCATTGTAGCAATTGTCTAAATCACAAGAAATCTTCACTTGACTAGAAAACTTCTCTACATTAGAACATGAGGATCCAAAATTAGGATCTCACTGAAATGTGTCAGCAGGCAGACCTAGTTTTGCTATAAAGAAGCTACCTCCCACACTTATCTGAAACTTATTTATGCCTCCCCCAAATTGCTGGCTGGTCATGATAGACTCATTGCTTTAACGCAGAATGTTTTCAATCCAATGGATGGCTCTTGTTATGGAATGTTAGAAATGAGCTGTAGCGTATCATCCAAGTCAATGCCTTCATTTTAGAGATGAGACAGTATAAATCCAGAGAGGTAAAATAATTTACCCAAGTTCATGGAGCCTACTGCCTTTCATTTCAATAATTCCTCTTTTTCATGTGATCCTCATATCTTCCTGCCCTCTCCATAATCTCTGGCACTAGCCTATGACTCACGATGGCTCCAGTTGGATATAGACCACAAGAGAGGCAGCATAGCCTAGGCAGCTATCTTTCTCTATAGCAGATTCTCACCAGAGAATTGGCACTCAGTGCCTTGGCAGGGAATGTGCTCAGGCAAAAGCAGAGAAGAGCACACCATCTGGACAGTGTGATTCTGGGTGCCAAATGAGCCCAGCCATAGCAAAGGAGGAGGAAGGCAGGGGCTCACCTGGCTGCACACATTTATTCTTGCTTTAAAGGGATCTGTTAGCAATAGTGCTATTCTGAGTGGAAGACATTGTAGGTGGTTCTGATGGCTGACAAATGTGGAGGCAAGGATGAAACAAGGTGAGTGGTAGCCAGGCAATTTGCAAGTGGTTTGTGAGCCAGAAAAAGTCAGTGGTGTTGGATTATGACGCGTGAATGAAGGGACACTGTTTTGAAGGGTAAAGTAGGTTTGCTTTTTCTCCAATATTTTCCCCTCTCCCTTTTTAGAAAAGCAACGCATAGAAGGATTTTCCTAATGGTCCCTAGAAAAATAACTCATGTGTAATACCTATTGATATGTGCCTCTTTTCACTAAATTTTAATTATACTAATATTGTCCTAGGCTATAGCAACATAGCCCACTGAAAACCACACAATTAACTACAATTGTTTTTAAATAATCAGCCAGTAGCATAATAATTCCTATAGCCATTTCCCCATTTAAGTTTCAAGGTACTGTATACATTCTGCATCGGGCAATAATTTTCAAATACGTTGTATTTTAAAATATTTTTATTTTCCATGTTTAAGATAGCTCCTATGAACCAGGCCACAACTGAGACATCAGTGTTTTAAAGGAATCAGTTTGGGAATCACACCAATTTTTCAACTGTATATCTTCAACATGTCAATTGCTTGATACAATAGATTTTATAAGGCACATTCATAAACATACAGTCACTTTAATCTTGACAATTATATTATTATGCCACTAGTTATTCAGATGTTATAGAAACGCTAAGAAGTTTACCTAACTGAACTCAGAGTGGTGGTATAAACACTTGTTCCGGGGAATGAAATAGATTGCATTTGAATCCAGATACCTATTTGCCCAGAACAAAGCATAGAACAACTAGAGGCTTTGGTGATAAAGAACCCCTGCCTCTGAGACTCAATGCACCTTTGAATAAGATAACAAATGGGAAGATGTTTGGCATAGTGTAGGGATACCTGCATGGATCTCTTTCCTTTTCAGTTCACTCCTGGCCTGAAGATTTCCTGCTATTCAGTGATGGCTTCTTTCATCAACTAGTGGGTGACCCTTTGTTTTACCCTTTCTATAGTTAAAAAAGTACAACCTTTAATAAGTTTGAGACTAAGGGGATAGAACCTTTGGCTATGGAATGCAGCTACAAGGAGAAAATTGTTCACCAAAATTTAGTACTGTAATTAATGAGAATATACAACTGTGTTTTTATAATAGTTTTCTATTCTAATTTAAAGTTATCATTTTTCTTATTTAAAAAGAAAAAAGAAGTAGTAGGGGAGCCTTTGACTCTATGCTATAAGTTTCCAGAAGTTAATATTGTTTATTTTTCAGAATGGTTAAAATCCATACTTAGTAAAAAAAAAAAAAAATAGGGTAATAACTACTCACAACAAAATTGATAAGGTCTAATAAGCTGCTTCTTCTGAAATGATTTTTATTTTATCTTTCTCTGCTGTAACATAAAATCTAATGGCCACACAGAAATAAAATGCATCTGGTACAGCTGATACATTCAAAATTTGTCCAAGAAAAATGATAGCCTTTGGACAAAATCCTCCGTACTTGGAATATCCTCTTGGTTAATCAGGACTCAGTCTCTGTGAAATACAGTTTGATGTCTCCAGTGGTAATTCATCTGTCAAGAATAAGGCAATGTTTTCCTGCTAATAAGAATCCTTTTATTATATTTTATCTTTCTTTGAAACTGACCAAGCTTGAATGACCTCAAAATTTAGTTATCTTTCAACAGAGCCTAAGTACAATTCACAAATTAGATCACAAAGATTTCTTCTTCATTGAGAGAAAAATTCTCTGCCCACTTTTTATTTGTCTACTCTTGTGGTGGGTATAGCAACACTGTTCTGTGCCTGCTCTTTTTCCTTCTCTTCTCTGTCTTTCAAGGGATCAGGAACAACTCTCCTCCTATTAGTCCTGAAGAGGATATTTTTCAAGAGAAATTTCCTAGGTCAGTTCTTCCCTTTTTGTATTAAGAAAGACTGTCCTGCTCAGTAGTAGACTCTGAAACGCCAGATCTCTAAGGGCACTGAAGAGGGATTTAATCTGACACAGCCATTATCTATTTTTTTAAGAGAAAAATACTTAGTATGTCACATCTGTTCTTATATCTTCATTTTATTGCATAAATCTACTATTGTCTCAAAATGAAATCATAGAGGAATAACAAAACCACTAATTAAACCATTTTTCATATTTTAAAATATATCTACAACCTAATCTAGCTCCCAATATAAAATATAATTCTATTTTAATTTCATTCATCATTATATAAAGATAAGAAAAAAGATAGATGGAAACCTTGTCTTAGTATTTTATGATGGTGAGTTTTAACTGCCAAAATAGACATAATTTATAATCATTTGGGAAAAGAGGGAATGTCTGGATTAAGTTGGCCTGTGGGCATGTCTATGGAATTGTCTTATGTTCATTGAAGTGGGAAGAGCTGTCTACTATGGGAGGAAACATTCCCTAGGCAGGAGATTCTGAACTATGTAAGATGGAGAAAATTAGATGATTGAAAACATGTATGCATTCGTTAGTTGCTCTCTGTCTTTTGATTATGGATGTGACAAACTGATTCAAGTTTTTGCCACTGTGACTCTACCACAATGATAGCTATAATGTAGAATTTTGTACTTTTTTCCCAAAGTTGTCTTTGTCAGGGTATTCTGTCACAGTAATTGAAACAGAACTAACAGATTTGAATTCTCATTATTATGAAGCATTTTTAACTTGAGTTTCCCAGCTGATATTAATTAAATGCAGAGTTCAAAAAATTAAAAATCAAGAGTATGAAATATGACTCATAAATAATCATTTAAAATATTTGAATAAACATGAGGACAAACTTGTAATGAAATATTTACAAATGAAAAGATATGAGTCATTTTAGAAATAATTTTATTCTCCTCATGCCTAATAAATGTCAGGCATACTGGAATATCCAAGACACACTGGTCTTATGAAATATCTTACTTTAAGGTCAGCAGAACAGAAATTACAGAAAAGCAGAGAAATGCTCCCATGTGCTGAAGGTCTTAACTGTTTTACATGGCAACTATTGGGTGTTTCTCTTCATTCCCGAAATGTTATCTTAAATTAGTCACCTATTAGACCACTGTCAGGCTGCCTCCACGGCAACTAACACCAGAGTGCTTTGCCCATCCCTTAGGCATGGCACAAAACTTCAGTTACCTTTCCCAAACCTGCTTTCTAAAATTTTATTCTGGATTTGTGTCTGACTTAACATCCTTTTCCCCAATTCATGTAGAAAACAGAGAGCTTCTGAATAGCCCAAAAAGGGAGAAACAAAACAAGAATGTATGTTTACGAAGTATATCATGTATATAGGGATTATATGATTGACTTGGCCTGATGAGTAACTAATTTAGGATGACATTCCAGGTATGGAAACAAATAGCTAAGTTAGCCAGGTGTAGCAATACGTGCCTTTAATCCCAGCACTTGGGTAGGCAGAGGCAGGCAGATCTCTGTGAGTTCAAGGCCAGCGTGGTCTAAAAGCAAGTCCAGGACAGCCAAAGATATACAGAAGAACCTTGTCTTAAAAAACAAAACACAAAAAAACAAACAAACAAACAAAAAAAAAAAAAACACCTAAGCTAACTGATCAATTTATTAGTATATAAGAATACTGAAAAGAAACTAACTCAGGATATTTCTATCAATTTAAACCTCATTTTGCCTGAAGTTCTGATAGAAAAATATCCTACTTTTGATTTTATACAATCTGTTTACATGACACCTTAGAATATTTTAATAAGTAAAACAGAAATATTTAGTGCAGAGAAACAGAAAAAAGCAGGTTCTTTAAGTGTCATTGAGACATGATTTAGTTTCATTTACTTTTCCATGTACTTGTTTTAAGTAACTAGATTCGACATAGTGAAGAAGGCTTCTTCATATCTGTCCTTTTTACTATATACATCAAAGTGGTTTACATCTGCTTTTTATTTTGGAAGAAGCATATGGCCATTAAAAATATTTACCATCAATGATGCAAGGGAGTAGATGAAATTGAGTGTTACCATCTACAAAGTTGGCTATATATTATCTACTTTTGAATCAGTGTGATCCAAGTAAGAGAACAACCAATAAAAGAAAGATTTTGGAGGGCTTACAGCATTCTGTCTTACATGCTTGTTACCTTGGTCTCAGGAACAGCATCATGGTAGTAGAAGTGTGTGGCAGAGGAGAACTTTTCAAATCATGTGTGCTGGCTAGGTATATGTAAATACAACACAAGCTAGAGTCATTTTGGAAGAGGAAATCTAAATTCAGACTGGCCTCTCAGCAAACTATAATGTATTTTCTTGGTTGATGTGGAAGGGCCCAGCTGACTGTTGAGGGCACCACCTCAGGGCTGGTGGCTCTGAGCACCGTAAGAAAGCACACTGAGTAAGCCATGGAAAGCAACCTATTATATATCACTCCTCCATGCATAAGTTTCTGCGCCCAGGTTCCTGTCCTGCTTTAGTTCCTTCCCTAACTTCTTTTGGTGTTGGACTGTGATAAGGAACTAAAAGCTGAAACAAAACTACTCTTCCCCAAGTTGCTTTTGGTAAAGGCATTTTGTCACTGAATTAGAAACCCAACCAAAACACCATGGCAGTAGAAAGCATGGGATAGCAACATAGGAAGGGACCAGGTGCAAGATGACCACAAGGACATGCTTGAAGTGACCTATTTCTCCTGAAGTGTCCAGAACCTTCCAAAATAATGCCACCAGCTAGGATCAATAACTTTAATTCCCAAAGGTCTAGAAGACTATGCATATGCTCACTTCTTAGCCTACATCTTTCTCCACCCTGATTTCTCATCACTCTTCTGCTTCACCCCACCCCTGCCTGTCTTGGTGTTTCCCATATATTTCATCTGCTTTAGCCTCAGGACATTTGTGCTTATTACTTAATTGCCTAAAACACTTACAAAAGGCCCATCTGGCCTATTCCTTTCATGTGTATCTCTGTTCAGTAAAGCTTTAGGAAAGAGTCTTTATCAAACTGTTTTCCCCACCAACCCCACTCATATTAACTATTTACACACTTTATCTCCTACGCTACCTAATTGTGGTAGTTTGCAGAGAATGGCCTCCATAGGTTCATATGTTTGCGTACTTGGGACCCAGCTGGTGGAACTATTTGGGAAGCATTTGGAGGTGTGGCCCTGTTAGAGGGATGTGTCACTGGGGTAGATTTTGAGGGTTTAAAAGTCCACATGGTTTCCAATTAGCTCTCCCTACCTTATACTTGTGGGTCAAGATCAAAGCTACTGCTCCAGCGCCATGCCTGCCTGACTGCTGTTATGCTCTGCACCATGATTGCAATGGACTCCAACCCTCTAACACTATAACCCCGATAAACACTTTATAAGTTGCCATCATCTGTGGTATCTTAGCACAACCATACAAAAGCAGACAACAGTGTAAACTCAATGTATATATTCCATCCATATTCATATGCTGAGGCCCTAACACTGAGGTAGCTCTATCTAGAAATGACACATATTAGGAAGTAATTAATGTTATACAAAGTCATCATCAAGGGCCCAGTCTGTAAAAATTCGTGTCTTTATAAGAAGTGACAAAAAAGAGCTCCCACTTTTCTCAGTAAGTACATAAGGAGATTACACGAGAATAAGGTAAGATTCCGACTACCTAATGGACCAAAATGAGAGTTTGAAGGGTTTGCTCTAGGAGCACATGGGTCATAGATTTCCAGCCTCTAAAGTCAAATAATCTGTGGTATTTGGTTACAGTGGGCCAAAGCAACATAGTACACCATCTTTATAATTACAACAAAGAGAAATATGCCTTAATACACATAGCTAAATAAAATCATCATTGAATGTGATAACCTAGGACAGCATGTCTGCTTTTCATGTGTGGTGTGTCTGAAGAGGAGGGAACATGTGAGCGTGTTCACCATGAATCTGCACACATATAGAATAGAGATATATTGGGGATATTCAATTGTTATTGGCCAGATACAATGAAAGTTCAGTAATGAATTTCTAAATAATATTAATTCTGATATTTCCATTATTTGGATATCCATTCCCTGGTCTGAAATGGTAAGATTTTGTGAAGAAAAAAAATCAGAGAAAATGTATTTTATGTTTTTCCTAGTTTATGGTCATAAGACCCAGACAGAACATGAAACTTGTTTTCTCTAGTGTCAAAACAGAGAACCCCCATCACTTGGGAAATTGAACTGAGGGATAAAAGAGCAAAAGGAAAGCATGATCATCTCTTGGCAAGCAAGACAGCCTTCCCAATCTAAAAGTATTGTGTTGTATGAGGGGAATGACAGCACAGAAAACAAAAGCACAAACATGCAGTTTCTTATTATTTCAGAGAGAAGGACAGTTACATTTGCTTTTATACAATAGCCAGAAAGAAACTGTGGGCTGACATGCTATTGACAGACTTGAGAAATACACTGCACTCTGTCGAGTTGTGCATTTACATCTTAGTTTCTAATCTGCTTTCTTTCCTTCATGAAATCAATTCTCTAGCAATTGAATAACAAGCCCACAAGGCATTTTAATATCATGAGTATTTATCTATATATAGTCCAGAAAGGAAACAGTAATTAGAAGTGACCTACTACCATCAGTGCTGAGGGACAGATTACACCAATCAGTGTTTCATCATTGCTTTAAGGAGGAACCTCCAAATCAGGTTCATTCTCTATTCAGCTCTCGGTGAGAGGCTGTTGAGCCCTTTTATTTGATTCCTGGAGGAAACAGACTCTAAAATGGCTGTCATTATCTGGGATTTTGTTTCATTTTCTGTGAACTTAAGGCATCAGTGAAATAGGCTCTGTTTTTAGCAGTGGGATCATATTGTCACATACACACTGTGCTGGATGAAGGAGGCTTTGAAAGATCTAAAAAAGCTAAAAGAAAATGACTTTCTAGATCCTCATCCATTTGAGTGTTTTGAGCTAAGCCCCAAAGGTTGAGAATTTCTTGTAAGAACTAAGAAAAAAATAACAAGGAGTTGCCACAAGATCCAGTCCAATTTTATAAGCTTTCTATTTATAATTTCAGTTTCTGATGTTTTCACTATTGTTTACATATACAATGCAGGCATTTAAAGAACTGGAGAGGATGGGAACCCCACAAGGAGAGCAACAGAACCAGAAAACTTGAACATAGGGAACTTCCCAGAGACTCATACTCCAACCAAGGACTATTCATGGAGATGACCTAGAACCCCTTCACAGATGTAGCACATGGCAGTTCAGTGTCCAAGTGGGTTACATAGTAATGGGAAGAGGGACTGCCTCTGACATAATCTGATTGGCCTGCTCTTTGATCACCTCCCCCTGAGGGGGGAGCAGCCTTACCAGGCCACAGAAGAGGACAATGCAGCCACTCCTGATGTGATCTGATAGACTAAGATAAGAAGGAAGGAGAGGAGGACCTCCCCTATCAGTGGGCTTGGGGAGGGGCATACATGCAGAAAGGGGAGGGAGGGTGGGATCGGGAGGGGAGGGGAGGAGAGAGGGGCTTATGGGGGGATACAAAATGAATAAAGTGTAATTAATAAAAAATAAAAAACTATAAAAAAAGAGTCTAAATAAAACAAGATTTGGCTTTGAAAGACCAAATGTAGCCCCTGGAATGACTGGGAATCACACGTGGCTTTGCTTTTTGCTGACTACTTAGTCAGTAAAGTCTCCACACCTAGATAGTTTAATTTGCTTTTTTTAAAAAAAAAAAAATTTATTTTTTTCTTATCAGTTACATTTTATTAACTCTGTATCCCAGCCGTGTCCCAATCCCTCATTCCCTCCCAGTCCCTCCCTCCCTCATCTCCACCGTGCCCCATGCCAAGTCCACTGATAGGGGGAACCTCCTCCCCATTCATCTGATCCTGTTTTATCAGGTATCTTCAGCACTGGCTGCAAAGCTCTCCTCTGTGGCCTAACAGGACTGCTCCTCCCTTGGGGGGTGGGGAGGCCAAAGAGCCAGCCATTGAGTTCCTGTTAGAAATAGTCCTTGTTCCCCTCACTATGGGAAACCAATTGGTTACTGAGCTACCACAGGCTACATCTGAGCAGAGGTTCTAGGTTACATTCATACATGGTCCTTGGTTGCATGTCAGTCTCAGAAAAGACCCTGTGCCCAGATATATTTGGTCCTTGTGGAGCTCCTATCCTTTCCTCATCAGACTAACTCCCCTTCTTTCTTATGATTCCCTGTACTCTGCCAAAGGTTTGGTCATGAGTCTTTGCTTTGAAAACACTGCTAGTTAGAGTCTTTCAAATGTGCTCAGTAGACTCCTGTCATATGTTCAATGCGCATCCCACCTGTCTTTCAAAACGAGGATTGATAATCTTACCCCATGTCCGCTCTCTTGATTATCTTTTTTAGGTGTATAGATTTCATTATGTTTATCATATCTTATAGGTCTATATAAGTGAGTATATACCGTGTTTGTCTTTCTCCTTCTGGGATATTTCACTCAGGATCATCTTTTCTAGATCCCACCATTTGCCTGCAAATTTCATGATTTCCTCCTTTTTGATTGCTGAGTAGTATTTTCCATTGTGTAAAAATACCACAATTTCTGTACCCATTCCTCCGTTGAGGGACATCTGGGTTGTTTCCAGGTTCTGGCTATTACAAATAAAGCTGCTATAAACATGGTTGAGCAAATGTCCTTTTTGTGTACTTGCGCCTCTTTTGGGTATATGCCTAGGAGTGGTATGGCTGGATCTTGAGGAAGCGCTATTCCTAGTTGTCTTAGAAAGCGCCAGATAGATTTCCAGAGTGGTTGAACCAGTTTACATTCCCACCAGCAGTGGAGGAGGGTTCCTCTTTCTCCACAACCTCTCCAGCATGTGTTGTCCCTTGAGTTTTTCATTTTGGCCATTCTGATGGGTGTAAGGTGATATCTCAGGGTCGTTTTGATTTGCATTTCCCTGATGGCTAATGAGGATGAGCATTTCTTTAAGTGTTTCTCTGCCATTCGATATTCCTCTGTCGAGAATTCTCTGTTTAGCTCTGTTCCCCATTTTTTAATTGGATTACTTGGTTTGCTGCTTTTCAGCTTCTTTAGTTCTTTGTATATACTCGATATTACTCCTCTGTCAGATAAAGGGTTAGTGAAGATTCTTTCCCAATCTGTAGGCAGGCGTTTTGTTTTGATGACAGTGTCCTTTGCTTTACAGAAGCTTTTCAGTTTCATGAGGTACCATTTATTGATTGTTGCTCTTAGAGCCTGTGCTGTTGGTGTTCTGTTCAGGAAGTTGTCTCCTGTGCCAATGAGTTCTAGGCTCTTCCCCACTTTTTCTTCTAACAGATTTAGAGTATCCGGTTTTATGTTGAGGTCTTT
Organism: Psammomys obesus; assembly: GCF_907164565.1. Taxonomy (NCBI): domain Eukaryota; kingdom Metazoa; phylum Chordata; class Mammalia; order Rodentia; family Muridae; genus Psammomys; species Psammomys obesus. The sequence goes on along the minus strand of NW_026590654.1, from coordinate 2,251,748 downwards.
GATCCACTTGGACTTTAGTTTTGTGCAGGGTGATAAATAGAGATCTATTTTCATTTTTCTGCATGTAGACATCCAGTTGGACCAGCACCATTTGTTGAAGATGCTGTCTTTTTTCCATTGAATGGTTTTGGCTTCTTTGTCAAAAATCGAGTATTCATAGGTGTGTGGGTTTATTTCTGGGTCTTCTATGCGGTTCCATTGATCCTCCTTTCTGTTTTTATGCCAATACCATGCAGTTTTTATTACTATTGCTCTGTAGTACAACTTGAGATCGGGGATAAAGATACCTCCAGATGATCTGTTGTTGTACAGGATTGTTTTGGAGATTCTGGGTTTTTTGTTTCTCCATATGAAGCTGAGAATCTTTTTTTCAAGGTCTGTAAAGAATTGAGTTGGTATTTTGATGGGAATTGCATTGAATCTGTAGATTGCTTTTGGCAGGATGGCCATTTTCACAATGTTAATCCTACCAAACCATGAGCCCAGGAGATCTTTCCATCTTCTGAGATCTTCTTCAATTTCTTATCAGTGTTCATTACTCCCACAGTAGGAATAGAGGTGAGGTGACTCTTACAAATATATAGAATTTTTCAATTTCTCTTTTCTCCCTGTCTTAGTTCATGCAGATCCTTTGTTCTAAGCCCTCTCTGTACTCAGTTCAGGTTTGCAAGCCTCCAGACTCAGAGCTTAGAATTTGAGGGTGAGATGCAGTATGAAGTAAATTTCCTTGGTCTATTACTACTTCTATATGCTGTAATAACACTTCTATAATAGGCACTTCTTACCCATAGGTCAAGGGGGAATGACTGGGAATCACACCTGGGGCTGGAAGAAGAACTCAAAACACATTTTTAAAAAGCACAACATAAAATTTATAGGTGATTAAAAACATTTTTTTCTATGATTAAACAGTCTTCTTTGCTTTTTGCTTTCACAATGGTGCATTTAAAAAAATGCATTTACACTCTATAGCATGTTAGTTTCCTGAAACACAGAGAGGCACAGATGATATCACATAAGGGAAAGTATTTCATAAATGACAAATGTCAGCACAAATGACAGATGATGAGTCTCTGTCAAGAATCAGATGAAGAACTTAAAAAAACATTCTGGTTATTTTAAACATAAAGGGGTTTACCGAGGCTTTTACAAAATACTTGAGAGCTCTGGGCCTGTTACAGGGTTTAGGCAATGCCTTCCAGAGTGATTCTCAGAGCCTTATAATGGCACAAACTCAGACATTTACAACCTTTATAAGAGTCAGGAAGGGGAGAAATTAGGAAATTATCTTTGTGACGTTAACTGTAGTAAATAACAAAAGAAACCAAATGATACTCTCTTATACAACATCCGTAAGAGTTCATGTCGTAGCCAGTAATCTACGAAAGCAGCAGACGCCTTTTGCACTGATCTCTGTTTCTCCAACCAAAAGTCTAAGGGTAGCTCAGGCACAAGGATGAGCACTGCAGAAATTCCAGTGGTGATACCCATCTGCCCCTGACTACTTAACAGAAAGACAAAGCAGCAGCAGGCACAACCCAAAGCATTTTCTCCATTTGTATTTCACGAGAGTGAATCTAACAGCCAGACCTAAATTATACCCAGAATCGTGCTACAGAGAAGTAGTGCAGGCTTTGGAGGGAGGGACACTAGGACACAACAGGCAAGAATATAATGACTAGAAAAGTCAAGCATTTAGGATGCATCTATTGCTTATGTGTCCCTTCCATCCTTAAAACAACAAGGCAGAAAATAGCCCAAAATAGTGACCTTCTTGAAATCCACCCAAGAGTCGAGCCTGTTAATCACCAAAGTCACTTAAATTCAATAGACTGTTAAGCCCTTCCCACTTAAAAAGAGACTCCTGGTTGCATTGAATGGTGGCAGAATTATAAAAGGTATATATAACAGACAGGGAAGGGAGAAATATATCAAACTTTAGCAAACTAATTATAATGATAGAAGAGCTAACAGGATGAACTGGAATCTCAAAGGATTCCACATAGAGAAAGTGTGCTACCATTTTCCAAGCATTTCCCAGAAATTTGCCTTGAACTGGTATGATTTAGCAATAAGAGGTAGGGTCATAGTTAGAAGAAGTATTTCTTTGAAATTCTGCTTATATCTAATTCAGCCAAGAATAGCTGAAAGCTGCAAGAAACAGAAGCATGACATTCCAGCTCCTTACCTAATGCATTGTTGAGATCCTCAAAAGTATAAAGAAGAGCAGCAGGTTTACAAGTGCCCTCCCCAAATCAAAAGGACCCTGAGATTTCACCTTATACCCACCAGAATGCCTAAGATCAAAAACTCAAGTGACTATATATGCTGGAGAGGTTGTGGAGAAAGGGGAACCCTACTCCATTGCTGGTGGGAATGTAAACTTGTACAACCACTTTGGAAATCAATCTGGTGCTTTCTCAGACAATTAGGAATAGTGCTATCTCAAGATCCAGCTATACCACTCCTAGGCATATATCCAAAACATGTTCAAGTACACAACAAGGACATTTGTTTAACCATATTCATAGCAGATTTACTCCCTAATAGCCAGAATCTGGAAACAACCCAGATGTCCCCCAATTGAGGAAATGGATACAGAAATTGTGGTACATTTACACAATGGAATACTACTCATCAATTAAAAACAAGGAAATCATGAAATTTGCAGGCACATGGTGGGAACTAGAGAAAATTATCCTAAGTGAGGTATCCCAAAAACAGAAAGATGCACATGGTATATACTCACTTATAAGTAGATATTAGACATATAGTATAGGATAATCATACTAAAATCTGTACACCTAAAGAAGCTAAGCAAGAAGGAGGACCCTGGGTAAGATAATCAATCCTTATTCAGAATGGCAAATGAGATAGACATTGGAAGAAGGTGGAAACAAGGAAGAAGACAGGAGCCTACCACAGAGGGCCTCTGAAAGACTCTACCCAGCAGGGTATTAAAGCAGATGCTGAGACGCATAACCAAACTTTGGGCAGAGTGCAGGGAATCTTATGAAAGAAGGGAGAGATAGAAAAACCTGAAGGGTCTGGAGGTCCACAAGGAGAGCAATAGAACCAAAAACACCTGGGCCTAGGGGTCTTTTCTCAGCCTGAAACTCCAACCAAGGACCATTCACGGAGATAACGTAGAACCCCTGAACACATGTAGTCTGTGGCAGCTGAGTCTCCAACTGGGTACCCTAGTAAGGAGAACAAGGGCTGTCTCTGACATGAACTCAGTGTCTAGCTCTGTAATCACCTTCCCCTGAAGGGGGAGCAGTCTTACCAGGCCACAGAGGAAGACTATGAAAGACAGTCCTGATGAGACCTGATAGACTAGGGTCAGATGGAAGGGAAGAGGTCCTCCCCTATCAGTGGACTGGGGAAGGGGCATGGAAGGAGATGAGGGAGGAAAGGAGGGCAGGATTGGAAGAGGACGAGGGTGGGGTTACAGCTGGGATACAAAGTAAATAAACTTTAATAAATAAAAATTATATTAAAAAAGAAGTACCCTCCTTATCAGTGGACTAGGACCTCCTTATCAGTGGACTAGGGGAAGGATATGGGAGGAGAAGAAGAAGGAAGGGTGGGAGTGGGAAGGAAAGAAGGAGGGGGCTACAGCTGGGATACAAAGTGAATATATTGTAATTAATAAAAAAAATAATTAAAAAACCAAGAAGTACCATCCCATCTGGGCCCAGTGGTGCATGCCTGTAATCCTACACTCAGGAAGCAGAGGTAAGTGGACCTCTGTGAGTTTGAGGCCAGCTTAGTCAACAAAGCAGATCTAGGACAGCCAACACTATACAGAGAAGCCCTGTCTCAACCCTCTCCACATACATATAAATACTCTTGATGAATTTAATCCCCCTCAAGAGGTAATAAAATGAAGGGCCAGGTTAAAAACTTAGAGTAATTAGATACTAATGGATCCACCTTTGTCATTAAATTGGTCCATTTGGGAATCGATGCATTATCTAGATAGAGCTGGCTTATTTTACTGGCCCTGACCGGTGTATGTTTGTCTTTCAATGTAACTCCTCTTTCCATTTGATGTTTCTTTTACCTCAGGACTCTACAGAGTCTCCATCAGTAAGAGGGCTCATTAATTGAGGACTCTCTGGGCTCTATAACAAGCATTTAAATGAAACCTTTATTCTTCATGAATTACCTATGCTATGGTATTTACTTATATCTACAGAAAATGGATTAAGATATCTTACAAAGTAAAGATAGCTAGAGTTAGAACTATGTAGCAAAGAGGGTCCCCAGAGAACCAAAAGTAATAGATAGATTGTTAAAACAAGCTGAGCTTTCCACAGTAAGAAAGCTAGGTTCTGAACTGTAGAGCATGGAGGGACCTCCAAAGCACCATGGGTTCTCAGGTCCACTAGGGAAATTTGATCACACCTACATTTTTTTTTCATTTGGTTTTTGAGGCAGAGCCCTACTTTATAGCTCATCTGGCCCAAAATTCACTAGCTAGCTTATGCTGGCCTCAAACAATGCAGTGACCTTGCTCTCAGCCTCTTAGATATTTACTTATACATGTGTTATTGCTGGTGGTCAGGAAGAGGAGACATGAAAAAATGAGAAAAAGGAAAAAATGTAGAAAAATATTTGGAGAATTTATATTAAGTATATTTTTCAAGGATAATAAAAAGAAATTTAGCCCATAAAAACAAAAAGCTCAGAGAATCCTAGGGATAAAGAAAATTAAGCTTATATTAGTTAATCATAATTGTGATGGTTTGAATGAGAATGGCCTCCATGGACTCATGTAATTGGATATTTGCCTCCCAGTTGGTGCACTGTTTAGGAAGGATTAGGAGCAATGGCCCTTTGGAGAAGGTATGTAATCCTCCAAGCAGCCCGCAGCCTCTCTCTGCCTGTAGATAAAATGTACCCTCTCATCTGCCCCAGTGTCATCGCTGTGTCCCTGCTGCCATGTTCCCCACCAAGATGGTCATGATGGCCATCTTCTGAAACTCTATGCCACCAATTAATTGTTTTCTTTTCTAAGCTCTCTTGGTCAGGGAGTCTCTTCAAAGCAATAGAATAGTAACTAAAACAATAATAAAATTATTAATTTCTGAAGATGAAAAATTTCAAAACGGTTATGGTAAATTAAGAAAAAAATATATGCAATGAAAGAAAGGATGGGGCCGAGGAAGAGAAAAGCCTCCATCTCTCTTTCCCTCCCTCTCTTCCTTTCTTTCCTCTTACTACTGTTCCTTTGCCTGTGTGATCAAGACTGGCTCTAACTCATGATCTTCCTACCTCAGGCTTGAGTGCTGATATACAGATGTCTGTTTCTACACTCTGCTCTTTCAGGACTTTTTGAAAAAAAAAAAACATGCAGTGCAGAGAAAACACATAGAACTGAACATTTTATACATAATAAGTTCTCAGAAATCAGAATTTTAATTTATTATTTTGTTTCCTATAAAAACAGAGAACACATGTCACAAGAATAGAAAAGTTGTAGCCTTAATCCAAGATTTTGGGCTCTCTTTCCTAAAGGGTATCCTGAGATTCATTCAGCAACCATTGCTCCTCTAGGCCTGAGTGCCAATACAGTAACAGAAAAAAGGACAATTAAGAGAGATTTCTTTTTTCTATACATTTATGAAGGTAAAACTTATTGCCCTACTGTAAGTTTTATGGTCTCTATCACAATAATGATGGGATAAATGAAGACAAATGATATGTTCTACTAAAGGATGGCCTTTAGAAATTTTCTTTGGATACCCTGTGCAGAACAAATTGGAATGTAATAGAGAAGATAGTATTGCCCTATTTAACAGGAAAAGAGAATCAAAACCACAAATTAACTGACTCCAAATCAGGCCACAGGCCACAGGGTATGTGCTCATTCCATCATATGTAATGTCTGTACTCATTCCATGAATCACTGGTGTTTGCAAAGAAGCATGCCAATGGGAACTCTCTCAACCAGGCCCCATTTCCACAGCAAAATCACGCAGCAAATTAAAAAAAAAAGAATCAGTGGGAACGTACAATGTTATATTTTTAATGGTGATCATAAAACTCCTGGCCTTTTCGATTTCTATCAACATCCAGCAAGTTTATGGCCACTGGAAATAGTGAGATGAATGACAAACCAAAAGTTGGAAGTTCTAATCTGCTTGCAGATGCTCGGCGTGCGTGCTCACAAGAAAGCCCCATGATCACCTTAACTGTCAAACACTTCTTCTAAGAAGATTCTTCTGATAAGATGCTTGATGCCTATTAAGTGCTAACTGAAGTCACATACATATACTAAGTTATAAATGTGAAAGTAACACCATTCTTCTTGAACTATGGCTGCATTTTAAAGAAAGAAAACACAGTGCTCACAGTTATTATAAACAAAATCAAAATAGTTTTATCTCCAACTATATCTTATGATATGATTTCAATACTTTAAAACCAATTCATTGTAGCTATCCTAATATCTAATAAAATTGACTTTCAACCAAAATTAATCAAAAAAGATAAGGAGGGGCACTACATTCTCATCAAAGGAAAAATCCACCAGGAGGACATCACACTTTTGAACATCTCTGCCCCAAATACAAGAGCTCCTACATTCATAAATAAAACGTTATTAAAGCTTAAATCACACATTGATCCTAATACGTTAATAGTGGAAGACTTCAACACCCCACTCTCACCAAGGGACAGATCAATTAGACAGAAACCAAATAGGGAAATAAAGGCACTTACAGAATCCCTAAATCAAATGGACCTAATAGACGTCTACAGATCTTTTCACCCAAACTCAAAGGAGTACACCTTCTTTTCAGCACCACATGGAACCTTCTCCAAAATAGACCATATAGTTAGTCACAAAGCAAGCCTCAACAGATACAAGAAGATTGAAATAATCCCTTGTATACTATCCGACCACCAAGGACTAAAGCTGGACCTCAACAATGATGGAAATAACAAAAAGCCTACACATACATGGAAACTGAACAACTTACTACTCAATGACAGCTAGATTAAGGAAGAAATAAAGAAATTAAAGACTTCCTAGAATTCAATGGAAATGAAGGCACAACATACCCAAAAGTATGAGACACAGTGAAAAAAGTGCTAAGAGGAAAATTCATAGCACTAAATGCCTTCAAGAAGAAATTTGTAACATCACATACAAGTAACTTAATGGCCCAACTGAAAACCCTAGGAAAAAAAGAAGCAAATACACCCAAGAGGAGCAGATGACTGGAAAAAATCAAACTCAGGGCTGAAATTAATCAATTAGAAACAAGTAAAACTATTCAAAGAATCAATGAAACAAAAAGCTGGTTCTTTGAGAAAATCAACAAGATAGACAAACTCATAGCCAAACTAACTAAAAAGTAGAGAGAATCTATCCAAATCAGTAAAATCAGAAATGAAAAGGGGGACATAACAACAGACACTGAGGAAATCCAAACAATCATTAGGTCATACTACAAAAGCCTATATGCCACAAAATTTGAAAATCTAAATAAAATGGACAATTTTCTTGATAGATTCCATCTACCAAAATTAAGTCAAGATCAGGTAGAAAGACTGAATAGACCTATATCACCCAAGGATACTGAAGCACTCATCAAAAGTCTCCCCTCCAAAAAAAGCCCTGGGCCAGATGGTTTCAGCACAGAATTCTACCAGACCTTCAAAGAAGTGCCAACACCAATACCCCTCAAACTATTCCACAAAATAGAAACAGAAGGAACATTACCAAACTCATTCTATGAAGCCACAGTCACCTTGATACCTAAACCACACAAAGACCCAACCAAAAAAGAGAACTTCAGATCTATCTCTCTTATGAACATTGATGTAAAAATACTCAATAAAATACTGGCAACCCAAATCCAAGAACACATAAACAATATTATCCACCTTGACCAAGTAGGCTTCCTCCCAGGCATGCAAGGGTTGTTCAATATACGGAAATCCATCAATGTAATCCACCCTATAAACAAACTGAAGGAGAAAAACCACATGATCATCTCCTTAAATGTCAAAAAAGCATTTGTCAAAATCTAACAACCATTCATGTTTAAAGTCTTGGAAAGATCAAGGATACAAAGCACGTACCTAAACATAGTAAAGGCAATACACAGCAAGCCTATAGACAACATCAAACTCATTGGAAAGAAACTCAAGCCAATCCCACTGAAATCAAGGACAAGACAAGGCTGTCCACTCTCTCCATATCTCTTCAGTTTCGTACTTCAAGTCCTAGCTAGAGCAATAAAACAACTAAAGAAGATCAAGGGAATACAAATTAGAATGGAAGAGATCAAAGTTTCACTATTCGCAGATGATATGATAGTATACATGAGTGACCCCAAAAATTCAACCAGAGAACTCCTTCAGCTGATAAACACCTTCAGCAAAGTGGCTGGATACAAAATTAACTCAAAAAAAAAATCAGAAGCCCACCTGTATAACCAAAGACAAAAGGGCCGAGAAAGAAATTAGGGAAACAACACCCTTTACAATAGCTACTAATAATATAAAGTACCTCGGAGTGACTCTAACCAAGCAAGTGAAAGACCTGTATGAGAAAAACTTCAAATCTCTGAAGAAAGAAATTGAAGAAGATATCAGAAGATGGAAAGATCTCCTGTGCTCATGGATCAGTAGGATTAACATAGTGAAAATGGCTATTCTGCCAAAAGCAATCTACAGATTCAATGCAATCCCATCAAAATACCAACACAATTTTTTATAGACCTTGAGAGAAAAATTATCAACTTCATATAGAGAAACAAAAACCCAGACTTTCCAAAATGATCCTGTACAACAACAGATCATCTGGAGGCATCTCCATTCCCGATCTCAAGCTTTACTACAGAGCAATAGTAATAAAAACCGCATGGTATTGGCATAGAAACAGAATAGTAGGTCAATGGAACCGAATAGAAGACCCAGAAATAAACCCACAAACCTATGGATACTTGAATTTTGACAAAGAGGCCAAAACCATTCAATGGAAAAAAGACAGTATCTTCAACAAATGGTGCTGGTCCAACTGGATGTCTACATGCAGAAAATTGAAAATAGGTCCATATTTATCACCCTGTACAAAACTAAAGTCCAAGTGGATCAAAGATCTCAACATAAAACCAGATACACTAAATTGGTTAGAAGAAAAAGTAGGGAAGAGCCTGGAACTCATTGGCACAGGAGACAACTTCCTGAACAGAACACCAACAGCACAGGCTATAAGAGCAACAATAAATAAATGGGACCTCATGAAACTGAAACGTTCTGTAAAGCAAAGGACATAATCATCAAAACAACAGTCTACAGACTGGGAAAGGGTCTTCACCAACCCTATATCTGACAGAGGGCTGATAGCCAGAATATATAAAGAACTAAAGAAGTTAAAAAAAAAAAACAAATTAAGCATTTTGATTAAAAATGGAGTACAGAGCTAAACAGAGGATTCTCAGTAGAGGTATACAGAATGGCAGAGAAACACTTAAAGACATGCTCAATGTCCTTAGCCATCAGAGAGATGCAAATCAAAACGACCCTGAGATTTTACCTGACACCCATCAGAATGCCTAAGATCAAAAACTCAAGTGACAACACATGCTGAAGGGGTTGTGGAGAAAGGGGAACCCTACTCCATTGCTGGTGGGAATGTAAACTTGTACAACCACTTTGGAAATCAATCTGGTGCTTTCTCAGACAATTAGGTATAGTGCTTCCTCAAGATCCAGCTATATCACTCCTAGGTATATATCCAAAAGATGCTCAAGATTACAACAAGGACATCTGCTCAACCATGTTTGTAGCAGCTTTATTCGTAATAGCCAGAACCTTGAAACAACCCAGATGTCCCTCAACTGAGGAATTAATACAGAAATTGTGGCACTTTTACACAATGGAATACTACTCAGCAATTAAAAACAAGGAAATCATGAAATTTGCAGGCAAATGGTGGGACCTAGAAATGATCATCCTGAGTGTGGTATCCCAAAAGCAGAAAGACTCACTCACTTATATAGTCCTATAAGATAGAATAAACATACTGAAATCTATACACCTAAAGAAGATAAACAAGCAAGAGGATCCAGGGTAAGATGATCAATCCTCACTTAGAAAGACAAATGGGATGGACATTGGATGAAGGAGAAAACAAGTAACAGGACAGGAGCCTACCACAGAGGGCCTCTGAAAGACTCCACCTAGCATTGTTTCAAAGCAGATATTAAGACTCATAACCAAGCCTTCAGCAGAGTGCAGGGAATCATAAGAAAGAAGGGGGAGTTAATATGACCTGGAGAGGATAGGAGATCCACAAGGACCAAATATATCTGGGCACAGGGGTCTTTTATGAGACTGTATTTCCAACCAAGGACCATGTATGGATATAACTTAGAACCTCTGGTCAGTCAGATGTAGCCCATGGTAGCTCAGTATCCAAGTGGGTACCCTAATAAGGGGAACAGGGACTATTTCTGACATGAATTCAATGGTGGGCTCTTTGACCTCCCCCCACCCACCCCCAAGGGAGGAGCAGCATTCCTAGGCCACAGAGGAGGACTTTGCAGCCAGTCCTGAAGATACCTGATAAACCAGGATCAGATGGAAGGGGAGGAGGACCTCCCCTATCAGTGGACTTGGGAAGGGGCAGGGAGGGGATAAGGGAGGGAAAGTAGGATTGGGAGGGAAAGAGGGAGTGGGATACAGCAGGGATACAAAGTTAACAAACTCTAATATTTAAAAAATAATAAAAAAGAAAAAATCTATCTTATTGTAAAGAATAAAAAATAACAATAAAGTTAATACATGAATGGAAAAAAAACAATTCATTGAAAAAAATGTGGGACGATTTTATGTGGTGATAACATAAAACAGTGAAGTTAGCATTTTTAGTGAAATGTTTGAATACAGCCTGTCATTTGCAATGCAGTCCATGTGTAAGATATAATGTCAGAAGAATTATTTCATAGGAAGATCTTTCATTTCTACTCCAATTTCCCAATAAAATTCCTTGAAAATTGAAATAAAGTGCAACTGAAGTGTGAAACGATGTTCAATACCTATAACAGCAAGAATGCTGTACAACAAAATTTCAAAAATTGAAAATATTAACTATTGAATAAAAATATTTACTATTAGTAAAGCTAATTTAGTTGTTTTAAACAAATTGGGCCTTGAGAATTATTACCTAATGAAGTTTTGTACTGGTTATTAAAATGATTATATGGTTAGCCTTGCTGCGAAATAGATGATCTTCACCAAGAAACACCAGAAAACTCTTTTTTGATAAACTGATGGAGCTGCTTGATGCCCAGAGAGGCTCATGAAGATTCCAGAAGCAAGAGTACTGTCTACTCAGTATTCTAGTAGAATAGAACCTTTCATTTAGATGCTCAGTTCACATAATAACATTTACCAAAAAGCTTGTTTGCCATAAAGACTGTCAAAATTAAATGGAAAGATGTGGAGTTCATTTTACATCAAGCTAAGCCAACACCCATTTCTGTAGCCTTTGTACACATGAGCACAACAATATCCAAGATGACTCTATCAAACTCAGCATTTTTCATACTATATTATGTTAATACAGTATCTATTCCAGAGAGCAGTTTGTCTCTCTACCATAAGGAGCCTAAGATTTTGTACTGAGTATCCCAACACTGGCTTTATTCCTCTGTTAAAGGTCTTTTCCTTCCTCGTTAGCTTAGCTTTTCCACCCCTTCTTCTCCTTCCTTTCTATCTTTTTGTTTCTCTTCTGAAAATCAAGCATAATAGTTCCATTTTTGATTGAATTGCCTTAAATGAAAAAAGTCATATGTATAGAAGTTCACCTTTTCTCTTGAGCAATTTAAGAAATTGAAGGGAGATAACAAGTATTGGCTAGTACAGAGTGCTCTGAGACACAGAATGCCAACTGTGCCACAACCTTGGTGGACCTACGTCTCATTCCTAACTCCCATGAAGAGGCTCTGTACATGAGAGCTGTATGCATTTGAAAAGAAGATGGTGACACAGACAGCATGCTGGCAGAGTCAATGGCAGAAGCTACATCTTTACAAAAAGGCCTGACTTACCACTTTGAAAAGACATCAGTTAACTCCCTATGCAGCAATGGAAGAAGTGAACCAGAACAACAAAAATGAACAAGAGATACGAGCTCACTGTTTGGAGGACATCTGAAGACTCTAACCTTCAAAAAGAAAAAAGGGAGGAATGGTAGAAATGGAGTGAATAAAAAGCTTCTTGAGGTGTCCTTTAAATGCTTAGAAAATTATCATAGAAAATCACCTTGGAAAATAAGTCATGGACAAAGAGAGTCCTTCACCAATTCAGCCTAAAGAGCACCTCTGTTGAGCCTATTCCTCTTTGCTAATGCAGAGACCATGACTTTGATATGGTTAGATACTAATGCAGAAAATGTAAATGTAAAATGTAAGTGTAAAATTTTATACAACGTACTCAAGTCTGAAAAACTCTGCAACTACATAGGTTTGAATGACCTCATTGAGATGACTCTCCAAAAGCCCCAAGAGGGAGAAAAAGGAGGGAGGAAGTGTGTGGGGAAAGGAGAGAGAAGAAAAAATAGCAGACTACTAGGATAGGGGAAGAAAAGAGAAAGGGATGGCAACTCAAAAGAGCTATTCTAAGGTAAACACTAGGAAGAAAAAAAAGAGCAAAAACAAAAGGAAAATAGTTTTAATTCTAAAACTTTACAAGAAAGAATTACACCTAGTACTTGCCCTCAAAGATGTGTTCTAGGATAAATAAGTCAGGATTTATCAATAGTTAAGAAACAGTTAAAGGTGGATTTGGCATTATAGCTAGAGTAAGTGTAGGAAGCAGGCTTGCTATAATGTGAAAGTTGAGCCTGTGTCCTAGATGCCAGTGAGGCATTTGGGTAAAACAAGAATTAATCAAAGAAAGGCTAAAGAAATACCTTAAATAAATGAAGTATAAAGTACCTTTATTTTTTAAAATTTATTTATTTATTTTTATAATAATTTTTATTTTTTATATTAATCACAGGTTATTTACTTTATATCCCAGCAGTAGCCCTCTCCCTCATTCCCTCCCAGTCCCACCCTCCCTCCCTCATCTCCTCCCTGCCCCTTCAACCCCCCCCCCAAGGGAGGAGCAGCCTTGTTAGGCCACAGAAGTACCTTTATTTTATACATAAAAATGCAATATTTAGGAGTGAATTCTGATAACATTTTATAAATTCTTATATGTCTGAAAAAATTATAATCAAGCTTCATTGACATTAGTTGTCCTGGGGCTTATGTGTCGTAGAAGTGCTCAGAGACATAAGCCCTTACGCTCTAAGGTATTGGACCATCCATGTGTACTCACATACACCCATAGGTTCTATGCTTTCGATGACATGTATACTATATGTATCATGGCGGATAGGTTCCAAGATGCTTAATAACTTCCTAAAACTACAGATACCATGAAAGCCTATTTAAACTATGTTTTTCCTTCACATACATACCCGTGGGAAATTTAATTTGTAAATAAGGAACAGTAAAAAATTAATGACAATTATTCATAATAAAATCATTGTCCTAAGTTATGTGAATGTAATCTTTCTCAGAATTGCTTATTATACTGCACATATTAATGGAAGCATACAATATTCAGTGTGGACATGTTAGGCAAAGAGCCTATACCCTAAAAGGGATGGGGCAAAAGTCAAGATATCACGAGATTTTATCACAGTTTTTAAAATGGTACACAATTTACTTTAAAATTTCTAAACTGTGCATTTCCAGAACTTTCCACTTAATATTTTTAGAAAATAGTTCAAACCACAGAAAGCAAAGCTTTAGATAAGAGAAAATTTATTACTGTTCTAATTATATTTTAAATTGTTCTTGAGAGGACATAGAAAATAGTAATAAATATGTGTCCTTGGTTCAAATGAGGATCCCAGTTTAGCCTTTAAGATCATCGATTTTCTATAGTTTCCTAAAACAAAACAAACTGCATGCACCATCTGTTTGTCTGTCTGCCCCATCCTACCCCTCTCTCCCTCACACACACACACACACACACACACAGAGAAAGAGAGTTTATTTATTTTTTTGTTTTTTTAAAGATTCTTTTATTTATTACTTTGGATTTTTAAAAATTATTTTTATTTTTATTAATTACAGTTTATTCACTTTGTATCTCCCCTATACCTCCCTTCTTTCTCCCCTCCCAATCCCACCATCCCTCTTCTCCACCTGTGTCCCTCTCCCCGTCCACTGATAAGGGAGGTTCTCCTCCCCTTCCCTCTGATCCTAGTCTATTAGGTCTAATCAGGAGTGGCTGCATTGTCATCTTCTGTGGCCTGGTAAGGCTGCTCCCCACTCAGGGGGAGGTGATCAAAAAGCTGGCCAATCAGTTCATGTCAGAGATAGTCCCTGTCCCCATTACTATGAGGCCACTCGGACACTGAACTGCCATAGGCTACCTCCGTGCAGGGGTTCCAGGCCATCTCCATGAGTTTATTTTTGATATACTCTTTCTAGGCAGTATCATGTGGGAATTCTATTCACCACAGTTCCCACTTCACTTTAAGAACTCATCTATCTCTCCATTAACCTTATTTGAAAAAAGAAGGACCTCTGTGTCCCATCTCCTACGGTACCCTTGACCTTTTTGTCTTCAGCTCCTATCATTACACTGTAACCCACAAAGAAATTTCACTTTCCTCTTTTTTATGTTCAAGAAAACTATCTTAGTTTTTGTTTTTTCAAATTCCCAATTTAGTTTCTAAATTAAGAGGTGCACAACAAATGACTTTTTTGTTGTTGTTGTTTTAAGATAATTTTAACTATAATTACTGAAATTATTGTCTGGAACCGGAGGTGCTCGCTTGTTTAATATTCCAGATAAAAAAACTATCTTTAAATCCATTAAATGTGTGTCAAATTGTGGGCTTCAGTCTTAGAATACCCTGAAGTGGAAGTTTCTGGTTTCTTTGAAGACTCAGTTTTGTCAAGTGATGTTTTGCTGTGTGCTCTCATGGGTGAGGGGAGTGACTTTGGCCAGTGAGAACATCCGTGGGTGGACTCTGAGTAGAGGAGACATATAGAGGCCCGCACACAAAGAGGCTTTCCCTTTTGGATCTACATCACTGCACTGATCTTGTTGCCTCAACACTTTACTTCTCAGAGAACTTCTTGGGGCAATCCAACTGTGGCTTTTGCTGCCTTTGTGTTGCTGCTTGGTGTTGACCTTTGGACTGGACTGTAGATATTCTGACGACTGAGTTTGGTAATCCTCTAGTGACTCATTGACCGTAATCAGCAGAAAGTATAGATAAAAGCGGTATACAGCTCTTTTTCCTCCTAATCTCTTACCTAAATTCAGGATTGGGCGAGGGAGTGGAGGGGTGGGGTTGAAAGGGAAGTAAAGGTGTTTAAGAACCCTAAATAAAGTAGGTTTGGCGAAAAATCTAAGCTTACAATACATTAAAAGAATTATAGTCATATTTTTATGTGTGTTCATGAAAGAATGAATGAACAAATGAATAAACTAAAACTATTCAAGATAGTTTTTTAAAAAAATGATATGTTGGATCCTAAGTATTTCAAGTAATTTCCAGAGAAAAAGAGAAGAATTGAAACATCTTTGCTTTGTACTTTTGCATCTTAATTGTTTTGTTATTTTAAATTATTTCTTTGAAATTTGTAATTTTTGATAAATAGTCCTGTCCAATGAGCCTTTAAGCTCCCTCACAGTGTGGCTTTATTGAAATTATTTAATTTTCAGAGCTTGAAGCACATACAATGATTAAGATAGAGCAGACACTTAAAATCACCAAAGCAGGGGGCGGAGCCAAGATGGTGACTAGCACACACAGTTTCCGAGCTGTGGAAGAGATAAAGTTCTGAGTTGATGAGTGGAAGAACTTCTGAAGCCAGGGAAACAACGGAGAGACTTTCTAAACAACAGGGAACATCGCAGGAGGTGAAAACCTTGGTCTCGGGTCACCCAGGGACTTGTTTGGGGAAGGTGAGAAACGATCCTTTGATCTCTCGGCACTCCCCTCCCCCAGACCTCCCTCCTCCTCGGCACAGCGGACTCGCCTTTCTCAGACTCGCCTTTCTCAGCGCAGACCTAACTGCCTGGGGCCTGCAGCCACTGAGGCGGAGCCCCAAGCCCTTTATTGGCAAAGGCCAGCAGTACTGTGTCTCGGAGCCCCAGATTCACGGGCGGCGGCTGCACCATCCTCCCAGGGCCCGAGTCTGCTAGACGCCATACTAGCTCCACAGGAGCGCCATCACTGACAGTACGGCCCGCCCAATCCCACAGTGACAGAGAATACGCTATATACTCACCAAAACCAGGCAGAAACGCCATACAAGCTAGACACACCAGGCGCTGGGCCTCCGAAGCTTGGAGAGCACAGTGAAGAGACCCCAGGACTTCCCTGAAAGCATCTGGACTAGCAACCCAGTCTCCAGTTACAGCGGGACTTTCTAACCTGGCGGCGGAGCAGCACTGAGTTGGCGGGGCACATCAGCCCTCCAGTTTAAGACTAACCAGGGCCAAACCAGAGAACAGAAAGGCTGGTTACCCCGATTCCTACTGACGTGACCACCCTGAAATCTCCAGCTGAAGCAAGACCTCATAACCTGGCAGTGACAACAGCACAAAACTGGCGGAGCACATCAAAGAAGAAGGGCCAAACCAGAGAGCAGAGAGCCCAGATACCCCGATCTCTGCCAAGTGACCTGCCTGTAAGTGAGTGCACCCTTGAGAATCTGCAGCTCCACTGATCCTGGGTCCTTCTAAAACAGAAGCCAGGCATCGAACCCCCTCCCACTTTGGGAAACAGAGGGGCACTTGGAACATTGAAGTTCCTGCTCTGTGGGTCTAATTGAGGAGTTAAGGCAGTTAATGCCAGAAATTGCGCTGCGATCATCACTAGCGCCTGCGACATATACATTGCAGAGCCCCTCGCACACACTCAAGGGTTCAACATTAGCCATCACTCTGTCCCTTGAGACACACGCCCACACCCACTTACACACACACACACACATATACACACGCACGCACGCTTGCATTTGCCTCTGTTTGCGCCTGCGTACTTTCCTCCCACAGGTACAGCTAGTCCTCAGCACACGCTAAGGACACGGGACCTCTCTCAACTTCCTGAAGAATTCTCCAGACTCGAGAGAGAGACAGTACCAGTCTGATCGGCAGAATCCAAAAACAAACAGGGAAGGTCTCAGATAAGCCAATGGCCAGGGGTAGGCGAAAGAACACTTCCAACATAAATCAGGACATCATGACTTCACCAGCAAACCCCAAAATCGATGGATACTCCAATTCATCAGAAGCACAGGAAAATGACCTTAAAGCCATGCTTGCTCAATTATTTGAGGCTCATAAGGAGGAAATGAACAAATCTTTCAAAGAGTTGGCCAATCATTTGGAGATAAAGAAAGAAGAAATAGACAAAACCCTTAAAGAAACACAGGCAAACATAGCCAAACAAATAGAGGCACAAGTAGAGAAAAAATTAGTGGCATACAAAAAGGAAATGAACAAAGAAATAGAGTCCATCATAGAGAGACAGGAATCCAAATTCAAACACATGAAAGAAATGGTGCAAGGCATGAAAACAGAATTAGAATCAATAAAGAAAACACAAAATGAGAAAACTCTTGAGCTGGAGAACTTGGAGAAAAGATCAGGAACCACAAAAGTAAGCATCACCAACAGAATACAAGAGATGGAAGAGAGAATCTCTGGAGCTGAACACACACTTGCAGAAATTGATACTTCGCTCAAAGAAAAAGTAAAATCAGAAAAATTCCAATCACAAAATATCCAAGAAATCAAGGATGCTATGAAAAGACAAAATCTAAGAATAATAGGAATTGATGAAAAAGAAGACTGCAGGCTCCAAGGTCCAGAAAATATTTTCAAGAAAATCATAGAAGAAAATTTTCCCAACTTAAAGAAAGAGATGTCCATAAATATACAAAAGGCCTACAGAACACCAAATAGACTAGACCAGAAAAGAAACACATCACGTCACATCATAGTCAAAACACTAAATCTACAGAACAAAGAAAAGATATTAAAAGCAGCAAAGGAAAAAGGCCAAGTAACATATGAAGGTAGACCTATCAGAATCACACCAGACTTCTCATCAGAAACTATGAAAGCCAGAAGGGCCTGGGCAAGCATCATGGAGACTCTAAGAGATCACAAATGTCAACCCAGACTACTATACCCTGCAAAGCTTTCAATCAACATAGATGGAGAAAACAAAATATTCCATGACAAAACTAAATTTACGCAATATCTATACAGCAAACCAACCCAACAGAAGATACTAGAAGGAAAACTCCAATCCAACGAAAATGAATTCACCCAAGAAAACAGGGCATACAGATAATATCCCAACAAAAATGAAAAGAAAACAAGCAATAAAACAAGGTAAGATCATCGACTCCATTACAAAAGGAACTAACATGCATTGGTCAATATTATCTATCAATATTAATGGCCTCAACTCACCAATAAAAAGACACAGGCTAACAGAATGGTTACGGAAACAGGACCCAACATTCTGTTGCATCCAAGAAACACACCTATGCAACAAAGATAAACACTACCTCAGAGTAAAGGGCTGGAAAAATGTTTTTCAAGCAAAT
Source organism: Psammomys obesus (assembly GCF_907164565.1). NCBI lineage: Eukaryota > Metazoa > Chordata > Mammalia > Rodentia > Muridae > Psammomys > Psammomys obesus. The sequence continues at coordinate 2,233,083 of NW_026590654.1, read as the reverse complement.
GGTTCCAAAAAACACGCTGGAGTAGCCATCCTAATATCTAATAAAATAGACTTTCAACCCAAGTTAATCAAAAAAGATAAGGAGGGCCACTATATTCTCATCAAAGGAAAAATCCAACAAGAGGACATCACAATTTTGAATATCTATGCCCCAAATACAAGAGCACCTACATTCGTAAATGAAACAATATTAAAGCTTAAATCATACATTGATCCTAATACCTTAATAGTGGAAGACTTCAACACCCCACTCTCACCAAGGGACAGATCAATTAGACAGAAACCAAATAGGGAAATAAAGGCACTTACAGAGTCCCTAAATCAAATGGACCTAATAGACGTCTACAGATCTTTTCACCCAAACTCAAAGGAGTACACCTTCTTTTCAGCACCACATGGAACCTTCTCCAAAATAGACCATATAGTTGGTCACAAAGCAAGCCTCAACGGATACAAAAGGATTGAAATAATCCCTTGTATACTATCTGACCACCATGGACTAAAGCTGGACATCAACAACAACAGAAACAACAAAAAGCCGACACGCACATGGAAACTGAACAACTTACTACTCAATGACAGCTCGGTCAAGGAAGAAATAAAGAAAGAAATTAAAGACTTTCTAGAATTCAATGAAAATGAAGGCACAACATACCCAAATTTATGGGACACATTGAAAGCAGTGCTCACAGGAAAATTTATAGCACTAAGTGCCTACAAGAAGAAATCCGTAACATCACATACAAACAACTTAATGGCCCAACTGAAAAACCTAGAAAAAAAAGAAGCAGATACACCCAAGAGGAGCAGACGGCTGGAAATAATCAAACTAAGGGCAGAAATCAATCAATTAGAAACAAATAAAATTATCCAAAGAATCAATGAAACAAAAAGCTGGTTCTTTGAGAAAATCAACAAGATAGACAAACCCTTAGCCAAACTAACTAAAAAGCAGAGAGAAACCATACAAATCAGCAAAATCAGAAAGGAAAATGGGGACATAACTACAGACACTGAGGAAATCCAAACGATTATTAGGTCATACTACAAAAGCCTATATGGCACAAAATTTGAAAATCTAAATGAAATGGATAACTTTCTTGACAGATTCCATCTACCAAAATTAAGTCAAGATCAGGTAGAAAGACTGAATAGTCCTATATCTCCCAAGGAAATTGAAGCAGTCATTAACAGTCTCCCCTCCAAAAAAAGCCCTGGACCAGATGGCTTCAGCGCAGAATTCTACAAGACCTTCAAAGAAGTACTAACACCAATTCTCCTCAAACTATTCCACAAAATAGAAACAGAAGGAACACTACCAAACTCGTTCTATGAAGCCATAGTCACTTTGATACCTAAACCACACAAGATCCAACCAAAAAAGAGAACTTCAGACCTATCTCTCTTATGAACATTGATGCAAAAATACTCAATAAAATACTTGCAAACCGAATCCAAGAACACATCAAAGATATCATCCACCATGACCAAGTAGGCTTCATCCCAGGAATGCAGGGGTGGTTCAACATATGGAAATCCATCAATGTAATCCACCACATAAACAAAATGAAGGAGAAAAACCACATGATCATCTCCTTAGATGCTGAAAAAGCATTTGACAAAGTCCAACACCCATTTATGTTTAAAGTCTTGGAGAGATCAGGGATACAAGGCACATACCTAAAGATAGTAAAGGTAATATACAGCAAGCCTATAGCCAACATCAAACTCAATGGAGAGAAATTTAAATCAATCCCACTGAAATCAGGGACAAGACAAGGCTGCCCACTCTCTCCATATCTCTTTAACATTGTACTTGAAGTCCTAGCCAGAGCAATAAGACAACTAAAGGAGATCAAGGGGATACAAATCGGAAAGGAAGAGGTCAAAGTGTCACTATTTGCAGATGATATGATAGTATACATGAGCGAACCCAAAGATTCAACCAGAGAACTTCTTCAGCTGATAAACACCTTCAGCAAAGTGGCAGGATACAAAATCAACTAAAAAAAATCAGAAGCCCTCTTGTATACCAAAGACAAAAAGGCTGAGAAAGAAATTAGGGAAACAACACCCTTCACAATAGCCACTAATAACATAAAGTAGCTTGGTGTGACTCTAACCAAGCAAGTGAAAGACCTGTTTGAGAAAAACTTCAAGTCTTTGAAGAAAGAAATTGAAGAAGATCTCAGAAGATGGAAAGATCTCCCGTGCTCATGGATTGGTAGGATTAACATTGTGAAAATGGCCATCCTGCCAAAAGCAATCTACAGATTCAATGCAATTCCCATCAAAATACCAACTCAATTCTTTACAGACCTTGAAAAAAAGATTCTCAGCTTCATATGGAGAAACAAAACACCCAGAATCTCCAAAACGATCCTGTACAACAACAGATCATCTGGAGGTATCTCCATTCCCGATCTCAAGCTGTACTACAGGGCAACAGTAATAAAAACTGCATGGTATTGGCATAGAAACAGAAAGGAGGATCAATGGAATCGCATAGAAGACCCAGAAATAAACCCACACACCTATGAATACTCAATATTTGACAAAGAAGCCAAATCCATTCAATGGAAAAAAGACAGCATCTTCAACAAATGGTGCTGGACCAACTGGATGTCTACATGCAGAAAAATGAAAATAGATCCATATTTATCACCCTGCACAAAACTAAAGTCCAAGTGGATCAAGGACCTCAACATAAAACCAGATACTCTAAATCAGCTGGAAAAAAAGTAGGAAACAGCCTAGAACTCATTGGCACAGGAGACAACTTCCTCAACAGAACACCAACAGCACAGGCTCTAAGAGCAACAATCAATAAATGGGACCTCATGAAACTGAAAAGCTTCTGTAAAGCAAAGGACACTGTTGTCAGAACAAAACAACAGCCTACAGATTGGGAAAGAATCTTCACCAACCCTTTATCTGACAGAGGGCTAATATCAAGTATATATAAAGAACTAAAGAAGCAGAAAAGCAACAAACCAAGTAATCCACTTAAAAAATGGGGAACAGAGCTAAACAGAGGATTCTCAGTAGAGGAATACAGAATGGCAGAGAAACACTTAAAGAAATGCTCAACCTCATTAGCCATTAGGGAAATGCAAATCAAAACGACCCTGAGATTTCACCTTACACCCACCAGAATGGCCAAGATGAAAAACTCAAGTGATAGCACATGCTGGAGAGGTTGTGGAGAAAAGGGAACCCTCCTCCATTGCTGGTGGGAATGTAAACTGGTTCAACCACTCTGGAAGTCAATCTGGCGCTTTCTAAGACAACTAGGAGTAGTGCTACCTCAAGACCCAGCTATACCACTCCTAGGTATATACCCAAAATTTGCTCAAGTACACAACAAGGACATTTGTTCAACCATGTTCGTAGCAGCTTTATTTGTAATAGCCAGAACTTGGAAACAACCCAGATGTCCATCAACGGAGGAATGGATACAGAAATTGTGGTATTTTTACACAATGGAATACTACTCAGCAATCAAAAAGGAGGAAATCATGAAATTTGCAGGCAAGTGGTGGGATCTAGAAAAGATCATTCTGAGTGAAGTATCCCAGAAGGAGAAAGACAAACTTGGTATATACTCGCTTATATAGACCTACAAGACATGATAAACATAATGAAATCTACACACCTAAAGAAGATAATCAAGAAAGTAGACACAGGCGAAGGTGATTAATCCTCATTTAGAAAGACAAATGGGATGTGCATTGAACTTATGACAGGAGTCTACCACAAAAGGCATCTGAAAGACTCTACCTAGCAGTGTTTCAAAGCAGACACTAAGACTCATAACCAAACCCTCGGCAGAGTGCAGGGAATCATATGAAAGAAGGGAAGTTAGTATGATATGGAAAGGATAGGAGCTCTACAAGGACCAAATATATCTGGGCACAGGGTCTTTTCTGAGACTGACACTCAACCAAGGACCATCTATGGATATAACCTAGAACTTCTGCTCGGATGTGGCCCGTGGTAGCTCAGTAACCAAGCAGTTTTCCAAAGTAAGGGGTACACGGACTATTTCTAACAGGATCTCAAGGGCAGGCTGTTTGACACACACCCCCAGGGGAAGAGCAGTCTGTTAGGCCACAGAGGAGGACTTTGCAGCCAGCCCTGAAGATACCTGATAAAACAGGGTCAGATGAAAGGGGAGGAGGTCCTCCCCTATCTGTGGACTTGGAAAGGGGCAGGGAGGAGACCAGGGAGGGAGTGTGGGGTTGGGGAGGGAATGAGGGAGCGGATACAGCTGGGACACAGAGTTAACAAAATGTAACTAAAAATAAAAATAAAATAAAATGTAACTGAAAAAAAATAATAAAATAAAATCACCAAAGCAATATTAAATTAAATATTCACTTTTAAAAGCAACATATTGGAGAGTTTCACATACAAAGGGTAATTTTGTATAAAACATGTCTTCAAATTAAACATGCTATTTTGGTCCTCACAGCTAATGCTACACCTGGAAAGTACAAGTTAGTTGTGTTATGGAATTTTAAACACATGCCACAAATGCACTGCACTTTCTAAAACTTATTTTTTAAAAATAGAGGTGGCAAAACTGACAGAAAAAAATAATGGAAAAATAATAAAGACAGAATGAAAGAATTTTGTCATTATGTAAAGTAGAAAGGCTTTTTCAGAAAAGCATTTAACAAGGTTTGGCACAAAACATGAAGTTAAATCCAAGAAAACATCTGAGAACATCAGCTGGATGTACAAAAATATCAGTATATGTTGATGTCTGAGAATACAGATCTGGGACAAGAGAACCCAAATTCCATTCAGAAGATGGTGGAAAGTCTCCGAGGGTTCATACCTTTGTTGTTCCCTCCTCAAACAAGGGAAAGAATAAATTTGCTAGGATGGATCATTGTGAAAACTAACCAAGGTTACAACTGGAAACAGCAGTAAGTATACCACAAGAGCTGGGGAGTGTTAGCAATGAATGCCATCATGAAAATATGCTCTCTGCCAACTACTTTTAAGGTCAAATAAAGTGTTAATTTCTCAGGATATGAAGGTTTAATGTAGGAGGCTCAGTCTCTTCTCCCACATACTCATTTATTACTTCTTATTTCACAAAAGGCCATCTTGTCTATGAACAAAGAAATTTGACAGAAAAAAATACCCACTGGAATTAATTCATGAATTTATAAATTCATGAAATTCAATAAATTCATGAAATTACTACCAGAAGATATTCATGTGTTCCTAAACAGGAAAAGGATGGGAAACAAACCTAAACAAGTCAAAATGGCAGTGCTTTCTGGCGAATTAATAAACATATATACTCTATAGTATATATTATATACATTATATACCATAGGTATACTATATATTATATAATATATATAACTATATAGTATACATTATCTATAATATAATAATATTACATATATAATAGTATACATATATACCATAGCATATATCATATAAAATATATTGTAAATTTTATATATAATATTATACCTATATACTATAGTATATATTATATAATACATATATATATACACACACACACACATATATATAAACCTTTGAAGTCTACTCTCTCCTAGCACAGTATCTGACCAGACTCTCAGGCCCACTGTCCCTGTACAGACTTGTAAGAGCTCCCTTCCAAACCTAGCCCTAAGACTACATTGTTTTGTGCAAATGATTTTGTAAATCAGTCAAGTAGCCCTTCAAGGAAGCAAAGCTTCTTTACAGGATTATAGGAACCTCAGCCTGGAACATGTCCGAGCTCCTGCCTCAGTCCACCTCCAGCATATATGGCTTTGTTTGTAGAACTGAAGAGTATCAGAGACGGCGGGTCCACGTAAAGAAAAAGATTAAAAAACAAACTGAGCAATAGTAAAAAAGCCATGAGAGCACCGATGGCCTAATAAAGCAAATGAAATTATAGCTCAACACATCTACCAACTGTAAATGCTCCTGAACATAATGGATGTGTGACAGCAAACGAAGGTGAGTATAATGAACAGCCTGTGTACCTGGTACTAAACAACACTGCAATTGGTATAAACCTTGTTCCATTAAACAACCAATACTTAATTTTAAAGTCTATTACAAATACAAAAGTTAAAGGCCATGGCAGCAAAAGCACAGAGGGACCATTACTTTCCAAGATGCCACCTGCTTGACATGTAATAATGAATTCAAGCCAAGTCAAAGTAGGTCAAATACTCCTAGCACTGGCCTTGAGAGTCCATTGTTGGAGCTGTCAGTTGGCCCAATACATACATGAGAAAGGAACATGGTGTCACCAGCAAGAAGGTTGGTTTCCAGAAAGAGAAAAGCAACATGTCTATGGAAGCAGTCCCGTTGGCCCCAAAACGTTAAAAGAGGGCTCCTATGAAGAGGAACTTAACGTGTGTTCGGAAAGCCACGCAATGAAAGATGCAGACGAGTCAGTTATTTCTCTATACCCTAACCGTCTGGTACAGGGAAACCTGTGTTGCCAGTATGTTCTTGACAGTAGCAGCAGCAGCCTGCCCCAGGGAGACATCATCATGGGAAATGGTCCATTTGAACTAGAACGCTCTGTTCTATTTAAAAGATGTTCTCAGTAAATCCTTTCCATTGCTCTCATGTAAACAATAAAAGCTGCAGGTACCACCTCTCTCAGCAAGGCTGTCTATAACACACAAGCCAGGCTTCTCAGCTCAGCTAAGGTTTTGTTAGCAAATGTTGGTGTGCAAGGAAGTTTCATACACATTAGGGTATTTTATTTTCCCAATATTCCATTTCTAGATTCACTTTAGAGGTAAGGTCTAAGATAATCTAACTGAGACCATAGTTCAGTTCAGGGTCATACCTTTCTTTTACTGGAGACAACTGTTATAGCTGATCACAGTTATGGCACTCATAATATAGAAATTTAAATCTGATTTCTTTAACATAGTAGAAAAATCAGTTCATTTCATCATTTTCTCTACATAAGGTAAGCCAGACTCCATAGGAGCCTCAGAGAAGAAAGTCATAAGAGAGAAAGAAAAGAATAGTTTGATATAAAATTTGGTAAGTCCACAGACATAGAAGGAAGAAGGTAGGGAGACAGAGAGGAAAGGAGGCAGGAACAAATGGAGACAAAGGGAGGAAGAGAAAGAAATTGGGAGCTAAGAAAAGCTAGACCAGCCCTCCTCAGCACCAGCTGGATTTGGATGGGGACCCATATCTTGTTTAAAGTCAATCTCTTCTAATTCTCAGTCAATTTTTCTGTTTTAGTGCCTTCTTGCTACTCTTCCATCCAAAGGTGATGTACCAAAACTGGCAATAAGAAGTATGTGCCATGTCCCTTAGTGCTTTAGGAACAGCCGGTTCCTGGGATTATGAAAGACATTTCTGACTTCTGGAGCTGTAAGGTGGAATCCCTACAGGCTATTGCCATTTGCAACCCCCCAAGCCAGTGAAGCACAGTGCTGGGGAGGAGAGGCTGACTACCAAGGACTTCTGAGAAAAAAAAATAGCACTTGTCTAAATTTTCCATTAATACTAGAAGTGACTTTTACTACAATAAGAAAACAAAAAATTGGAACAAACCTACGCAAACTCAAAATTGAATCTATAAAACATAATCAAATTATACGTTTATTTTTCTAGAGCAAATCAATGAATACACCAGTGGGCTTCTGTGGTTTAAAATTCCATCAGTTCTTGTGAAATTGAGCAGAGCTCCCGTGAATCTCAGCAGAGCACCAGGCATGGGATGAGGTGAGAGTACTATCAAAATTGATTCTGAAATTTCAACTAAGGTATGCTGACTTTAACCAATAAACTCTTGTCATGGAAAAATTTTGTAAAGTGGCTTTTGGGTAGATGAAACTAAAGGCTTTTATTCATTTATTTTTAATATGTTTGCATTTGTATGTGGGCATGTATGTACTTATATGTGTGGGAGTACTTCTGCACATGTATGCTGAGGGTAGAGACCATAGAGTGTCATAGGTTATCGTCCCATGCTAAATCTAAAGCCTTCTAAATTGCATTGTCTTGCCAGCCAGATTGCTCCATCTCAGGGATAAGGACCCACCATCTCTGCCTCTGGTTTTAATGGCATGCTGCAGCACCTGCCCAGGTTTTATGCATGACACAGTCAGGATTTCCCTCAATCCTCTCTAGGTCCATGTCCTTTCTACTCCCTTCAAATCCTATCCCTACTGTAGTCCTGTCCATATTTCTTTAACACCTTTATCTCCACAATCACCTACTTGAATTAAGTTTAGAATAAATTCATTGCCTATAGCCTGCCATTCTTAGGACATATTAACTAATAAATAGGATAGATATTTTTGAATATATCATTTAAAATAATTTATATGTGGCTTGGGTTTGAAAATCTGTTACACATAGATCAAATTTCCTTTTGTATACAGAAAAAAATAAAATGACAGAGAGATAGTGGAAGTTTGGGGATTCAAGTTAAACACCTGCTAAGTTATAGTGATGTGTTTTTAACCACAGGCTGCATGTGAGAATAATATTATGATCTAGCATCTGTAGTCAGAGATGTCTGCAAAACATCAACTGTTTTTCATTCTTTTGCAAATCTTGTTCATATTTTTCCTAAAACATGTTGAAGTGCTTTTCTAGTTCTTCATGAGGATTTTGAGGGCAGTATGATTTTTAATTTTCAAAATCCATCTGTATATAGGATCATAGTTTGTCTAGTTATAAGTTTTTATGCAGACACTGCTCCTTTAAGAAGGCTGGATGAAAAGTTGAACACCTTAAGGCACGTAATGCTTTCAGCCCAGTGTCTCATCTTAGACCCTTGGGACAACCCTGAAAATAGGCAGGGCCATCTCGTCAATGGTGTATAACACAATAAGAAAACAAAAACATATCCGATGACATGGCCCATGTCACAGGAACTATTAACAGTACAAAAAGGAGCCAAATCTTGGACAGCACTACATTACCTGTTTTGTGCCTGGAAGTTTTGTCTTTAAATAAATCTTTGGGATTGCAAGCTATTGAATTCTATTCCTAAGACTTCAGTGTTTTCACATTGAACATGTTTTGATTTGATAATTGGCAGTGATATTATCACTTATCGACAGCTCACTTGGTGCTTCTTAAGGCTTTTGTGCAACTGTTTGACAACACTGCTTTATCACTCTTCCGAGCTGTCAAGCATCCTGCAAGCCTATTTCTTGCTGTGAACATTCATGAATGCTTGACTGAATTCTGTGCAGAGGAAGCTAGATAACGAACGATGGCATGCATGGAAGGTCAAAGACGGCTGAACCAAGTTACACGGGACTTGCACACTACTGATTCTGTTCATTTTCATTGCTCCACAGAGATGGACAGCGTAAAGGTCGCAATGAAGCATACTCAGAGATCTCTAAAATCAGGTTTGCTTGCATTCCTCAAAAACGACACTACAGGAGCTGAAGAAGTGGCTCAGTGGTTAAGCGCACTGTTTGCTTTTCCTAAGGACCTGAGTTCAAGTTCCAGTACCCACGTGGCAAACTGTCTGTAACTCCAGTTCCAGGTGGCCTGACATCCTCACACCAACGCACATAAAATAAATAAATTTAAATAAAGTAAAAAATGACAGTATGTAAAATATATCAGTCAAGGGGTAAAGGTGGCTTCCAGGAGGATGAGGAAAAAAATAATGGCATGAAGTAATGCATGAGGCCAGAATAGATTTCTTTTCCAGTTTCTAGCTGTCCCTGAGTGTCCCAGGACTGACACAGTCGCTGCTGGGTTAGTGATCCAGATATGCTGAATCAGCAAATTATTATAATATTAAGAACATCTTTAAATATCACATAAGATGTCTGCTGAAGCTGCAATTAAAGATCTTATTCTCTAGCTAGGGATTACTTCTTGATATTAATAGTTTCTTTAAAATGGGGAAACATTTTTTTAAATTTTATTTTTCTTATTAGTTACATTTTGTTAACTCTGTGTCCCAGCTGTATCCCGCTCCCTCATTCCCTCCCCAACCCCACACTCCCTCCCTGGTCTCCTCCCTGCCCCTTTCCAAGTCCACTGATGGGGGGGACCTCCTCCCCTTTCATCTGACCCTGTTTTATCAGGTATCTTCAGGGCTGGCTGCAAAGTCCTCCTCTGTGGCCTATCAGGACTGCTCCTCCCCTGGCGGGGGGGTGGGGGGAAGGTCAAAAAGCCTGCCATTGAGTTCCTGTCAAAAATAGTCCTTGTTCCCCTTACTTTGGGAAACTACTTGGTTACTGAGCTACCACGGGCCACATCCGAGCAGAAGTTCTAGGTTATATCCATAGATGGTCCTTGGTTGAATGACAGTCTCTGAGAGGACCCTGTGCCCAGATATATTTGGTCCTTGTAGAGCTCCTATCCTTTCCATATCATACTAACTCCCCTTCTTTCATTTGATTTCCTGCACTCTGCCTAGGGTTTGGTTATGAGTCTTAGTGTCTGCTTTGAAACACTGCTAGGTTACAGAGCCCATGTCTAATTTGTGCCTATCTGATCAGCACTAAGCTGAGTGTTGTGTCCAGTTGTGAGCAGTGTACATCTGTTGATGGACTGGAGCTTCAACCTGCCCCTGATGAGCCTACCCAGCACCCTCATGTCACCCAGGCACACACCCTTACCCAACATCATGATTTTCATAACCCATGCATTGGTATAGACTGTCCTTTCACCGTTCTTGCCCACATGTACACATAATTTTTAAAAAAATGTATATTAGCATAAATGTCTGAAATTCACAGCAATTTCTTTATCTAAGTGCCAAGAAATGAGTCATACTTTCCAAAAGCAGGCAGGGTGTCTCTCAGCCTATTATGTTTCCTGAGGCACATCTCACAGATATACTGCAGGTGGAGAAAACTAGCTGGGCAGATCACACAGCCTGACTGTTGTTAGAATGGCCATTGTTAATGAGGGCCATCGTGAATGGGCATTAAGGTTAATGCCCTTCGTGGAAGTTAAATATATTACTTTTATTATGTAAAAATATAATTTAAACTTTTTAGTACAAAGTAAGTGTTACCCTGAATTCAGATCTATCATTCAGAAATATCACAAGTGCACTGAGAAAATTCAGCTTTCAGCTTGAGACTCACATATGACCTCAGACCACATCCTTGATTCAGAGGTGATAATTAACCCATTGATAATTTACAGGATTACAAGCAAGCTGACAATCTGTAGACAAGCAGATACATTTTTGTGTTTTCAGAATCTGAACTGTCAAAATGATCAAATACCAGTGATCTTCCAAACTGCTGATACATTGGCCATAGTCTTCTTTAAACTTTCATTCCTATTAAATTTCATAGGGTATGAATAATGACGTTTGTAACATGAGACTTTGTGGGTATGGTAAAGGGATAGACATACAAAACCAATGTTATTTAGCTTTAACTTGGTTGTTTAAGTTTCCTCCAAGATTAAAACATTTCATTTTGCTCGGAAGCTCCTTAACAGGGAGGTAAACAGGAAGTCCCTGAAACTGAACAGATTCACTAGGCTACTTTAGAGTAAGCACTAAAGCTACTGAGAGAGAATCTTAGACTCTGTCAATGTGCAGCTGACATTTTTCAAATGTATCATCAGGTCAATGAAGGGAAGTGCCTTCAGAAAATGATGTTGAAACAACTCAGCTTCCACATGCAAAAGAATAATGTTGAGATGAAGCACTTGACCAAAAATATACCATTGGCTAATAAGCACATTTTATTTATTTTATTATAATAAAATTGGTTGAAGAGAAATTGGAAAGGCAGAAAAAAAAGACTCGACGAATTTAAAGCTGTTACAACCCTAAGAGCTTCAGAGTAATATGGGAACAACAACAACAACAAAAAGACCTGGTGAATGACATAGAAGGCACAGTGTGAAGACTGAAACATCATTTCTCAGATGCCGGTTTAGATTGAAGTCAACAACTGACCATCAGTGGATCACAACTGTACGTGGGAGGTCTAATGGCAAAACAATTAGCACACACAACGACACACACACACGACAACAGTTATATACCTGAACCTTTTCCCAAATACCAAAACCACTTCTCTCGACATTGGTCTTGGAAATGTATATTCATTTCTCTTTGACTTTCTAAGAGGGATAGAAAGGATAAAAAGTAAAAAGAGACTTGAATGTATCTGAACATTTAAAATACTGTGAGATGGCAAAAGAATGAAATCCTCAATCTAGCCGTGCTACAGTGTTCCCAGTTCATGAGGTAAGGATTGTGAAAACATAGTCTGACAGAAATGTAAAGAGCTGATAAGCACGTTTAAAAGGCAAAATTTTCTTTTTGTGTAAGACCTGGGGTCTCACATCTCAGGAGCTCAAGATCGCGCCCTTCCCAGAAACTCCCCCAGACCAAGACTGGTTGCAAAAGCCTGCTGGTCAGCAAAGAGTGGCACCGGGAGACAAAGGCCTTTAGGTTTTTAAAAGAAAAATTGCAAGAGATTTGAAGTTGCAGTCTTGGCAATTTAGGATTGGAGGAGGAAGCTATAAAGTAAGATAATTGGTTAGTCTTAGGTGCTCAAGCTTGGCCAGTCCTGCCAAGTGTGGATGCAGCTGCAATTGAAGGTGGGGGTGGTTAGCTCATCCTTGAAGATTAGGGGCTACAGACTTTTGTCTGGAGGTCAAAAGCTACTCAGAAGAAGTCTAGGTTCGTTGCTAAGAAACGCTATCTCAAAGACAAGGGTCTGGTCCTTCTTTTGCTGAGTGAAGGTCATTGCTTGCTTGCCTTTTTTTATATCTGTCCTCACAGATAGGGTCACATTCATCCATTCTCTGGAAAGGTACTAAGAGGCTTTAGCTTAACCTGGACCTAAAACTCAAAACTATAGGCTTTAGAAGACATATAGGTTACAAAGTTAGCCTAACCCTTTCATTTGCATTACCTATAGAAATATTAAGAATTACAACTGAAGATTTTATGAGGTTTGAAGAAAACAGCGAGGGATTATGTGAGCACAAAAGTAGAACCAGGACTGTTATGGTTTGAATATGAAGAATGTTCCCAAACAGCTTATGTATGCAAAGGTTAATTGGCAGCTGATGCTCTTTAAGAGACAATTGGATCATGGAGGGTATAACTAATTCACTGATGAATTTATACCTAGAGAAAGTCTGGTGTTGTTTGGTTTGAGGAAGTAGATCATCAATGGAGTGATTTTAAGGCTACTTTGCTCACAGCCGCTTCTTCACTCTCTATTTTTATTTCCTGACTTCCATGAAAGGAGCAGCCTTCTACACCATATGACCTTACTCATGATATTCCATTTCACCATGACCCAGTCCCAATGCAAGCATATGGCCATGGACCAAAGCCTTAAAAAGCATGAGGCTAGACAAACTCTGTTCCTTATATTGTTTACTCACGTATTATTGGTACAGTAATGGGAAGTAAGCAGGGCAGCACTGGGTGAAAGGACCTGGAGAATCATCACAAAATGCTTCCAAAGACAGTTTCTAAAAAGGCTACTTCTCCTTGCTTTCACTCCATCAGAGAAGTTGTTTCCACCCTCATGACCATGACCCTAGAAAACTGAGCCAAAGGAGAGTCTTAGGAAAATAGTCCTTCTAGGTCAGCTAGGTGAGAATGTCTGCCAGTAAGAACCAGACTTCCCAATGACACTGTAAGCCCAGGGCAAAAGGCAGGATGAATCCATACCCACACAAGAGAATGCATCAAACACTGAGGACAATGTCTGGATCCTATTTTATTGAGAAACTCATTTATTATTATTTTATTTATGATTTATTTATTTTATTTATGATTCATTTATTATTATTATTAAACTCATTTATTAATGAATCAACTTGGAGGAGGGGTCAAGGCAGCAGGGTGGTATGTGATTTCTACATAGAGAAAAATACATAGCATGCAGTATAATGCAGGGAAATAAAATTCTATGGAACCAAGCACTCTCTTTTCAGCCTTTTATTCATTCCTCAGCAACCTTTTACCCACTGTATCACTTGACATTTGTTTCCTCAGTGGAAACGTAGATGTAGCTAAGTATATGAGTCAAATGAATCTATAAATATACTTTAAAATCAAGGGAAAAAACAATAGTTTTGAAGTCCTAAGTATTTTGATTTGCAAGAATCAAGCTTCTTTAAGGAATAAGGTTTCTCAGTACTGAAAGCCTGTCTTATACACAAAGAGCCAAAACTCCAAAGATCCATAAATAGAAGTTGAAAAGAGTGTTGCCTCTTCAGTTTTTCCAACTCCCTACAGGAAGGAGATTTGTAGGCTAGTAGAAAAGAATGCTCAGAAACAGAAAGAAATGAAATTACATGAGCTATCTCTCACATGGTTCTCTATGAAATGAGGGTTCTATATCTCATCTCTTACAAAGAGCTGAACCTGCGGCATGGAAACAGCTACATCTGCATTTCAGAGATGTGTCTCCTCTCCAAAATGTAGCCTGCAGACACCTCGGAGATCATGAAGGAGGCCCATCCAAAAAAGCATCAGAGCAGTAAAATACCTAATGCCGATGAAAACAGACAGACAATGAGCCCATCAGTGGGTTGGTCATGTGGTTGGATGGCACTAGAGTACTCTAACGGAGACAGCTACTGAAGCCTTTAAGGCAGTGGTTCTTAACTTATGGGTTATGACCCTTCTGAAGCCAAACAGTTCTTTCGCAGAAGTTTCAAATCAGACATCCTGCATATCAGATATTTACATTACAATTCAGAAGAGTAGCAAAATCACAGTTGTAAAATAATCATGAAAATAATTTTATGGTTGGAGATCGTCACACATGAGGACCCGTATTAAAGGGTCACAGCATTAGGAAGGTTGAGAACCACTGATCTAAGGACATAAATAAAGTTGAAGGTGAGACTTGCATTAGTTGGCTTTGTTGAACTTGGATGTAATCTAAAATGGTTTCTCTATTCTATTGGTGAAAGTACTGTGACATTCTTTCTGGACCCTTTAAAGCCTCCTGTGGTGCTAAACCTGTTTCATTATATGGAGAAATACATAGCCATGAATCACCTGTATTCAGTGACTCCTCTATTAAGAGTATGAATTCAAAAAGTTACTCTGCATCTTCAAATTTTGGTCTCTTTATATTTATATAACTACAATAGGTTGTAATAATCTAAAGGCTTTATCAGGGCAAGCACTATAAAAAATATAATTACCAGAAGCTATTCTTCAAAAGCCTTCCTGGATAGACGTGAAACAACAGTATATTTCTCTGTGAATTTTGCACATATTATATCATATTATATACATCTAAACACATTATTTATTGTAGCTAAAGCTGACAAGATCTATATTTAAGTGATTCTCTAGGAAATGCTGAAGGTCTTCATGTATTATTTATTCTATAGCCGTCAAGTAGAATCCTTGACTTAGCATCCCTCTGTCTTCCTACCTGAGCCATCCTATACAATATGCATAAGCAGACAACCTTTGTCTTCTGGTAGCTCCAAATGAAACATCAACAAGTACACACAGAAACAGCTAAATAAATAAACACAAGATGCACAAACAAATTTAAAACATAATAAGTAGAAAAAGTTATTAACAATGTGTAAGCATAGGGCTTGGCAAAGGAGGAGATGTCTTCTAAATAGGTCAGCTCATAGGAAACAAAACATCTTAGCATGTTCCCAGCTGGTTTCAAAAATATACAAAGAACAAAACATGTGTGACTTTACTCCCTTGAACTTCTCATAATCTCTTTATTTCTATTCTGAACATATCAATATTTGAGAAACACCAAAAGCAGCATTATGGAGTTGCACGTGTAGCGTCACTGATCGCTCTAGAGTACCTATGCATATTGGTTTCTGTAATTTACCTGGGAAAGGGTTAGAGGCTGTGTGAAGCATGATTCCAACACAAAGCCTTATTATTTTTATTATGTCATGAAATTCAGCAATCTGTGTGCACATGCCAAGGGCTAGGAATGCTTTTACAACCCTGAAACCGCCACAGATGTTATGACTGCCTGATCTTTTGCAGGTGTGTGTGTGTGTGTGTGTTTTTGAGACTTGTCTTATTTCTTAAATGTGGCATTACATAAAGCTAAATCAACTATATCAAAAATGAAACTCACTAAGCTTTCCAGATGTTCACTATAGATGACTCCAAACAATGGATTGGTATTTTAACTAACCCTTTTTTTCTGCTTTTGATCTTTTCTTTTTTTGGCATCATATATGATGTTTGAATTTATTCAGCACACATAGTAGTAGATATTTTATGCCAGTGTCACAAGCTTGGTAGGTGTATATTAATGACGTAGCTACTACAACATAATGAGAAGCCGCTATATTTTTCATATTTTCTTAGTATATTGATGTCAATATCTTTACTGTTTTCTGTCAATCCAAACAATAAAATGGGTTAATCTTTGTCACCTTTTCCTCCCAAGCTCTAGACAGAGGTTTGGATTCTAGCTCTATTTTACCATCTGGCATCCATTTTCCTACTTGAAGATCATAATCTCTACCTTGGACTTTTGCCTTGTTTTTATGATTCAAGTCAGCAGCATGTAGCATTTACTACTACTCTGCAGTCAGATGTGATGGGTTCAATCCTTATTTTTCTATTAATGTGCTGTGAAGTACACATACCTTTTTCACGTATAGGTGGGGGCTAACAAGATTTGCATGCAGTCATGAGGAAGTAAGATGGGTTTATCACCAACAATGTACCTACCACAAAGAAAATTAGTCAAGGTTAGCCACAAATTCTCTTTCGTTTTCATCCCCCTTGGTCAAGTGTAATACTTTGACAAAATAAATCTAACCATGCTCACCAGCTCAGAAACCAATTCCATTCACCCCTTCCACCTTCTTGCCCCAACATGGCATTCTACCCATCTCCATCCCTCCCTGGGCTTTAGCACACTGAGCTGTACTATGTTTTGCACACATATGTGCTCCAAACCTCCCAACTTTGTTTAATTGTTTCCTGTCTCGGAAAGATCTTAGTTCACTCTCCACCAAGCCACAGTTTATACACCCCTCAAGGGCCAGTTCAAATGTCAAGTTCATAGTGAAATCATCCCTTAAATAGCCAAGCAGACAGAATTGCTCCTGTGCGTATCTTACTCTACAGGGGTTTATCAAAGAGCAGTGTAGGAGTCATACCACTGTCCAGGGTTATCACTACTTGCTTCTGAAATATTTCCACTTATCCTTTATATTCTATGGATAGCAATTATGTCGCAATGATTTGTATATACAGATAGTCCATCATCTTCCTTGATATCTTCAAGGAGATGAATAAAAGGTTTACAAGAAATTAAGAGATAGCTGGCATAGCATCTCATATTCTAGGCTATGATTTCTATCAGAAATCTTCAACAACACTCACATTTTAATTCCCATTCCTCTGAAAAAAATCTTTTCCTATCTACTTCAGATCAATTGGCTTCCTCTACATTGAACTTTTGCACTATTTATTTTAGCTGTCTTTCATCTGACAGTTATAATATACTGTGCTATAATTTCAATTTCTTCTTTTCATGTATCTGTAACTCAATGTCACCCAGACTAATGCCAGTAAAATCTGAGTATGTCTCAAGCCCCTTCCTGCCAATCTTACACCTCCTTTATGACTCCAGAATATTCTCGGGAGACATTTTTCTCCATCACATTCAACTCTAAACCTTTTCTTTGGAATTGATTAAGTACATGGATCTTCTTACTCTCCTCTACATGTTATTCATATCCTGTTCTTGGTCAGTTTAGAAGTCATGTTCACCCTCTCTTGTGTTTAATAAATAAAAGCCACTTAAGTGTGACACTCTGTTCCATGTAAGGTTTTGCACAAATGGCAGAATTTACCAAAAGTTTGGGAAAACAGTTCAAAATCCACTCCAGAGTCCCACAGTGGTCTAGTTTGTTGCTATTTTATGCATTATTAACTGAGAAATTAGTGTTGATATGTGTTCTCTGAAATGTGAGATAGGCATGGTGGCTCCTTCCTGAAAACTCAGCACTCAGGATGGTGATGGCCATCATTTCAGAGGGCCATATATCCTCCTTAAAAGCAAGTCTCAGAGGATATTCTTAGCCTCCTTGGAAGCAGGTGAGTGGGTACAGAAGACACTATGTTCTCCTTCAAATCACATAGCGAAACAGGATAGGGCAGGATATAAATTGTTTGCAAAGACCTCTAAACCTTGGTGATTCCGGTAACCTTTCTGAGTGAGTAACTGATATAAAACTTTAAAGATACAATTATACTCAGGCAGAATTTTTGAAAGCACATTTATTCCATAACATAATATATGCCAGGCATACATATGTGTATGGTAGTTACTAGGAAATGTATCTGCATAGCAATTCTGTGCCGTTCTTTTAACTTGGCAGTACAGAAACATAAACTCGCTGCAGGTCTGTTTGTAATGGCAGAATAATGAGGTCTCCAGGGTCTAGGAAAGTGGCTGGATATGTCTCTTTGAGAATATACTCTGCGTTGCTGTGAACTGGTTTTACTTTGTGCAATGCTCAGAATAAGAAAAAAAGTTATTTCACAGTAATTTTTTCCCAAATGGGAGTAAATCCCTCTGCTATTTTTAGTTCATTATTCTCAAACCCAAATACTGTTTTATTAATTTCTCTTTCAGGTAGAACCAGGCACATGTTAAAAGTTGTTAGGGAGGTTCCTCTTTAAAAGCAACAGTAATCAGCATCCTTTCTCCAGAGAACAATCTACATTCATACTAAAGTCGCCCAATAAGACCATTCAGTGATTAAAGCAAAAGCTCATGATTTCTTTTTAGATAATTTTCCTGTTTCATGAAGGAGATCAATGAAGGGAAGTATCTTCAGAAAATGATGTTGAAACAACTCAGCTTCCACTTACAAAAGAATAATGTTGAGATGAAGCACTTGACCAAAAATATACCATTGGCTAATAAGCACATTTTATTTATTTTATTATAATAAAATTGGTTGAAGAGAAATTGGAAAGGCAGAAAAAAAAGACTAGACGAATTTAAAGCTGTTACAACCCTAAGAGCTTCAGAGTAATATGGGAACAACAACAACAACAAAAAGACCTGGTGAATGACATAGAAGGCACAGTGTGAAGACTGAAACATCATTTCTCAGATGCCGGTTTGGATTGAAGTCAACAACTGACCATCAGTGGATCACAACTGTACGTGGGAGGTCTAATGGCAACACAATTAGCACACACAACGACACACACACACGACAACAGTTATATACCTGAACCTTTTCCCAAATACCAAAACCACTTCTCTCGACATTGGTCTTGGAAACGTATATTCATTTCTCTTTGACTTTCTAAGAGGGATAGAAAGGATAAAAAGTAAAAAGAGAGGAAATCACAGTTCCAACCCAGACCACTACTACAAAGCCATTAAGAAAGAAGAAGGTAAATTAAAAAGAATACGCTTTGCCTTAACATACACACACATAATGCACTGACAGATCTGTAACTGGCAAAGCTTGTCTGTGCTACGATCCACACAGCCTGTCTTCTTGGGCTACTCACCCAGCCTCTGTAGGTGCTAACTCAGAGCAAAGGGAGGAGTATTTGTGCCTACTCCTCTTGTGTGGCTCAAGGGATCACTTAAATTGTGTTACAAGCGCCAGTGGCAGCAGTGATGTCTGGACTGCATCTGGGCTACATGGCATGTAGAGGCTTCAGGGAAGAACGGGAACCATTTTCTAAGCAACTCACACCAGAACATGAAGGGGAAAATAAGGTAGGGTGATATCTTTTGACATGTTTCTGCTCAAAACTTAGATGACTTGCTTCCTCTTACTTTTCAAACATTATCTTGCATGTCACCATCCCAAAGGAAATTGCAGTCTACCATTCCCCAGTACTACTACCAACATTACTTCATTTCTTTTTTTCCACACTTCTTTGCTTGTCTAATAAAGCTTCATGATATAATCCTGTCTGTTTTTTTATGGAAGCTCCAAAAGGGAAGGAATTTTCATGTTTCTTTCATCTATCTTCTTTACCTGCACGTCTATGAATCATTACATGCTCAAGAAATCTGTGTAGAAGAAAGTAATTATCTATAATGAATGATCAGTGCATATTAACCAATGAAGGTCTTTCACTATGGTACTTGGTAGTTCTACAATATTCTTTTGACTTCTTAGGCACATTAAATAGATAAATATCCCAGGTCTATTTACTCTTCTTTACAAATTTCTATGAACTGCCCTGTGGGATAACACACATTTTTACTAAAACAGATACTGTTATAAATGGGATTTATATTTATATTTATTTATATCACATATTTTCTCCACTATAACTAAAACACTTTAGTAATTGCTCAGAAAATAATACACAAAGAATAAAGCTAGTAGTAATCAAAGAAACAGATACAGCTTTATGTTTACTCTTTGGGAGGTGTAATCTACCACCAGAATATGAATGTTATGAGAACTGGTTTCCTCACACAGTGGAAGAAAACCATCACTTTCAACTTACCACTTAGTCAGGATGGTCTTTAAAGCATGGAGCCACCGTGGGGCTAACTGCTGGCTTCTCCTATGGACAGGTCTGACATTCCACAATAGCAGTAGCCAACTAGCCTCAGTTGTGACAAGTTTATGGTATTTTAGTCTGTCACGTACATATAATATATACTTTTACTTCTAATTCAGATAAAAACACTACTACCTGTATAAAGTTCAAAGACAAGACACATTTAAAAAAATACCCACTAGTTTCTCTGCAGAAACCAAAACTCTTAAGTCTCCGGAGTTCACTATCTGTGAAGTTTTTGTATCTTTTGTTTTGTTCTAGTTAAGAACAAAACTGTAAATAGAAAGCAGACAATTCACAGGCACCTAAAGCTGATTATATACACATACAGTAAAACAGAAGACCAAAACTGAAGAAAACATGAACTGATTGTCTTAAAATAAACACCTTCAGAGATGCAAGAGGCCCAGTATGGAAAGCCATAGAGTCTCAGCTAAGAACTGCCTCCCCCAGCCACCCAATTGTGAGGCTGTCCGAGTTTAATCTATTCTTTGGGAAAAGAAACAACAACAAAAGAAGTAATAAAATCTTTTAGCACCATGCCTCTTGCAGCAAAAACAGCTTTGAGTGCCCACCCAGAGCTGAAGGTCTCTGAGCCTTAGGTAAGATCTGTGAACTTGGAACAAACTCTAGAGCAAAGATTTCTGTTTAGAAGCCATGGCATACCATGTATCCTAGTAAGTTCTGTCAGGGCACAGGACACAGGCACAAGCCACAGCACCAGACACTATGATAAGCTCTAAAACACACCACAGGCATCAGGTAAGATGGAATCAGAGATCTCACTCTCACCGTATCAGAGAAACTATACTCTCATTGTTAGAAAGACATCTGTGAATCTCCACTAAGCCTTTTCTTTGGGACATTTTATGGTGAATCTAAACTGAAGAAAGGAATTTTTTTTGTACTTTCCAGATATAAGGTACTTGCCTCTAGGTAAGACAGAGGAGGCTGACAATGAATTGCCAATATTAGGGCACCCTGTTCTTAGTTAACAGAAGAAAAAAAATAAGAAAGTTTGGTTTACATGTAGGTGTGCTGCCATATCTCGGACTGTCTATAACAGGCAGAACTTGGAGCAGTATATCTGGTAGCCTGCTCTTTAAAAGTAAAGATCATTTTTCAATATGGTTTTGTACTGGTCATCAGCTTGGCTAGCTAGACAGGGACTTAGAAGGAAGGTTCTCATAAATGAGAGGCGAGATGTTGACTCTTTTTAGGCCTGCTGTGCCTAGGCACTGGAGGCCCATGACAGAAAGAGTACTGTCTTGATCTTCCCACTGAGAGACTTCAAGTAAGGCCATAGCTCAGATTTAATCAATCAAATACTTTCTTGGTTACACTCCAGCATTCACTCTGTAAAACCTCTCCCCAGTTAGCTTTGAAGATATCTTCTGACTCACAAACTCTTAGCATTTTAACATGCTAAATATTATCTTTCTACACCACTTTGCCACGTGGTGGTGAGTGTCAGTGGCATCAAAGACTATATCTAGTACTTAATCCTTCAGGCCGTCTTATATAAAACTGGTAGTATAATTTCCCTTTGGTAATAAAAACTAATTACCATAGTCTGCTGTTTCTCAGACTGTTGTTCCAATATCTTAGAAACAGTCAAATAGCCAACATCTTGTCTTTAATTCACTGCGACAAAACTACTACTTAAGAGAAGCACTCCTTCTGTAGGACCACTCCCAAATAACTCTCAAATCCCAAGGATGCAGAATAAGAAGCAGAAATAATATTATTAAGTAACATGAGAAAGTCCAGGAATAACTCCATTCTTTGGTTCACATAATGACTGTGTCTGGATTGTGCAAACAATGTTGATATAAAGTATGAGCTACTTCCTATGGGACAGCACTAAAAACTCAAAGTTTGTTTCTAAACTGATCTCATAACGTACAGTAGTTCTTTTTAATGCCCTATCAGTCCAGCTGTTTTTATGCGTAAGTGGAAACACTGGTGAGTTCCACAAATCTGAACTCATTGTTCATTTTTGTTCCACTATGAAGTGAGATTCTTGGTTGAAGTCTATTTTGTAAGGAATGTTGCAGCATTGTGTGAGTCTCTTAATCATGGATTGAAGTATTGACAGAAGAAATATGGAAAGGTAAATGTGCTCACAGAATATAAATTGTGAGAACAGCTTTGTCTTTGCATAGTAGGAAACTAATATATTCTACTCACCAACAAGCATTCTGGCTGGTTCTCCTGAAAACTGGAACAAAACCTTGGTTTCTGCAATACGTAAAGGTGACATTCAACAATAATAATAACCAAATCAGTCTTGGTAAGAGTAACTCATTACCATTGAACCACACAACTTCCATCCAGGATGCCATGCACATTAGAAATGAGTCTTATGGTAGATGATGGGGAGGGAGGGTCATATTCACAGGAAGGTCCATCTTGCCTCTCATTTCTGAGAACCTTCCTTCTAAGTCCCTGTCTAGCTAGCCAAGCTGCTGACCAGTGCAAAACCACATTGACGATGATCTTTACTTTTAAAGAGCAGGCTACCAGATATACTGCTCCAAGTTCTGCCTGTTACAGACAGTCCGAGATGTGGCAGCACACCTACATGTAAACCAAACTTTCTTTTTTTCTCTTCTGTTAACTAAGAACAGGGTGCCCTAATATTGGCAATTCATTGTCAGCCTCCTCTATCTCACCTAAGGGCAAGTACCTTATTATATCTGGAAAGTACAAAAAAAATTCCTTTCTTCAGTTTAGATTCACCATAAAATGTCCCAAAGAAAAGGCTTAGTGGAGATTCACAGAATGCATTTGTGGAATCTTGGCGCCCCTCCAACACCATAGTTAACAATAGCATATGTATTC
This sequence comes from Psammomys obesus, assembly GCF_907164565.1. Classification (NCBI taxonomy): domain Eukaryota; kingdom Metazoa; phylum Chordata; class Mammalia; order Rodentia; family Muridae; genus Psammomys; species Psammomys obesus. Next base: position 2,209,731 of record NW_026590654.1, on the reverse strand, counting down.
TCATATGTCATGCTTCTGTCTGCAGGGTTCTACATCTTAGTTCAGATCTTCACAACTCTACATAAGTTTTATTCCCATGTTTCTTAGGCATTAAGCCCCACACTTGTCTCGTGACTCTGGCCCCAGGGTCTCATTACTTATATTAAGATGAAATCTCAGCTTAGTGACAGCATTATCTTAGTTTACACAAAAAGAATCAGCAACATTTTCTATACCACTATTCACCACATAGCAGAAAAACATCCACTAGCAAAATCCTGTGGCTGAGTTTTATTCAAATTTTACCTATGAACACAATGTACACAGTGCATATACAATAAATACAATGTCAGTACACAATGTATATATGTCACAAGATAGACTTTCAACGTCTTAGAAATAAAAATGTGTTAAGCTTCTTTAAGCATTCATATTGTTGAGTCATCATGAGTAAAGTCTTTATAATTACTAGAAGACACAATCCTACAGCAAATTTCCTGATCCTCTGGTTCTTACTATTCTGGCTTTGCACCTTGCTACCACCCTTTTCTTGTTCCCTGAGCCCTATATGTAAGACAACATGAGCAGACACACAAACTTAGAAAAAGGAAAATTCATGGGTCCGTATTCCTAGACAAAGAACCATAAGTAACACAGGGATGCTGAGAATTGGAGCAGCCTTTGGGATATGTGTGTGTGTGTGTGTGTGGTGTGTGTGTGCACGTGTGCGCATGCTTTAAATATAGATATTTAAATTATTTATGAATTATCTATATTATATCAAAATTAAATAGATATATTTAAAGGAGGCCAGAAGTTTGATTGGGAGTGAAGTGAGGGTATAGGAAGAAAGAGAAAAGGAAAAGGAGAGAAATGATATAATCATATTTTAATTTAAAATGTTAATAAAAATATTTTGAAGTTTCAAGCCACAGAAGCTTTCCATGGACCCATTAATAAAAATTTGACTACTTCCTTACTAAGTCTCTAGAATGGAACCTGAAGTATTCGCCATGTTTTTGCTCCTTAAAAAGAACTGAAAAGAAGCTGTCATTTTTTAGATATGTTTTCTGTCTCTCCCTTCAAGTGAGCTCAGCTCTCTTAGCCATTCTTGGAACAAACTCTCTGTAGCTATGTGCAGGGACTATGCTCATAAGCAGCAGCTAATGTGGAGATGTGCTCTGAAGAGGGGAGAAGCATGGGGGAGACACAACTTCTCTCTCTCATGCGGCCTTCAGAGCACTTGTGTGTCCCATTGGCCAGCTCCAGCTGGAAAATGGTTCAGGACCAGTCATCAGCCTTCAGGGCAGAACAAGAGATGGCATGACTATGCAAATTTGAAGGCAAATAGAACAAAGGGCACATGCAGATGCCCTACTTTCAAGCAGTTATTTAAGGTCACATGGCAACAGACAAAGCTAAATTCTCAACACATTGTACAGCTTCTGACACATGCTTTTAAACATCTGACAAGTCAGCCGAAAGACAACTCTCAGTGTTTCCTGAAAAGAGGACATCACCTGATTGCTAAATAAGAGATGCCTAGAGCATCCATTACAAAGAAAGTGTTAGTGGTAAATCCTACCAGCGTCTGATAGATATGGCTAAGGAGAAACACACTCTTAGAATTGAATATCACTAATACAAACAAAAATGTGGAGCTAATGGGTAAAGGTAGTTCTTTATCTTTTTCTGTGAACGATCAACACTGACAAGAAATGAAAAAAATATGCATTTTAAGAGAGAGATTTTGTAAAATTTCCCATGCCTTTTGCATCTCTCTTTTTGCCTACTTAATTTGTCTCAATCTTTCTTTGTTGTTGTTTTGTTTTGTTTGTTTTGTTTTAGCCCCGGCCATCGCGAACTCGCTCTATAGACCAGGCTATCTTCAAACTGAAAGATCCACCCACATCTGCCTCTCTAGTGCTGGGCTTAATTTTTTACACACACACACACACACACACACACACACACACACACACGAGATAGATAGATAGATAGATAGATAGATAGATAGATAGATAGATAGATAGATCGGAAAAAAGGAGGTAATATAGTATCATCATGTTTCTGTTCATTTCTTCTTCATGTTCCTGCATTTTATACTTGGTATACCTTAGTGGTATACCAAGTATACCACCATACTTGGGAACTATTTTAAAAAATGAACAGTAATGTGGTAACAAACTAGGAGAGAAGAGTACAGCTTTTAGAATTGGGCTTCTGAAAAGGAACTGGCCAGCACTGAAAGGTATGTGAATTGTTTGGCAGTTAAATCATTTCCCAGAAAGACTCTACATAGCAGTGTATCAAAGCAGATGATAAGGCTCATAACCAAACTTTGGGCAGAGTGAACGGAATCCTATGAAAGAAGGGGTAGATAGAAAGACCTGGACGGGACAGGAGCTCCACAAGGAGAGCAACAGAACCAAAAACTCTGGGCACAGTGGTCTTCTCTGAGACAGATACTCCAACCAAGTATCATGCATGGAGATAAACCCTCAGATGTAGCCCATGGCAGCTCAGTATCCAAATGGGTACCCTATTAAGGGGAACAGGGACTGTCTCAGTCCCTGATATCAGGTGCTGTCTCTTTGATCACCACCCGTTGAGGGGGGAAGCAGCCTTGCCAGGCCACAGAGGAAGACAATGCCACCAGTCCTGATGAGACCTGATAGGCTAGGGTCAGATGGAGGAGAAGGAAGACCTCCCCTATCAGTGGACTTGGAGAGGGCTTGAGGGAGAGAAGGTGGGATTGGGAGGGAATGAGGGAGGGTGCTACAACTGAGATACAAAGTGAATACACTGAAATTAATATAAAAAATAAAAATTAAAAAAAATACTAAAAAAAAAAAATTTCCCCAAGAAGGCCACAGGGTCTTCTCAGTCACATGGTCTGTGCTATCTACAAGAACTGCTGCAGGTCCTCGGATATCAGAGATAAAGCTGCTGTTTCTTAACAGGACTTCTTGTTTCCTGTGGCTTATCTCACCCAGACCTGCTCTTCTCCTTTGCCAGTGCTTTTTAGTAAACTCAGACCTGACAGTGGTAATCATGTAGTAGTTTGAGATTTTCAGATTTATTTATTGCCTAATGACAAAGCATAAAATCACATCCACTGGTGGACTTTTTTTTCCTATTTTTATTCTTGAAATCCATTTCTTTGTTTCATTCATAGATGACCTAGGCAGTCTGATGGTAATGTCCTAACTCCATTTTTTTTTTGACGTAACATTTTTCATCTACTTTTATCTCCCTTTCACCACTACTGGCTATTTTGTCTTTAATATGATTTAATATATCAGTTACTGAATTTTTTAGTCAACCTGAATACTGGCTTAGGTCAAGTCATAGTACTTATCTCTATTTGTTTAATAAGTAAATAGTCATAATTGTTCAAAAGTCTACTTTCTGATTTCTAATGTTTCCTTTGATTGTTGATAAACACTATTCTTTGATATCATTTAGCATTTCTAGAGGCAGTGAGTTCATATAGTGAAGGAAGAGCAAGAGAGGAGTCATGCTAGGTGAAGGGGATATTTCTACTGCTTATGGACCACATTCTCCTGGGAAAAGCCAAGATAACCAACTGATGAAAAAGTATGAGAAAGTAGAGAATTTGACAATGCACCTCATTAAATAAAACTACTTCAGTACAAACACAAATACATGTGCAATAAAACACAGCATCATTACATATCTAAATGAAAGAAATCAAGACAAAACAATTACAGGAAAAATTTCAGAAAGAGTAAAAAAGATGAAACCTTTAAAATCCAATTAGCCTCAGAAAAGACCCCTGTGCCCAGATATTTTGGTTCTGTTGCTCTCCTTATGGAGCTCCTGTCTTCTCCAGGTCCCACTAACTCCCCCTTCTTTCATAGGATTCCTTACACTCTGCCCAAAGTTTGGCTATGAGTCTCAGCATCTGCTTTGATACACTGCTAGGTTGAGTTTTTCAGAGGCCCTCTGTGGTAGGTTCTTGTCCTGTTTCCTGTTTTCTCCTTCTTCCAATGCCCATCCTGTTTGTCTTTCTGAGTGAGGATTGATCATCTTGCCCAGGGTCCTCCTTCTTGCTTAGCTCTTAGGTATACAGACTTTAGTATGTTTATCCTATATTATAGGTCTAGTATCCACTTATAAGTGATTATATACTATGTGTGTCTTTCTGCTTCTGGGATATGTCACTCAGGAGATCTTCTTTAGTTCTTACCATTTGCTCTCAAATTCCATGATTTCCTTGTTTTTAATTGCTGTGTAGTATTTCATTGTGTAAATTTACCATAATTTCTGTATCCATTCCTCAGTTGAAGGACATCTGGGTTGTTTCCAGCTTCTGGGTATTACAAATAAATCTGCTGCAAACATGGTTGAACAAATGTCCTTGTTGCATACTTGAGCATCTTTTGGATATATGCCTAGGAGTGGTATAGCTGGATCTTGAGGTAGCACTATTCCTAATTTTCTGAGAAAGCACCAGATTGATTTCCAAAGTGGTTGTACAAGTTTACATTCCCACCAGCAATCAAGGAGGATCCCCTTTCTCCACATCCTCTCCAGCATGTATTGTCACTTGAGTTTTTGATCTTGGCCATTCTAATGGGTGTAAGGTGAAATCTCAGGGTTGTTTTGATTTGCATCTCCCTAATGACTTAATGACATTGAGCTTTTCTTTTAAGTGTTTCTCTGCCATCCTATATTCCTCTACAGAGAATACCATGTTTAGCTCTATATCCCATTTTTTAATTGAATTACTTTTTAATTTTAATTAAAATTAAATGCTTTTTAATTTCTTTAGTTCTTTATATATTCTGGATATTAACCCTCTGTTAGATACAGGGTTGGTGAAAATCCTTTCTCAGTCTAGAGGCTGTTGTTTTGTTCTTATGACAGTGTCCTTTGCTTTACAGAAGATTTTCAGTTTCATGTGGTCTCATTTATTGATTGTTGATCTTAGAGCCTGTGCTGTTGGTATTCTGTTCAACCAAGGACCATTCATGGAAATAACTTAGAACCCCTGCTCAGATATATCCCTTGGCAGTTCAGTCTGCAAGTGGGTACCCTAGTAAGGAGAACAGGGACTGTCTCTGATGTGAACTCAGTGGCTGGCTCTTTGACACCCCCCCCCCACTGAGGGGGAAGCAGCCTTGCCAGGCCACAGAGGAGGACAATGCAGCCAGTCCTGATGAGACTGATAAGTTAGGGTCAGATGGAAGGGGAGGAGGAACTCCCCTATCAGTGGACTTGAAGAGGGGAATGGGAGGAGATGAGGGAGGGTGGAATTAGAAGGGAATGAGAGAGGGGGTACAGCTGGGATACAAATTGAATAAACTATAATTAATATAAAAATTTAATAAAAATCCAATTATCAAGATATAGATAAGAGCTATATATATTTAAAAATCATTATGATGCCACTAACAAAGGGATTAGCACATTACAAGATAGGTATATTCTTTAACAGAAAAATCCAATATTCCAAAAATAACAATTACTCTTAATCTGAAATTTCATGAAACAAAATTTAAAATTTAATTAAATATTTCTTGAACTTTAAAAAAAAATAACAATTCTATGCTTAGCAGGGGAAATAAACATTCCAGGAAACCTTACAAAGAATAAGACAAAACTAGTTCATTAATACATGTCACAAAGCTTTCATTAATTTTTATATTGTTTATTCATGCATACTCTCATACATGTGAGAATGATAAGCAATAAAAAATCACATTTAAAAGAAACTGTTAGTCAAGTGAAGAGGAAGATAGAATGGGAGCTTACAGTTGACAGAGGATTAGTGTCTAGAATATACAAAACAAACACTCAAAAAACAAAAACATCAAGAAAATAAACAATCCAATTAATAATGGACCATAGAACTGAACAGAGAAATCTCAAAAGAAGAAACAGTGACAAGCAAGTATTTTTAAAAGTGTTCCATATCCTTAACCAGCAGGAAAAGGCAGATTAAAACTACTTTAAGATTCCATCTCATTGCAGTCAAAATGGCTGTTATTAATAACACAAAGGAAAACAAATACTGACATGGGTGGGAGAAAAGAGGAACTCACATACTTTGCTTTGCTTTTGATGGGAGTAGAAATTAGTTCAAACAGTGGCAAGAGTAGCGATTCCCATAGTGTGCCAAGTGCAGGGTCTCTCAGTATCGCTAGTGGATTGATTCTAGGACCCTTCGTAGTTACCAAAGTCTCACAAATTCAACTTTGTTGTACAAGATGGCACAATATTTAAAAGTAACGTGTAATCCTATCATAAATTTTACCATTTATAGACTACTGAATTTAATATACTAAAAATTTTATATAGCCCTACATGCCAAGCAGCCAGGAGGCTCAGCAAACTCTGTCCACTTTCTAATTCAGAAAAGTCTGGTTGGTCTGGAAGATTTTACTTTCTCCTTAACTTACTGCTTCAGCCTGTCACCTGACATTATTATTATTATGAATAAAAGTGTGTATATAGAATTTCCTGCCTGCCTGATAAACCTGGGGCCCAGCCAGCACAGGTGAGCTACATAGCTGTCTTTCAGACCCCATCATCCAACTTCCCAAGAAGACCTGTTGGGTCCTCAGAAATATCCAGCTTAAATGCTGTCCCACCTATTCCCTGCCTGCCTGATCTACCTGGGGCATAGCCAGTAGCGGCCCAAGGCTCCACCTGCCACCCTGAGTCCTGAATCTGGAACATCCAGCCAACACTAGGGACAACCTTATGGCTAAAGGTTAGCTTAAGAACAAAATCAACAAGAGCCAAGGCAATATGAGCCCACCAGAGCCCTGCTATTCTACTACAACAAGCCCTGGATATCTTAACATAGCTGAAGCACAAGAAGGTGACTTTAAACCCAATGTTATAAAGATGATAGAAGCCTTTAAAGAAGAAAGGAATAAATTATTTAAAGAAATACAGGACAATACACTCAAACAGGTGAAGGGAATTAATAAAACTGTTCAAGACCTGAAAATGGAAATAGAAGCAATAAAGAAAACACAAACTGAGGGAATCTTGGAGATGGAAAAACAGGGAAGAGAACAGAAAGTACAGATGCAAGCATCATCAACAGAATGCCAGAGATGGAAGAGAGAATCTCAGGCGTAAAAAATACCATTGAAGAAATTGATACATCTATCAAAGAAAATGTTAAATCTAAGAAGTTCCTTACACACACACACACACACACACACACACACACACACACAAATTTGGAACATCTATGCACTAAATGCAAGGGCACCCACATTCGAAAAAAAATTATTAAAATTTTAATCACACATCGAACTCTACACATTAATAGTGGGAGACTCTAAGACCTCACTCTCATCAGTGGACACGTCAGTGAATCAGAAACTAAACAGAGACATAATGGAAGTAACAGACATTATGAATCAAATGAACTTAACAGATATCTACAGAACCTTTCACCCAAACACAAAAGAATATTGTTTCTTCTCAGCACCGCTCAGCATGGAACCTTCTCCAAAACTGACCACATAGTCACAAAGCAAACCTTATCAGATACTAGAAAATTGAAATAACTCCTTGTGTTTTATCATACCATCATGAATGAAAGCTGGACTTCAACAATAACAAACAACAGCAAGCCTACACACTCATAGAAACTGGACAGCTCTCTACTCAATAACCATTGGATCAGAAAAGAAATTAAAAACTTTCTAGAATTCAATGAAAATGAAGGTAAAACATACCCAAACTTATGGGACACAATGCAAGTAGTGTTAAGAAAAAGTTTATAGCACTAAGTGCCTTCATGAAGAACTTGGAGAAATTGCATACTAAAATCTAAAAGCACACCTAAAAGCTCTAGAACGAAAAGAAGCACACACACACCCAAGAGGAATAGACAGCAGGAAATAATCAAATTCATGGCTGAAATCAATAAATTAGAAACAAAGAGAACAATTCAAAGAATCAACAAAACAGACCCAAAGAAGCTAAGTAACAAGGAGGGCCCAAGGGAGGATGATTGAATCTCACTCAAAAGGGGAAATAAAATAGACATCTGTAGTAGATGGAGGGAAGGAACTGGCTGGGAAAAACAGAGGGGAGAGGGCTTGGAGAGAGAACAGTAATCAGTGGGGGCCATCCCTGGGAAGTGGAGAGGCTCCTAGGAGTCTATGGGTGTGAACTTAGCTGAGACTCCTAGCAGCAGGGGATATGGAGCCTGAGGGGGCACCTCTTGTAGTCAGGTTGGACTTCCAGTGGAGTGAGGGAGGCACCAATCCACCCACAAAACCTTCGACCCAAAATTTGTCCTGCCTACAAGTTGTGCAGTGATAAAGAGGGAACAGAAATTGAGGGAATGGCCAACCAATTACTGGCCCAACTTGAGACCCACCCCACATAAGAGAACCAACCCTTGACCCTATTAATGATACCCAGAAATGCTTCACCCAGCAGCTGATGGAAACAGATGCAGAGACCCATAGTCCAACAATAGGTGCAGCTTTGATTGTCTTGAGGAAGAGTGAGAGGAAGAATTGAGGAAGCCAGAGGGATCAAGGGCACCACAAAAAGACCTACCTGAGAAACTACCCTAGGACTATGGGTGCTCACAAAGACTGAACACCAATCAAAAGGACCTAGGTGCCCTACACATATGTAGCAGCTGTGCCTTGCTGCTTGGTCTTCTCCACACTGTTGACTGAACCTCACTCAATAAGGAGATGTTAAATGCAATCTCTTCATCCTACAATTGCAAACCCTTGTTTTTCAAGAGGTTATTTGTTTTGAAACTTCATCTTTTTGTTATTAAATATTAAAGAGGTGAGAAAATCAGAAGCTTCTCTCTTTTTTTCTTTCATTTTGTTTTGTTTGTTTGTTTGTTTGTTTGTTTGTTTGAAAACAAGGCTCCTCTGTGCAGCCCTGGGTATGCTGGAACTTACTCAGTAGACCATGCTGGCCTCACACTCAGATATTCACCTGCCTCTGTTTCCCTGGTGCTGGGATTAAAGAAAGGCATGCTTCACCAACTGTTAAAAGCTTCTCTCTCTTTCTTTCTCTCATTTTTTGATATTAACATGGAATTTACTCTAGGACAGTATCTATTACATTAAACAATTAGAGAAACAATCATGTGAAGCAAAACAATGTTCTTTTTATTATAGTTATATTTGAAGCTCTGTAGAAGTTTAGACAATTAAGCTACTAAATTTGAGGAAGTGTACATAAGAATTCAAGGAAAATATGGGGATGGTTGTTCTATCCTCACAGATGAACTGAAGCTAGAGCACTTAGCAGTGATGGGTGTTCATAAAAATTTTAAAAAATGCCAAGGTTGCAAATTGGTTCATAAAGTGATTTAAAAAGAGAAGCCAAATTTATTTTAAATGGGCTACTTCAATAAAGATCAATATTTATAGCTTCCAGTGAAGAAAACAAATGAAAGCTTGGGCAAAATTGGGTCCACACTCCCCAAGACTGGAGTGGAATGGTTTCATCCTTCAGCATGCAGGGCATCTTTGAATTCTGCCTGTGGTTCTCTTGTGTGAACTGCATTCATAGCTTCTGTATTCTTGTGTGCTGCACCTGAGGGAAGTGTTGGAGACTTCCACTGTCTGCAACACATTTTGGAAAAAAATTAATGCAGAAGTGGACAATACATCTTCCATTTTTTATGGTACAACTCTAGTGGTAAAAGATGTGTGGATAGGGTGAAAACAGGATGACCTGAAAGGAGAGAAACCATTTAGAAGCTATTACAGAACCATGACAAAGTACAAAACCAGGCTATAAATGAGGACTGAAAGAGAAGAAAAGGAAATCCAGGATTTTCAGCTATAAAGTCAGAAATGACTGAAAATAGCATAGCATAACAAAATCTCACCACTCATAAGGCTAAGGGAGGATGATCTTGAGTTAGTGAAAGCCAGAACTTTCCTATATAGTGAGTTCAAGGTCTAAAACCCCTTTAAAATGAGCCATGAGGAAAAAAAAATATGTTTCTAGTTTTAGTGATTTTGTGTTCCCATCAACAAAAGAAAATAAATTCTTAGATGAAAAAATAATTATGTGGCTTGTGTGTTTGTGTTTACATATGGGGGCAGAGGGAAAGAAAGAGGGGGGGGTACAAGAAAGAGGAGGAGAGAGGGAACACACAGACACGAGCACACACACACGGTATGTGCACACACACACATGTATGTGTGCACGTGTGTTAGTGCTTTCTGAAGCAGGGGCGTTTCTTAATGGCCTCAGCTTCTCCACATGTCTCCTGAAAGAAGCTCAATAAACAAATGTTGAATTGAGTTCAATTAGGCGATTGATTGTTAGTTGTTTGGAGGAAGGTCATCCAAGTGGAAATGTCCAGAAGTCAATTTGTCATTTTAAAGCTCAAGAGAAAGGTTAAAGTTGTAAATATATTTGGTGTTGTCAGTATATTTGCTTTCTTGGCTGATTCCCATGAGTTGTATTCTACTAAATCAAATTCATTGATAACATATATTGATTAATGTTTATAATTTTATTGTCATGATTTCCATGTGTGCCTAATGCATTGTAATAATAAGCAAAGATTGATTTCTCTAACTCCTCTCATCTGTCTTTATTAGTGTGTATAATCCCCAAGGAAAATTTTTTCACTCAGAGATAATTTGGATAGACTCTAAGATAACAAATTTAAATAGTTGACTTCTCAAATGATTTCAAAGTAACTCAAGTGAGCTTAAAATAAATATGCAACTCTAATTTGACCAGTTTAAAATAGCAATTAAGTTAGGAGAAAGGAGAATATACAAATTTATGTATGAGGTGCTCTAAACTAGATTTACTATCCCAAAGGCAGTATCTACAAAATGTTTTAAGTTAATCAGTTACTGTTAAATTGCTGTTTTTACTTAGCCTAAATTTGTACATTCAGACAAAAGAGAAACGTGGTTTCTATTTTCAAGAATGTGATGTACTTCATTATTTTTCCTTCAGGAAGCACTTAAGTAGGTGTTTTAAAATGGAGGTGAAGAAACACAGTTTTCTTCACAGTTTCCTGTGGCACTTGATAATTCAACACTTAAAAGACCTCAAGGGATCTTGACCTCATAATTCTGCCATGTTTCCTGCTTGGAGACACAGCCGTTGTTGCTTTGGTGACCATGCTTGAGGAACAGTAGCCAGTGAAGCACCTAAACACTTATGAAGGAGTGATGTTAACAAAGGAGGGTTTCTTTCTGTTTCCTAATTGTTTTTCTCCCACTTCTTTCAATTTTCATTGGAAAAAAAAATAAGGGTAGTGTATCAATTGCCAGATGCACCTGTCACCCAGCTGCAAACTCCATACTGGGGTCTAACTTCTAACCATCCGAATATTTTGAGGCAAATCTCAGTGATTTTATCCCTTCATTTATAAATATTTCAGTATGTATTTCGAAAAGGTACTCATTAAAAAAATAACGTAAGCATCACTGTCCTCATGCTTCTCCCAAGAATGACTAATCGTCTCTGCACTCATTAATGAGCCAGGCAGAGTTCAAACCTTCTTGTCTCATGTTTCCTGCCGTTCTGGTTGTCTTCGTCATCGGGCTGCTTTGAATGCAGAGCCAAACAGAATGTGCGCACTGTATTTACTACTTACGCTCTTCAGTGCAAATATCCCTCCCCTCTTATTTCTCTGCTGGCATCTCATCATTTGTTCTTTCAGGTTGAGGATATTTTGACTCCGCTGCGGTTTCTACCACATTGTTTAAGGGGTTCCTACAAAAGGGTAGTTAGGTTAAGAAGCCCTCCTTAATTAAGGCTCAAATTTCAGTGTAATGTTTTGTAGAGGTACATAACAGCCAATTATCTCTATTTTGGAAATACTAAAAGTAACCGAATAGATCTATTCTTTCGTGTGAAGTTTAAAGGCATTTAAAAATAACATTATATACTCATAAATTTTAACATATAGTATGTTTCCATCTGTTTCATTGATGCTCAGATTTTCTTGTTTCACTAGTAAGAACCTTTTCAAGTTGGCTCCTGAGTCTTCCTGATGCAACCCTTTCCTGCCTGTTCAGTTTCTTATTCTTTTATGTAATATATGTTCCCATTCCTAACCAGGGACCAGTATGTTACCAGGTACCAAAGTAATTTGATCCTTGTAATGTATTTAAATATCCAGCATTTATGAACTGTTCACAATTTGGCTTTTAATGCCATAAAATGAGAAATGCCAGCCAAAATTACCGTTTGGGTTTTTCCAGTGTATTCTGGTAGTGAGCCAATTCTGGTTGCTACTCCCTCTGCCTGGAACATACCTTTGTTACCTTCTTATCTATCTACTCTGTACTCATCTTTTGTATTTCAGCTCAGACTTCTCCACATAGGAAGGCTTTTTCAGCTTATTGACACAACCAATTTCTTCTTCTGTCTTGAGACTTTACAATGTTTCACACAGACTAATGAAATGGTTTGATGAATACTTTATGTTCTTGATAGACAGTAACATCCACAAGAAAAGTCCATCATTGCATCCTGATCTCCAACAGGTGCCAGACATAGATGAGCCCTTCATAATGGGATGATGAGAACTAAATGACAACACTCTGGTGAGAAAGGAAGGGCCACTCAGACACAGATCCCAGGACAAGATAGAGGCTGGAATCGAAAGCTCTAAATAGAGGAATGGTGGCAGATACTAGCTGCTACAGGCTCCGAAGCAGAAAAAGGCATGGAAGGATTTTTCTCCAGATTCTCTGAGAGAGCAAGGCCTTGCCTTGGTGTCACATTGATTCTGAACATCTATCCTCTAAAGCTGTGAGAGAATAAATAAATGTCTGTAGTTTAAGCCATTGGAGTCCTGGCATTTTGTGATAGGCACTCTAGAAAACTAATAAAATGGCTATCCTACTGTAAAGTGGATTACGAACTCTGTTTAAAAATCAGCCTGTTGTGGTGTTCAAGTGCAAAGGTAGTGTCTCTTATACATACTGAGAGTTTCCTCCACTTACTACCCTTTCCTTGTCCCTCCAAAGTGAGAACACTCACATTTTTAGTAGCAGCCACTGAAACAATGTGTCCATACAGTATGGGACAGTGATTCCTGGAATCGCTGGGGCAGATGAAAAGGCCCTTTTTGAAAGTGGTAGTGGATAAAGGAAGACAAAGCAGGTGTGATACAAAGAAAGTGCAAGTTCTTAACAGGGCCACAGGAAAGCCTGGTGACTTGGAGATGGGTCAGTCTTACAGCCCAAGGAATGAGTGTCACAGTAACAAGACCCACCCAGCATGCTTTTAGTTGCTTAGCTGATCCTGCTGTAATATTTTCATTCTCTCTACAGGTCTGTTCACCTCGGTCCTCGGTCACAGAACCAATATTCCTTTCCTTCAATCCATTGTCCTTTTCATAGAACTATTTCTCACTCATTGTGCCATTACACAAAGCCATTCCTGATCCTCATGATCTATTAAAAAACCTGAAACTACTCTATTTGCATGTCCAATAAATCACTTTAATCAATAGAAGAATTAGTTTGGGGGTTGTATTCATTTCCAACAACTAAAAACAAAAAGCAGAAAAATGTTTCTACATTGCAACAAAATGTAGCCTAGATATCATTTAATATGAGTGAAAGATACAAAGCTACTCGCTTTTTAAATCATTACTATGCAAGATAAGTTCCAAATAGTGAATTTTATGGTTCCTTTATTTCAGAGACAGTCTTATGTCTAATCATCCCCCTTTTATCTCATAATTGCAGTGATGAATAAATTAACATCACACAACAGAAGTACTAATCACTTTGAAATCATAAGATTAGAATCTGAGCCATGGCTCTGTCACTTCTAAAGAGTGTACAATTGGATAGGTCATTTAAGCATGCTTAGATGAGAAAAGTATATAGACATCATGTTCATTGCCTGGTACATAGTTCACATTTAATAACAACGAGAATATAATTAGATCTAGAGAGCAAAATGGTGACCGGAGGGCACCAAGAGAGAAATGGTACCACTTTCTGGTTGTACAGTTGAGCCAATTTGGGTTTCCTAAGTCTCCTCTGAAGAGAATGAATCAGTTCCTAGTGCCAAGAATACTTGCAGACATTAAAACATATGATTTATAAAGAGAACTTAACACAAGGCTTGGCACATTTTAAGTTTAATAAATTTTTTAATACTTGAGAAGGACAATTTCATAATCAAACATTCCACATACTTTGCATGTTTGAAATACTATGTGACTGATTTTAAATCATCACAAGTTAAAATTTTGTCTTTAAAATGCTAATGATGTTAGCAATGCAAAATGTAAGTAAAATGTTACTACTGCCAGTAATATGTGGGGGCTCAGCATAATTCATTTCATATTCTTTCTCTAAAAATATTATCAAAACTCACTCTGTAAAACAAGCCAATATAGGCAAAGCATATTCTGAGTTCTTTTTTTTTTTTTCTTTTCTTACTCTGAGGCACTGGAAATGGTCTTTTCTGATATTTTTCAGTTCTTAATATTCAGTAGTCAGTCATTAGAGATTTAATCACTCAACTTGAAAGTACATTCCCCAGGGAAAAAACACATTATCTTATGGGAACATCAAAGGGAAAAGGAGGCTATCAGAAGCATTTAGAAAGACAATATGGGTGCACAGATATTCTAGAACAAAGAAGGCCTACAGAAAGGATGAGGGCATGTGAACAAATGCTGTTCAATAAACGTCACTTTCTTAGATAAAGCTGCCTTCCAAAACTGGCAAAGAAGACTAGGCCTTTGTGTAGATAAAACCATCTTATTTCAAAAATCACATGTATTCGCAGATCTGTGTAATTATGAGGGAAAAGGTTAAAGCATTACAATGTTTTTTAGGCTATCTTTTATTCCTTTTAAATTCTGTAAATGGCCCAAGTATTTTGATAGCTTAAAAAAAGGAACACAATACTACCATAGAAAACTTGTCTCACTAAAATGTTTTTATATCTGTTCTGGTGCAATGATTTGTCTAAAGATGATACAATGAAATGACAACTGTTTTAAATCTCCCATTTTTAGTCTTTGTTTACATATAAAAATAATATAAAATATGCATTGGATTGGCAAGTCTGACTTTTGGCAGCCACAGTCATAGCATCAAAAAGTATAATTATCAAATCACCCCAAGACTATTTTGTCATGTAGTGTGGCAGGTAAATAATGGATGATTAAATGAGAGAATTATTTTAGCAACTGGTTATGCAAATGTAGACACTTGTTCAAGTGAAGGTTAAGGCTCACAGAAAGAATGGCTAATGTCCCTGAGAACAGTGCTCTTCATTCTTTTTTTCTCTGAGTATCTGAGTATTCTAGAATATTGTGGTTCTTTAGTTCAAAGTATTTACAAAATTTCAGAAGAAATACATATTTTAAGAAATCACAACAGAAAATATATTAATGTGTAAAACATTAACATGCCCCCATTTTCTCTCAAGTCTGTTTGCTCTACACCTTCTTTGTTTTCTGTGTGTGTGTGTGTGTGTGTGTGTGTGTGTGTGTATGTGCATGTGCATGTGTGTCACATATCACATATGTGGGAACAATGTAAACAAGAAAACAGCAGTGTTTTCTTATTTCAAGTTTATTAAAAATGTTATAAGGACAAGGATGTAACTTAGTAAGATAGTGTGTGACTAGTACGCTAGAAGCCTTATGTTCTGTTAAAAACAAGGTCTGATAAAAAAAAAAGGTCTGATATTTGCAGCAGGCCAGGGAAGGAAGGTTTTCTGAAGTCTTCAAATGGGGGCCATTTCACCCCAACTTCACACAGAGTATAACTGAGTTGGCTATATGATGTTGATTTTTCAAACATGAATCGTAGCTATTTCTAGTTCAATAATGTCTACCTTAGCATTACAGAATTATAGTTACTGAAGCCAAAAATGGCATCAACTGGAAAACTTTCAAATTAATTAGAAGTTCAGTTTCAATACTTACATCAATTGATTCACAGGAAGACAGCTGCAGAGCTTTCTTGCCTTGGTGAGAAGAGCTCTTCCCCTCAGTAAAGGAGACTCCTCTTGGGATAGACACTCAAATTCCTGTGAATTTGACACTGCTTTCAGCCCTAATTGACACTAGGAAATGCAGGGACGTGTGATAATGAAAATAACAGGATCTGGGGTATGTGAAGATTAGCTAACCTTTCCCCTGCAAAATTCATTAAAACAGAAGAGTAGCCTGAGCATGTGGTATGATTTGGGGTTTAATATGAAAAGTTGTTGTACAGCTGAAATCACGCAGCCAACAAGGAAATACACTCCACATTTCTGTGACACAGGGACATGGAAAGAATGCCTCCTGACAATGAGTCCAACAAGACAGACCCCAAAACATAACCATAGGGATGAGGTCCATTTAAACTAATGGCCTAGTTCATTCTGTTGTTAGTGTCCCATGAGACTATATTAGTATCTAGCATGATGCCTGCTTTTACTGAAACACTCACCAACTGCATGGAGCTGAAGTTAATCTTCATTCTAACCCTAAGTAAAGAGAATCACTGACCAGTCTCTTCATGGAGACCAGTGCTTCTTTGTCAATGATCACAAAAATCATTGACAATTGGGGACATTTTTTTTCTGCAACATCAGAAATTTTAGAATTGGCATTCAAGAGATGGCAGGAAGTTAGATTTGCATCCATATGCACTGGAGAAGTCATGTCCTGGCTGACAGTGGTTAAAAGCAGATACTGGAGTCAGCCTATTTGAATACAAATTCCAGTTCTCCCATGATGTGCACAAGTAGCCTACATTTATGTTCCTCCGTCTGCTCACTTTTGACTAGCTTCTACTTCATCAGGTAATCACAATAATAATAATAAAATAATAATAATAAAATGAGTGTATCAGTGATCATTCTTCAGTGTTCAACATCTCCTATGTTGGTATGCCTATATGCTTGCTGATAATTTTATAACAATGATGAAGATACTACTCATTCCCCACCACGCACTGCAAACACCAACATTAGAAACACACGAAAGCTCTGGGGCATGCCCTTTGCCACATATCACAGTACCTCCTGATCCTCTAAGAAGCTTTCTTTGTCCTTTTACAGTGCATCTAGTTCTAGACACGACAGTTTCTATATGACTTAACTAAACACCTGGATTTAGTTTCTTTCCAAGAAGCCTGATATTAATGCTGTTGCTATGAACCTGAGCTAGTTTGGAATGGGCATAGTTGAGTCTTTTCTTGCTGTTTTGTAAAGATCTTATGACAGTTATTACCACATTGGCACCGTCTTTAAGAAAATGACTTTTTCCTAAATTATTGGGCAATGTATGTTTACTAGTGGCACTGTCTGACCCAGATGGGGTTTTCTGGGTATCAGATAAGCCTATTCACAGAAAACTAAGGCACAATAAGACTATTTTCTCTGAAAGCCAATAAATAATGCTTTTAATTCATCACGATTACCAGATTTGTGAGACAAATAATCATGCTATGAAACTGACACTACAAAAAAACAAAACAAAACAAAACAAAAACCACATTATTCCAATGAAAACAAGAACAAACCTATAACCAAGCTGCATGGAGGGAAAACATGTGTCATGAAGTCCCTTCTGCCTGGAAGTGAAAAAACAAGGGCTCTGTCACTGGCCTAGAATAAGCAGGAGCAGTTCTCACACTTGTGGTGTTAAATAAAGACACTGTCTAGACCAAGGCAGCAATTCTTTAACTAGAGGGATTTCCTAGGCCATGTGAAAACTGTCTGGAACATCTCCTTAGTGCACTGTGATAGCAGAGGTGACAGTGACCTCAAAGGGAGCAGTATATGGTGACTTATTTGTCATGTGAACAACACCACCACTGGTTTCCATTCAGCCCTTGATGACATTGTAAAACGTCAATGCAGGAAACACTCTCTTCCAAAGGTGGGAATTATTTCTAATTTCAGCTATCAAGGTTGTATAGAGCATCCCTGTTTGTCCTTTGTTTGCTGGAATCTATAAGGCAGTGCTTCTCAACCTTCCTAATGCTACGACCCTTTAACACAGTTCTTCATGTTGTGGTGATCCTCAACCATAAAATTATTAATATTTTTACTATTTCATCACTGTAACTTGCTACCATTATGAATTTTAATATAAATATCTGTATTTTCCAAAGGTCTTAGGCGATCCCTGTGAAATGGCCTTTTGACACCCCACCCCATTTGCCAAAGGGGTCACAACCCAAAGGTTGAAAACCACTGTGTAAGGAGACTTTAAAGGAATCAAGCATTGAAGATCTAAGAGAAAAGACAAGGAAGTGAAGAGTGGAAGAAGGGGAAGCTGGGGCAGCAAGTGGTCTTACCCAGCCTGGTCTATGCACACTTGCCATTGTCCTCCCTTCCACAGCCTCAATTTCCTCAGTAAAACACACAATGAGAATATCTATCTAGAACTGTTCTCCGTAGCTATTGAAATATGTAAGCACATAACACAACTGTATAAATACAATGAATAAGAGTACTAAAAATACCTCACAAATAAATCCTCTTGGCCTTCATGTGAGATAGCAATCCTCAAGAGAGTTGAAGCCAAGATGATGTTACCATTGGAAAGCAGAATGACCATCACAGGTCTGAGGCCCTCCTCCCCTATTGTGGCAAGGTGACATAAAACTATCCAGAACAAAAGACAAACACAGGTGACCCGCTGTCCAACTAGGGGGAGATGGAATTCAGTCAAGACCCATCATGCTGTCTTCTCCTACCCCACAATAAAATAGCACTGTGGTCTTCACCCTGTTGCCCAAGCTTTTACAAGGAGGGGTAGCAATAACAGCTAAGGCTGTCTGTGGAGGCTTCAGGGAGGTTTACAAAAGTGTTCTGCTTCTTACTTTAAGAGGGAAGTACCAGGGCACAGTCGCAATCAAAGCAAAGAAAAACAAACTCTAAAAGCGTGAATAACTCAACATCCAAGGTCCAGGATTTCTTCACAATTTTCTAGGCTCCTCCAAAGGGCTCGATTCATTTCTCTGGCTCTACCCTCTACAGCACAGAAGTTTGTCTCCTAGCTTCAGCTGCCCCCACTCCATAGCTGCTGTTGTTCTTGGTGGTCATCCCATGGTATTGGCATCTCCAAGATTCTGGAATCTTTTGCTGCAACTGAACTGCACTTCTACCAATTGCCTCTCCTGGGCATTGTTCATGGTAACAAGCCGCAACTTCTTTGTATGACCCTTTTAATCTTGGACCTTCAAATGCCAATAAGACTTCATTTTTCACCAATGGCCTCTCCTTGTCCGAATGTGCCTTAATTAGGATATCTATTGTTGCAATGAAACACCAAGAGCAAAAGGCAAGGGCTTCTTTGACTTATACTTCCATGTCACTGTTTATTATCAAGGGAAGTCAAGACAGGACTCAAACGGGACAGGAACCTGGAGCCAGGAGCTGACGGAAAGGCCTTGGAGGGTGCTGCTTTCTGACTTGCATCTCTTGACTTGCTCACCATGCTTTCTTACAGAACCCAGGACCACCAGCCCAGGCATGGTACTACCCACAATGGGCTGGGCCCCCCTGTATCAATCACTAATTAAGAAAGTGCCCTACAGGCTTGCCTACAACCTGATCTTATGGAGGCATTTTCATTGAGGTTCCCTCTCTCTAATGTGTCTTCAGCTGTGTCAAGTTGACATAAAACTAGAGAGCACAAATGACCACCACAGGTGATCTGGACCACACAGGGTATTTGTTTAACTAGGGGGAAGAAGTCTTCATATGGAACCCAGTCAAATGAGCCCAAACCCCATCACACTTTCTTCACCCCACAACCAAACAACACTAAGGTCTTCTCCCCTCTGTTGCCCAAGCCATTGCAAGGAGAAGGTGATAACAGCTAATGCTGTCTGTGGAGGCTTCGAGTAGGTTTACAAAGGTTCTCTGCTTATTGCAAATTTCCTGACAGCTCTGAAACCACCCCATGGCAATTGCACATCCCTTTCATAATTGCTTACATCCAGAGACTTTTCAGAGCTAGAGCAAGCCTGTGCCTACAAGATGAGGACTTGGGGCTTATCTTTTGACTGGGTGCAAAGGGGGAATTCTCTCTTTCATTTTACCAATTATCATCGTGGAAGCACTGGTACCTAACCACAGAATCTGAGCCAGAGAATGAACAATCCGCTAAGAATATGTAGAGGAAAAAAACCCACAATTATGTGTTTCCCAGGTTCAAAAAGCCAAAGAGGAAGATTAAGAATCCATGAAACCAGAGGAAGAAGGGGCAGAACCTGGATCCAGTCTCCACCCACCTCCGTTGCTCTATAATAAGCAGAGGGTGAGTCCAGCCCAGCCTCTGGCTGAGAACAAAAGGCAAAAGGAAGGGTCTTTTCTTCTTTCCTTTCTATCATGCTTAAATTAAGGCTCATGGGAAAGCAAACTGTTCAGGAGATGGCACAGAGCTCCTATTTCATCTCTTAATGACTTCTACCAGAAAATATCCTGCCAATGTACTTGAAGCTAAGAGCTTGATAACTCCATCTTTTTTTTCTTTTCAGATCTTTGAGACAGGGTTTCTCTGTGTCTTGATTCACCACCAAAGACCTCACTCTCTTTAGTCTTCTTCTCTTCTAATAAATACCTAGAAAGTATCTGAGAAAAGGCAAAAAAAAAGCCACACAGTTTACAATAGATTACTTTTCTCTGTCAATTCTAATGGAAAAGAAGCTCTCATCAAGAAACATACCTTAAACACATTCATAATGTGCTACACTCGTCTGCTTTCTTTATGTCCTTCCTGACAACACAAACTCTTATCCCTAGTTTACTGGCAATTATAATTATTTGGTTATAAAAATAACCAAATAATGTAGTTGTGTGATTCATTATATTGATCAAGAGCTTGTACTTTGAACACATTTTTAAAAGGGAAACACAAGTAGATTGGATTTCATCAAATTAGAAACCTTTATGTATCAAAGGACATTGGTGTAAACTGGCTCCATTTGTTGTAAGTGATGATTAATATTTACTATTGGTTAACCTTTTATTAATGCTGCTGTTAATCCTAAATAGTTGTATACCCAAATCACGACACAGACAAATGGGATTTATTTAATTAACCTAGAACACAATGCTGGGCAATAGTTGTTCCATCTGAAACCTCCAAGACCTCATTGTTTCCTAACATTTAGATTTCCCACATTATACTTGCTTTTTGTGATATATTAGGTCCAGTCCATCTCTCCACATTGTTTCAAGATCTCTCTCTCAACTCTGCTCTCCCAGCTCTCTGCCTCCCACTGCTTCCAGTCCTCTGGCTCCTCTTTCTCTTCCTGCTTCCTTTCCCTTGCTCAACATTGTGGCTAGTTGCTTTATTTTGGCATGTTTACACAAAGTTGAGACAGATGATGCTTAGAATAAGTATCACAATGCAATGTCTCAATTGAAACCAGAGAGGGAGGGAGAGAAATCAGCATTTGAATGAACAAGGGTAAAGTGTATACATGCCAAAAGAACATTATGTGTTGTATGAAGTTATTAATATTTACTATTGGCCTTGAAAGGGTTAGACTAACTTTGTAAACTGTATGTCTTCTAAAGCCTATAGTTTTGAGTTTTAGGTCCAGGTTAAGCTAAAGCCTCTTAGTACCTTTCCAGAGAACAGAGAAATGTGACCCTATCTGTGAGGACAGATATAAAAAAACGAGCAAGCAATGACCTTCACTCAGCAAAAAGAAGGACCAGACCCTTGTCTTCGAGATGCTTCTTAGCACCAACCCAGATGGCTCCAATTCTTCTTCTGAGTAGCTCCTGACCTCCAGCCAAGAGCCTGCAGCCCTAATCTTCAAGGATGAGCTAACCACCCCCACCTTCAATTGCAGCTGCATCCACACTTGGCAGGACTGACCAAGCTTGGGCACCTAAGACTAACCAATTATCTTACTTTATAGCTTCCTCATCCAATCCTAAATTGCCAAGACTACAATTTCAAATCTCCCACAATTTTTCTTTTAAAAACCTAAAGGCCTTTGTCTCCCGGTGCCACTCTTTGCTGACCAGCAGGAGTGGCCCCATTGCACAATGGTTAAATTAAACCTCTTGCTTTTACATCGAGTCGTGGTCTGTGGGAGTTTCTGGGAAGGGTGCAATCTTGAGCTCCTGAGCTGTGAGACCCCAGGTCTTACAGCCTATCTTCTGTTAATCTTAAACAGCTGTATAATCAAATCACCACACAGAGACTGGGTTTTTAGTTAACCTAGAACACAACGCTGGGCAATATTTACTCCGTCCTAAACCTCCAAGCCCTCAGTTTCCTAACATTTAGATTTCCCACATCATACTTGCTTTTTGTGAAATCTTAGGTCTGGTTCATGCTCCACGTCCTCCAAGATCTCTCCTCCAGCTCGCTCTCCTCCCTTCTCGCCCCTTCTCCTCCCACTTATCTCCTGCCTTCTGGCTCCTCCCCTTTCCTGTCCTCTGGCTCCTCCCTGCTCAACATTGTGTCCAGTTGCTTTATTTTGTCCTGTTTACACAGAGTTGAGACAGGATGCTTAGAATGAGTATCACAATGCAATATCCGGATTGAAAACAGAGAGTAGGGGGTGGGGTGGGGTGTCCATTTCTTTTAGATTTTCGAATTTTGTGGCTTTTGTAGTAAGACCTAATGATTGTTTGGATTTCCTCAGTGTCTGTAGTTATGACCCCTTTTCATTTCTGATTTCGCTGCTTTGGATAGTTTCTCTCTGCCTTTTAGTTAGTTTGGCTAAGGGTTTGTCTATCTTGTTGATTTTCTCAAAGAACCAGCTCTTGGTTTCATTGATTCTTTGAATTGTTTTATTTGTTTCTAATTGATTGATTTCAGCCCTGCGTTTGATTATTTCCAGCCATCTGCTCCTCTTAGGTGCATTTGCTTCTTTTTTTTCTAGGACTTTCAGTTGGGCCATTAAGTTGCTTGTATGAGATGTCACAAATTTCTTCTTGAAGGCACTTAGTGCTATGAATTTTCTTCTGAGCACTGCTTTCATTGGGTTCCATAAATTAGGTTATGTTGTACCTTCATTTTCATTGAATTCTAGGAAGTCTTTAATTTCTTTCTTTATTTCTTCTTTAACCCAGCTGTCATTGAGCAGCAAATTGTTCAGTTTCCATGTGTTTCTACGCTTTCTTCTAATTCCATTGTTGTTGAGGTGCAGCTTTAGTCCATGGTGGTCAGATAGAATACAGGGGATTATGTCAATCTTCTTTTATCTGTTGAGGCTTGCTTTGTGACCAACTATATGGTCTATTTTGGAGAAGGTTCCATGAGGTGCTGAAAAGAAGGTATACTCTTTTGAGTTTGGATGGAAAGTTCTGTAGACATCTGTTATGTCCATTTGATTTAGGGACCCTGTAAGTACCTTTATTTCTTTATTAAGCTTCTGTCTAGATGATCTGTCCCTTGGTGAGAGTGGGGTGTTGAAGTCTCCCACTATTAAGGTATTGGGATCGATGTGTGACTTGAGTTTTAATAATTTTTCCTTTATGAATGTAGGTGCTCTTGTATTTGGGGCATAGATGTTCAGAATTGTTATGTCCTCTTGGTGGATTTTTCCTTTGATGAGAATGTAGTGCCCCTCTGCATCTTTTTTGATTAATTTTGGTTGAAAGTCTATTTTATTAGATATTAGGATAGCTACCCCAGCTTGTTTTCTTGATCCGTTTGCTTGAAAGACATTTTTCCAGCCCTTTACTCTGAGGTAGTGTTTGTCTTTGTTGCAGAGGTGCGTTTCTTGGATGCAGCAGAATGTTGGATCCTGTTTCTGCACCCATTCTGTTAGTCTGTGTCTTTTTATTGGAGAGTTGAGTCCATTGATGTTGATAGATAATAGTGACCAATGACCGTTAGTTCCTTTTATATTGGAGTCGGTGGTCTTACTGTGTTCCATTGCTTGTTTTCTTTTTAATTTTTGTTGGGATATTATCTGTGTGCTATTTTTCTTGGGTGAAGTTGTTTTCATTGGATTGGAGTTTTCTAGAATCTTCTGTAGGGCTGGTTTGCTGTGTAGATATTGCATAAATTTAGTTTTGTCATGGAATGTTTTGTTTTCTCCATCTATGTTGATTGAAAGCTTTGCACGGTATAGTAGTCTGGGTTGGCATCTGTGGTCTTTTAGAGTCTGCATGACACCTGCCCAGGCCCTTCTGGCTTTCATAGTTTCTGATGAGAAGTCTGGTGTGATTCTAATAGGTCTACCTTCATATGTTACTTGACCTTTTTCCCTTGCTGCTTTTAATATCTTTTCTTTGTTCTGTAGATTTAGTGTTTTGACTATGATGTGACGTGATGTGTTTCTTTTCTGGTCTAGCCTATTTGGTTTCTGTAGACCTCTTGTATATTTATGAACATCTCTTTCTTTAAGTTGGGAAAGTTTTCTTCTATAATTTTCTTGAAAATATTTTCTGGACCTTGGAACCTGGAGTCTTCTTTTTCATCAACTTCTATTATTCTCAGATTTCGTCTTTTCATGGCGTCCTTGATTTCTTGGATATTTTGTGTTTGGGATTTTTCTGATTTTACTTTTTCTTTGAGAGAAGTATCAATTTCTGCGAGTGTATCTTCAGCTCCAGAGATTCTCTCTTCCATCTCTTGTATTCTGTTGGTGATGCTTACCCTTGTGGTTCCTGATCTTTTCTCCAAGTTCTCCAGCTCCAGGGTTTTCTCAGTTTGTGTTTTCTTTATTGATTCTAATTCTGTTTTCATGCCTTGCACCATTTCCTTCATCTGTTTGAATGTGGATTCCTGTCTCTCTACGATGATCTCTATTTTTTTGTTCATTTTCTCTCTATATGCCACTAATTGTCTCTCTACTTGTGCCTCTATTTGTTTGGCTATATTTGCCTGTGTTTCTTTAAAAAATTTGTCCACTTCCTCTTTCTTTGCCTCCAAATGACTGGCCAAATCTTTGATAGATTTGTTCATTTCATTTTTAACTGTCTGAATTTGCATGGCTATTGCTCTGAAAGAATTGTTTCCTCTTTATGAGCCTCAAATAATTGGGTAAGCATAGCTTTAAAGTAATTTTCCTGTGCTTCTGATGAATTGGAGTATCCATCAATTTTGGGGGTTGTTGGTGAAGTCATGATGTCCTGATTTATGTTGGATGTGTTCTTTCGCCTACCCCTGGCCATTGGCTTATCTTAAAACTTTCCTGTGTGCTTCTGGATTCTGCAAATCAGACTGGTACTGACTCTTTCTGGTGTCTGGAGAGTTCTTCAGGAAGCTGAGAGAGGTCCTGTAGCCTCAGCGTGTGCGTTGGCACACTATGTGTACCTGTGGGAGGAAAGTACATGGGCGCAGAAGGGCAAATGCAGGCTCACGTGCCCACTAGCAGGCGCTGGTGATGGTCACTGCACAATTTCTGTCATTACCTGCCTTAACTCCTCAGTTGGGCCCATAGGGTAGGGGCTTCAATGTCTCAAGTGGCCCTCTGTTTCCCACAGTGGGTATGTGGGTGAGAGGGGTCCGATGCCTGGCTTCTATTTTAGAAGGACCCTGGATCTGGGGCTTGCAGACCCTCAAGGGCATACTCACTCTTATGCAGGTCGCATCAGCAGGGATCAGGGCTCTCTGCTCTCTGGTTTGGCCCTGCTTTGTCCGCAGGAGGACTGACAGGCTCCGCCAGCTTAGTGTTGCTGCCGCAGCCAGTTAGAAAGTCTGGCTGCAGCTGGAAACTGGGATGCTGGTCCAAATGCTTTCTGGCAAGTGCTGGGGACCCTCCGCTGTGCTCTCCAAGCCTGGGAGGCCCAGTGCCTGGTATGCCTGGCTTGTATGTCGGGTCTGCTGGGCTTTGGTGGTTATATAGCATATTATCTGTCACTGAGGATTTGGGCGGGTCATTCAGTCAGTGGCTGAGCGACTCTGCAGAGCCAGTATGGTGGCCAGCAGACCTGGGACCCTGGGAGGATGGTTTTCGCGGGTCTTGGACTTCAAGACCGGTACAGCTGCCGCTAAGGGGCTAGGGATCTCCGTCTTAGCAGCTGCAGACCCCAGGCCAGGCTGTGAGCATTGAGCTGAGAATCTCAGTGAGCTGGCTGTGCTGAGGAGGAGGGAGGTCCAAGAAAGGGAAGTGCAGGGGATCAAAGAATCGTTTCTCTCCTTCCCCAAACAAGTCCACGGTTGGCCCGAGACCAAAATTCTCACTTCATGTGATGTTCCCTGTCGTTTATAAAGCTTCTCTGTCATTTCCCTGGCTTCAGAAGTCCTTCCACTCACCCATTCAGGCGTTCAGCTCTTCCACAGTTCAAAAACTGTGTGTGCTAGTCGCCATCTTGGCTCCGCCCCCAGGATACAACTTACTAAACAAAACACCAACAGCTCAGGCACTAACAACAACAATAATGGGACCTCATAAAACTAAAAAGCTTCTATAATAAGGACACTATGAATAGGTTAAAATGGCAACCTACAGGTTGGGAAGTTCCTCACCAACCCTATATCTGACAGAGTGCTGATATCCAAAAATATATAAAGAACTCAAAAACTCAGACATCAACAAACCAAATAAAAAATGGAGTACAGAGCTAAAGAGAAAATTATCAATACCACCATGTGTTGTAAATTTATAAGGATGCTATTGGTTTTAGTTTGGAGCATGACTTATAAGGCCTTTGTTAATTCTCTTCACTTTAAATGAAACTGTTCTAAAATAAGTCTCTACCTTAAAATGCTATAATAAAATATTAACATCCATGCACAAATAGAATGAGTGATTTTTGAAATTCCAGCATTTTCATAAACTTTGCCTAAGACACATTTTTAAAACTTTGTATTATTGCTGACTTCTGAAACAGCCTTTGCTCAGAGTAAGAACAAATTCTTTATAGATTATTTCTCCAACAGTTAGTGTGACTCTTTTCCACAGATATCATTTTCAGAACCCATACCCTAAAGCCTCATAATTCCATTAAGTCAGTGCACAGCTGGGCAATTCTTTCTCTGCTCACATTACAGTGATCCCCAGGGAGGTTATGTAAATCTATGGAAATTCATTTTGAAGGCAGTACTCAGAAAGGGTGCATCCTCATTAACTAAACGATTATATCTACAAACAAGCTAAAAGCACCATGCTGGAGAGCTAAATTAAACCTTTCATCAGGAAAACTAAACCACTCACTTTCTTATTGAAGCTTTAACTAAATGCCATCAAAACTGTAAGACAAAAGACTTTGAAGAAGTTCAAATAGAGGGTCTGACTCCCTGGCCCTCTATTGCTCCCATTGCTTTGACTCCACTGAGCAATGTTCTAGAAAAGAGAGTAGCCTTGTTATTCAGACTCTCAGGAAGGACCTGGATGAAAAGAAAATGGAATGACCTTTCCATGTCCTTTAAAAGGCACTCAAGTCAATCCCATGAAACTTCAAAAAGACTAGAGTTAACATTAAAATCCATCATATTATGTGCTGGAAAGAGGCTTTGTGTTAACTTGCCTTTATCCAACCTAGTTTCTATACTTACTAGCTGACAAAATCATCCAAACGTAAGGCTTTCTTTCTTTACTTGTGAATTGGAGGTGATAACAATTCTTGATATTTTTATCGATTTCTTGTGAGAAAAACTATACAAAGAACTTAGCCTAATACTTGGCACAAAGATGGAATGTAAATGCTTTCATATTGAGACAAAAGCGGAAATGAGAGATCAAAGTTATTGAAATGGAGAGCTAACTGGAAGAGAAAATAAAGAAATTTATATTGTACATTTGTGGGTACTAAGCCCTATGATTGTCACTTTAAGGTCAACATGGAAGTCCCAGGTTTGAGTAGTCATAGGGCATATAGCTTACTACTAAAGTTAGACATTATCAAATTAGCCTGTGTAAAATCAATGGAGACTATGCTGAAGTCTTCTCAGCAGCACCTGTTGAAACTAGTCACAAGAAGCTGAAAGACTGCAAACAGGTTGACAAGGGTTGTTTGATGAAGAAGGAAATGATGACCACAGCCTATGCAGGTTATGAAACTTAGTAATGCAAATATATTCTTGATAAGAAGATAATGTACCAGTCAGAGAGATGGCTCAGTGGTGAAGAGCACTGCCTGCTCTTCCAAAGGACCTGGGTTCAATTCCCAGCACCCACATGGAAGCTCACAACTGCAACTATAACTATAACTGTAACTATAACACTAATTCCAAGGATTCTGACCCTTCATACCAATGCATAGAGAATAAAAAAGAAGATAATGTAACAAGAAATACTGCTATGTATTATAACACTAAGTTTACAGAACTAGAATCTTAGAATCCCATTAGTAGCAATTATAACATCAGTGTTACTTTATTAACTGGCTGAGTTCTTTGATATTCCACTCCTTAAATGCTACACATACTTAATTCTCTGGGGAATGGGTTTTCAGATTTTACTCACCATCTTAATTCAGTCCTTTGCAAGAATATCTGGTTCATTAAGAACAGGGCTTCATAGGTGGGCTGGTGTCCAACCTCCCTCCACTGGAAGTCCCATCTGGCTACAGGAGATGGCAACTTCAGGATCCATATGCTTCACTGCTAGGAGTCTCAGCTAAGGTCATCTTCAATCCAAAATATGTCTTGCCTATAAGAAGTGAGGAGATGCAGCAAAGATTGAGGGAGTGGCAAACCAAAGACTGCTTCAACTTGAGACCCACCTGACAGAAAAGAGCCAACCCCTAACACTATTAATGATACTCTGTTGTGCTTGCAGACAGGAGCTTAGCATCACTGTCTCCTGAGCGACTTCATCCACCAACTGATGAAAACAGATGCATGGACCCAAAGCCAAATAAGAGGCTGAGCTCAGGAAGTTTTGTGGAAGAATGGGAGAAAAGATTGAGGGAGCCAGAAAGGTCAAAGATAGCACAAGAAGACCTACAGAATAAACTAAC
This sequence comes from Psammomys obesus, assembly GCF_907164565.1. Lineage (NCBI taxonomy): Eukaryota > Metazoa > Chordata > Mammalia > Rodentia > Muridae > Psammomys > Psammomys obesus. The sequence goes on along the minus strand of NW_026590654.1, from coordinate 2,180,931 downwards.
CTGGGCCAATGGGGGCTCACAGAGACTGAACCAAAGAGCATACATGGGCTGGACCTAGAGCCCCTACATATATGAAGCAGATATGCAGTTTTGTCATTATATGGGTCTCTTAAGAGTGGGAGTAGAGGCTGTCTCTGACTATACTGCCTGTCTTGGATCTCTTTCCCCTTCCTGGGTTGTCTTGTCTGGCCTCAGCTGGAAAGGATGCTCTTAGTCCTGCTGTGACTTGAGGTGTCAGTGTGGTTGATATCCCTTGGGGCATCCTCTTCTCTGAGAAAAAAGAAAGAAGAAAATGGGGGAGGGACATGAGGATGGGACTGGGAGAAGAGAAGGAAGGGGGTGATTAAACAGTGATTAAACAAATAAATAAAATAAATAGGTGGGATGGGGAGAACTGGGCTTCAGCACTGGGGTGTGGCTCAGTGGTCATGCACTCGCCTTGATGCACAAGGACCCAACACTAGCTAGATAGAACTTCTCAGTGACTGGGTCACAGTTCACACTATTTAGAGCTGCCACTCATATCCAGCTGCTTTCATTGTATTTCTTCTTCATGAGAAATGGGTAACATTTCCTTTTGGAGTAAATGTGACATTGTTTTCCCAACTCCCCAATTAAAATCGTTATTTATTCAGAAAAGATGCATCTCTGGGTCTTTTTTTTCTCAAACACAATTTATGGAAATCCAGTTAGATTCCTATTTGAATGTTATCTGATCTCACCAAAAACATTTAATGGTACCATATGTATGTGTATAAGAAAATGTGAAAGATTTCCTTATAAGATTAGAAAGTTCACCATTTTTCTTTTTTTAAATAATTTTTATTTTTTATATTAATCACAAGTTATTTACTTTGTATCTCAGCCATAGCCCCCTCTCTCATTCCCTCCTAATCCCACCCTTTCTCCCTCATCTCCTCCCTGCCCTTTTCCAAGTCCACTGATAGGGGAGGTCTCCCCACCTCCATCTGACCCTAGCTTACCAGGTTTCTTCAGGACTGGCTGCAATGTCCCCCTCTGTGGCCTAGCAAGGCTGCTCCTCCCTTGTGTGTTGGGGGGGGAGGTCAAAGAGCCAGCCATTGAGTTCATGTCAGAAATAGTCCCTGTTCCCCTTACTAGGGTACACACTTGGATACTGAGCTACCATGGGCTACATCCTAAGAAATCGCATTAGGACCCAAGCTAAACCTAAAGAACTCAAGATAGAGCAGATTCACTAGGCTCCTCCCTCCCCTAGACTAATAGTCAAGACTGCTGAAAGTCTCTCTCAGGTAAAAGGAACCAGCCTAGCTGCCCAAAAGAGGTTTAGACCAACCAAGTCACCTGAAAGAACACTATCCAACCTGTTGAGATGTCCATAGGCTGCACAGTGTGCTCCAGGCTATCCACCGGCTTTCATGAGCTATTGCCTATGGTGGGGTGGGCTTTGATGATACCATTGTTCTTGAGTTATTTACTCCTGTAAGTAATCCCTCATCCATATTCCTGCAAGTAACGCCAATAAAACTTACTGGTTTACAAAGCTGGAGTTGAATGGTATCTGTACTTTGGTCTGTTGTAGGCTCTCTATCTAGAGTGGATAGACGTATGCACATTGCATTTCTCCTAGAAAAGGTCAGTCACAGGATAAGTGGGTCGTTTACCACCATCACCACTGCAAACAATAATAAAACTAGACACCGTGAAGAGATCAACCAATCCTGGGGTGCACAGCCCCATAAGATACATATATGGATTAGAAAACATCACTGGAGAGATAAAGGAAGGATTTTAAGAGCCAGAATACCAAGAAATTTGTCCAAGAAATAGCTGCATAATCAAGACAATGACATGCTAACATGAAAGAGGGAAAATCTCATGGAGGTCAACCCCTAGAAGAACTATAGGCAACTAATGGCTGTTGGGAGAGAGAGAATTAGCCTCCCCAGGGATGAGTTCCCTTACTAGTTGTACAAAGCAAAGTGAATCTGCTGTATTCATATGAACAACAGACTCAGCAGGTTGTATCTATAAATATTTGTGCACAGACATATATGTATGCATGTATATGTGTATACATATATATGTATGTAATAATAATATTCAAAGAAAAGCTATCAACTTGAGAGTGAAGGGGCATAGGAGTGGCTCGAGGGAGGGTGACTAGAGGAAGCCAAAGAGAGGAAAGGAAAGAGATGCAACTATTTCAATTAAAAACATTTAAAAAGGAATCAGTTTTACAAAGATGGATTTGAAGAACGGGTACAAGAAGTGGTAATGGGGCTGAAATGATTAAAATATATTAGGTACATGTATGAAAATATCATAATGTAATGTATCATTATATATAATATTCATATTTTATAGTATTCGTAGTATATGTATTATTCATAATTAATATATGCCAATATGTTTTCAAACACAAAATTAACTTGCTAGGCATGTAAAAAAACATTTGATGAGTATTTCCTGAAATGATAAATTATATTATATATTACTGGACAAATTATTATATACCTCATAAAATTAATTTCATAAAACTAAAAATAAACTAAAAATAAAATTTAACATTTTGTATGAAAACAGCAAGTCAAACAAAATAATAAGGCATGATATTTTCTTTGTTTATACTCACTGAAAAACAACATAAATTTTCTAATTATTTTATTAGGTTATCATAGTAATACCAGAGGCTTTAAGCAATAATTAATAAGCAAAGCATTGACATTGACATTATATTTTGAAACAGAATTATAAAATCAACATACCCTGAGATTTCACCTTACACCCATCAGAATGGCTAAGATCAAAAACTCAAGTGACAACACATGCTGGAGAGGATGTGGAGAAAAGGGAACCCTCCTCCACTGCTGGTGGGAATGTAAACTTTTACTACCACTTTGGAAATCAATCTGGCACCTTCACAGAAAACTAGGAATAGTGCTTCCTCAAGATCCAGCTATACCACTCCTAGGCATATATCCAAAAGATGCTCAAGTATGCAACAAGGACATTTGCTCAACCATGTTTGCAGCAGCCTTATTCGTAATAGCCAGAAGCTGGAAACAACCCAGATGTCCCTCAGTTGAGGAATGGGTACAGAAATTGTGTTACTTTTACACAATGGAATACTTCTCAGCAATTAAAAACAAGGAAATCATGAAATTTGCAGGTAAATGATGGGAATTAGAAAAGATCATCCTGAGTGAGGTATCCCAGAAGCAGAAAGACACACATGATATAGACTCACTTATAAGTGGGTACTAGACCTATAAGATAGGATAAACATACTAAAATCTGTACACCTAAAGAAGATAAATAAGAAAGAAGACCTGGGGTAAGATGATCAATCCTCACTTAGAAAGACAAATGGGATGGACATTGGAAGTAGGAGAAAACAAGTAACAGGACAGGAGCCTGCCATAGAGGGCCTCTGAAAGACTCCACCTAGCAGTGTATCAAAGCAGATGCTGAGACTCATAACCAAACCTTCAGCAGAGAATCATATGAAAGAAGGGGGAGTTAATATGACCTGGAGAGGGCAGAAAATCCACAAGGACCAAATATATCTGGGCACAGGGGTCTTTCATGAGACTGTATTTCCAACCAAGGACCATGTATGGATATGAACTAGAACCCCTGCTCGGATGTAGCCCATGGTAGCTCAGTATCCAAGTGTGTACCCTAGAAAGGGGAACAGGGACTATTTCTGACATGAACTCAATGGCTGGCTCTTTGACCTCCCCCCCACACCCAAGGGAAGAGAAGCCTTGCTAGGCCACAGAGGGGGACATTGCAGCCAGTCCTGAAGAAACCTGATAAGCTAGGGTCAGATGGAAGGGGGGAGACCTCCCCTATCAGTGGACTTGGAAAGGGGCAGGGAGATGATGAGGGAGGAAGGGTAGGATTGGGAGGGAATAAGGGAGCGGGCTACAGCTGGGATACAAAGTTAATAAACTGTAACTAATATTTTAAATAAATAAATAAAAAAATAAAATCAACATACAAACTTGAGGCATATTGCTTGATCTTAAGCAGAAGACCAAGAAGCAATCAAAGTCAGGTATGAAAAGGAAAGTATGTAAAAGAACTGGAATTTTTCAATGAAGCTTTTACTCTCTTTCAACATGTTACATCAATGTCTACTCCACGTGAAATAAATGAAAAGAAAGTACCAGGAAATGTAGACAAATATGTGTCTTACGTGTGTTTACATGTTTGTGTGTGTGCTTTATATTAATGGGGTGCATGTGAACGTGTGTGCACATACATGTGAACCCCTGAGGAGGTCAATGTTGGCTGTCTTGCTCAGTCACTTTCCGCCTCAATTTCTGAGAAACCGTCTCTGACTCAGCCTGGAACTTGGCAATTAAGCTAGGAATTCTCCTGCTCCATCTCCTCGGTGCTAGAAATAAAGGCATGCACCAGTTCTGACAGCAGTGCTGGGACCGAACTCAGGTCCTCCTGTTTGCACAGCAAGTACTTCGCCGACAAAATTATCTTCCCAGCACCTTGTGATCATTAGATGGCATGAAACCCCAAACAGAAAGCATGAGAGGATGAAAAGTTGTACACATAAAAATGCCAGCCAACAAGAAACAAGTGAGAACTATGAGAAGAAACAAATGGCTAAGCGGAACAAAAATTAACATTAAATGTGACCTTCATATAAAAGTTTCCTTGTAAACCCATAAGAAACAAATCAACACCAAATTGTTAAATGATTGTCAACTTAAAATATCAACCTGAATTGAATTAAATTCCCAAATAAAAAGCTTTCCAGTGCCCCGGGATCCCAAGTGAACACAACACAAGTTTGTTTTAAATACTATTTTCCTCTTAACAGTTTGCTATGGTTAAAAATTATGCACAGTAGTAATTTAAAAAAAAATGAGTCTTACTTCTATGACATTACCAATTCATGTATTTTTAGGAACCAGTTTAAAAACATGTTTTAAATTCTTCTAATTTATAAGTTTATTTCCTAGGAATTCTGCTTTCTAGAGTTTTATAGTTAAAATAAATCAGCATCTGTCAATTATACATCAAGTAATTTGAAGAAAACTCAATTTAAAATGTCATACAGTTGTTTAAGATTGTATATTTAAGAAAGTTAAAATTTCATGTGTTCATAGATTCTTCTGTATACTGAATCCCTTAGAGATGGGGGTCAGGAAGTTGTTAGCTACAAGGTGTGGGTGCTGAGAACTGGGGTCCTCTGCAAGAGCCGTAAGTGCTTTTAAGAGCAGGGCCAAGTCTTCAGTCCCCGAAACCTAAAATGTTGTAATAAAGAATATGCAGAGCATGGAATAAACATTTACTGAATAATTATTTCCTTAGTTATTTTATATAATGTGCCAACAATAAACATAAATGATTTGTACGCTAAGAAAAGAGAATGAGAGCAAGATGGTGAGCAAGAATAATAAAGAAGATAAAGAAAATGTAACAATTGCTTCAGTATATCTTACACTAAGGACCTGCTTTGTCTAAATGCATAGCAGCATTTTATCTGAGTATCCTTTTCCTGTAATCCTGTAGTATCTTCTGCATACAGTTTTGAGAGCATTATACCATGTGCTTGATTTTGTTTTCTAATTGTTTTACTTCTCAAATTAATGTCACTCAACAAAGTTTTATGAATATTCTGAGACCACTTTTGAACACCACAAATATCTCCATACTCAGACATTTCAAAATGTTAAGTGAGTTTAACTGGATCACTATTGGCAGATAAATTTATAGTCACAAACTTTACCGGAGGAACAGAACTTGAAAGATGGATTGTGCAGAAAACTGAGGATTGACAGAGCAGTGACTCTGTTCGGAAGCCACTTAGTGGGGTCAAGACAAACTGATAAAATAAGCACGCGGGGAAGGTTTAAATTCCTCTGTTGATTATTACGAGGAAAGTCACCTGGATGTATCAGATCATATGATAAATGTATCAGAGACCTTCTATCATTGCCATTCTTTGGTATTTGAGATTCTGCAGTGCTTGCTTAGTCTTTGCTCTTTCAAACAACTAAATCTAAGGAATAGCAGAATTGACACAAGGACCAGGTAGTGCTGAGAAACTAGCCGGTATTGCTCTTCTGAGCTGAACATTTCAAAAATATATTGACCTATTTGTTCTTGTACAAAATGTTAATAAGTATGATTAAGACCTTCTCAGTTAAAATCTATTGTATTAAATTCACATAATTTTTTGTGTGTATCAAAAAACCCTTATTTTCTAATTAGATAAGCATGATGCTTTCATTAAAAGAATTAATCTGAATTAATAGTGTTCTAATGCATAAAACACTAATCTCTAAATTTTTTAAATGATTTTGCAAGATTTTAGCTATTATTTAGTAAATTTAGTAAAATTTCAGCTGTCATCACCTGCAACTCAGTTTATTCAGAAAGGCATGCTCATTTTGCAACACTCTACATTTTTCAATATTGACTTAAGTTTTCAAGACTTGAAAAGTGGGGAATAATCAACACAAACCTAAATAATAAATCTTTATGCCATGCTGAATTTTGCAGATGATTTGAAAGGATTGTCTCTCTAATAGGGGTATGTAGGGTCATAGCTCTCTTTACTAAGATGTTTAACTACATTACTTTACGTTACAAACTAAAAGCCATGTCTTATTTCACCCCATCTCTGAAGAGCAGATTGCTTCAATACCTTTTCAAATAAAAACATTCACATCTCAATTCTAAAATTAAATGTATGAAAATACCAGATGAATGGAAATGAATAGGTTATAGAATCCAGTGGAAAGTTGACTTTTTCTTTAAAATGATATATACTTGGTTTTAAGGATTTTGTAATCTTAAATTAGCAGGAACATTCCCTTGTTTTCTAATGATGATTGACATTTACATGGTAAAATTGAGAAATAGTTATTATGATGGATACCATGTGAGCATGGGGAACATTTCACAAAATTCACAGACACAGATTGTTTTTTGACATTTTTGTTTTTCACATTCAATGCAACAAAACACCTTTAAATGAATATATATGCGTATTACATATACATATATATGAGTTTTCTGAAATTAAGATAGGAGAATTAATCTTTTCTTTTTACAATACTCCTCCAAAATATAAACAAGGAAAGCCAAATTAGATGGCTCATTTCAGTATTCTCTATATAAACTATCATTAGTCATCCATTTCTTTCTCGATTTTAGGGTGTTTTAGATTTGTTTACATTTCTAATAAATGCAAAACATTTTGGTATTATGAGTTTTTCTCCGATCTGTCCATCCCAGAGAAGGTGTTTTGTTTTTTGCTTATTTTTTTTTTTTAGTTGAGAAGCCTAAAATCCCAGTGCACACATGTAAACACGATTTCTCAAAACAAGGCAACAAGTGTGAAGCAAGGTTAAAATAAGAACTCAGGCGATCTGACTCACAATCCAGCATTCAACCCTTACAGCTGCTTTTCTTTGTCCTTTTTGCTGTGAATCAAGATACTTTATCCTTAGCAGGGTGATTCTGCTGCAAATCCACTTTCTACCGCATTATGCAATGAAGTCAGAAACCTGAGCGTGTGACATCAATATAGGTTGCTATGGTTACTCTTTCCATAAGTATTGCAGGTTCGTTGTAGGCTCAGAAAAGGGGGACTTCCATTAAGAAGAAAAAGAACAAGCACTTTCAGCTTAAATTGCAACAATAATTTGTGGAAAAATATTTCCCAAATAAACCATAAATTTCATATTGGTATATTATCACTGAAATAATTTCTCTAATATATTCTTTAACTTTCACAACAGAAATAACAATGCCACTGACCTTCCCAAATAACACATCCACATGATTGATCCATGTGCACAAAAAGAAAAAAAAAAAAAGATCTCACTGCAATATAGCAAACTATTAAATTTATTCCAACTTGTCCTTACAAAAATCAAGTTGTGTATGTGTGTGTGTGTGTGTGTGTGCACATTATCTGTTATACATACCTGATTAATAATGGCACAATGGCAACCAGTTTTCTTATCACCGAAATAATAAAAGGGCCCCAGAGTTTCATATATGAGATCAGTTTTGGAACAGAAGCCTATTTTTAACAAAGTATTTTTGTTAAAATATCTTTTGATTGTGCAAGTTCATCCTTATTTTCTAAAATATTTTCTCAATGCCTTAACTTAAGTAGTTAAATGTATTTACTCATGAGGCTTTATTTTAAAAGATTCTTTTGACTTCACATTTTTAAACCTTAAACAAAAGTGCATGAGACAATAAAAGACTGGACTCTTTTCTTCCATACATCCTTTGTTTTTAATCACTTACCAAAACAAGAGAACCTTAATTCAGTTGTGCAAATGTCCCTGTGGTCAGTGCTGGGGTTATAGCGTGTTACATGTTATAACATGTAACATAAAGGCACCTAGAAAAGTTCAGGCATGAACGTGTGATAATTACAACAGTAACAGTACAGCAGACGGTAGGACAGCTTTGCCACGTGCTCACCAGTGTACCTAACTCTATCCATTCGCTAAATAGTCACGTTCATATAATGAAGGAGGGTGGTATCATCACCACAGATCAGACTGAAGCTCAAAGAGGTAAAGTTACACAGCTTCCTAGAAATACAGACAGCACTTGAATTCAGGGCTGAGTTCAAAATTGTATGATGCTTAAACATAACATAGCAACAATTTTCTATTACTATGATAAAACTCAAAAACTTTGCCATGATAATATTGAAAAAATATTCCTCAACAAAGAATTTTTCAGGACAAGAAACATTTTATAATTTTATATTTGGATTCCTGAATGCATGTGGTGGCTTCTATTCCTGTTTATAACATTTGGCAGTATGATTTGTGTTTTCCTAAAGATACTGTTTTATACTTTGGGTGGAGGTTGAAAATACACAACAAGGGAAAGATTAGGCTACCAAAAAAGCTGGAAATAAAGCTGCAAAATAAACAGAAAACATCATTCTTACAGCACACACAAAAACAACTCACAATGACTCAAAGATTTAAACATAAATTTACAAGTCCTGTGAGAAACGATAAGGGAAGTCTCTGGTGCTCAGCTCCCTAGCTGACCCTATTCTGGAGAGCATCTTACTTTTCTCCGTGAACTGTTCTTTCCCTGCCCTCTCCACAGCCTTACTGTGCACTGCAGCCTCAGCTTCCACCATGCAGCTCCATAGCTCAACATGCCTTCTTCCTACGAGCCTAATTGGAAAAGGCATATATTTCTCTTTTTCTTTTCTATCTCTCTCCTGCCAGCTGCCAAGATTTAAAGCTTGTCTGTCTTGCTTTTCTCACAAGCTTTAATCAGAAGTTCCTCAAGCTTCAAGATCAAGCAAGCAGGCAAACAAACAAACAAAAGGTAGGAGCAAAGCCCCATTCACATTGTTCTTAGTAATGAGTTTTTTCATTTGACACAAAGATATGAGCAACAAAACCAAAGAGCTACTTAGAAGAAGAGATAAAGATATTTGCAAAATGTACATACAAATAAGCATGCACACCCAAAATATATATCATACAACTCAACAGCAAGAAGAGTAATAATCCCAGTTAAAAAACAAACAAAAAATATCCAAATGGACAAATAATGACATGTAAATAGCCAGCCAGTATATGAAGAGGCATTAACACCAGTAATCATCAGAGAAGAGCAAACTGGAACAGCAGAGAGTTATTACCTCACTCCATTAAGAGTGACTGTGAGAAAAAGGACAAAGATAATGTGTTAGCATGTATATGGATAAGAGAGATGTTTCTATACTGTTGTGGGAATGTAAGTTGATATAACCATTACATAAATGTACGGATGGTCTTACAAATTTAAAAATAGAATTAATATATCATCTAACAATTATACTGCTAGGCATATTTTGAAAGAAAATAAAATTTTATCCTATAGATAAATTGCCACTTAGATTGCAGCTTTATCAACAATAGGCGAGACACAAAAATGACTGACTGTCAACAGATAAATGGATAAAGAAAATTTTTGGTAAAGGAGAGAGAAAGAAATGCATAGGCACACACATGGAGTAAAATATTATACATAGCTTTAAAATTTCTATCTTTGCCACAATACAGAAGAACCTGAAGGGCATCATGATAACTAAAATAAACTAGACACAGAAAGGCAGTTTCCCTTATATGTAGAAGTAAGAAAGTTGTACAGCTAGAGCCCCAGTATGGCTGCTAGGAACTGAAGGATAAAAGAAATGAAAACATACTGGTCAGAGTATGTAAAATTATATGTATTATATGTATATCAATTCCAGGCCTGAAGAGATTGCTCACTTGCTACAATGTTTACTGTCAAAACATGAAAACCCGAGTTACATCTTCAGTACCTACATAAAACAGGGTGTAGCAACATACAGCTAAAATCACAGAGCAGTAGAGGCAGACACAGGAGCATCCCTGGGGCTTCCTAATCAGCCAGTCCAGCTGAGCTGGTGAGCCCAAGGTTTTCTATCCCATAAGCATACAAAGATGAGTAAGTTCTAAGATTCTAAAACACACCACATTCACTATAGTTAATAATAATGTTTCATACACTTAGGAGTTGATAAGACATCTTAAATCTCCTCATTACAAAAGTAAGCAACGAACATGGCAATGTGTTGGCTAATCTTATGTTAACTTGACACAAACTATAGCCAGCTGAGAGGAAGGAATGGCAATTGGAAAAATGTCTCCTTAAGACCGGGCTACAGAAAAATCAAATCTGTGCTGTACTTTCTTAATTAGTTATAGATGTGGGAGGGCCCAGTCCATTGTGGGCTATGTCACCCCTGGGATGGTGGCTCTGGTTTCTAAGACAGCAAGCTGAGCAAGCCATGAGAAGCACACCAGTAAGCAAGCATTCTTCCACACCTCTGTATCAGCTCTTGCCTCCAGATTTCTGCCCTGCCTGAGTTCCAGTCCACACTACATTTGATGATGAACTGTTATACGGAAGTATGAGTGAAATAAACCCTTTCCTCTCCTGGTTTCTTTTGGTCATAGTGTTTCATCACAGCAGTAGTAACCCTAGCTAAGATAGTAGTCATTTTTCATTGTTCATGTATATATAAACATATATATGTATGTTTTATTTTATCAAACATGCCTCAATAAAGCTGGAAAAACATTGGCTCATAACTTTTTATGAAGGGTTATGTTAATGTTCTAGTATGCTCAAATTGATATAATATGTTCAGCTCAAATATGTTACATTGTAGCTTATAAGTCACTGTTAAGTAACCATTAATTCAGCAAATATTTATTGAGTCCCTGTTATGGGTCAGATACCATTCCAAACGTTAGATATGAAATTCCAGGGAAACCTGAAATGGTCCTTCAGCTAAAAGAGCATATATTTCACATTCAGAGAAAGATGTTAATTAAATGACAAAAAAAAAAAACATACATATTTAAGCAATATACATCCAGTTAAGGGCTTAGCTTTTACAATCATATCCCACTCTACTTTTCATTCAAGTTTAAAAACTGTTGCTTCTGATTCTTCATCCAGTCTGACTGAGGGTTCTAACCATTCTTCCAAAATATTCTTTCCATCCTTCACATTGTCGCTAATTGTACCCAAACACTCATCACTCCAAGCCTCTAATGTCACAAGGGCTTCTGGCATCACTTCCTCATCTAGTGTCTACCCTAACATTTCCTAGAATATATCACTATAGACTTCCACCATGAAATATCTGCAATGTGACTTCAATGGCATTGCAATTCCCATATAACCCAAATACTTTAACCCCATTCCTTGGCAGAAAGTTAAAATCTAACTCTTTAGCTTGGCATTCCAAGTACGGGGAAATCTTATCTCTGTCTAATTATTCCATCTCTTGATTTATCACTACTCTGTAGGAATCACCTGCCAAATCAATTGGATGAATTGTCACTCCAAATAATCATTTGCTTTCATTTTTTTAATCTACTCTGTTTTGGCCATGCTATGTCAAACATAGAATTTCCCATCCCTCATCCTCACTGCTCCTCACCCTTTAATCGTCCAAGCATCTTGGATGCATTACTGGATAAACCATTGGACTGATCTATTTTTGTTCTGTGGTTTGTATATATTCTTCATCTTCTCAACTAGACTGTGAGTGCCTGAAAAAAGAAAGACTCTAAGCCTCAGAATGTATATATGTGGCTCTTACTAATGTATATACCTCATCACAGGATACCCAAAGCTTATTCCATAAATTTATAAGCCTAATATTTGAATCCCTTACTGTGTGATTATGTTTTTCTCTGATCATGACAGATTTAGATACTTGTACTTGTTCTAGTAAAATTTCATGTAATAATAAATTACAGAGTAATGTTTTGCTACCTGACTACACAAATAAAAAATTTTTTTTGAATTTTAAATGACTTTCAATGGGATATATCAGACAAAGAGAGTAAACACTTTATCAACTTGTTTGTTTTAATCAAAATTCTTCCAGTTGCAAAGGATATAAACCTAGCTTGCAATTAGCTTAAGCAAAAATGAAAGATGATTCATTGGTTTGTATAATTGGAAGGCCATGTGTAGATCTGGCTTGAGTCACAGCTGGATCCAGAGAGCTTAATAGTATTAATAAGTTGTACTGTCTTTTCTCCAAGTGTTCATCTCATTTTTTATAGCTATAGACAGACTACCTGCATGTGATAAAGACAAAGCTACCTATGATTTCAATGTTATGTTAAATAAATTGAGCTCGTTGATTAAATGAGAATCTCTCTACTTAGGCATATCTATTTCTCATCCACCGTGTACCCTTAGTTTAGAGAAAGTTTGAGAAGGTAATTCAACCTTGAATACTTTATATACCTAACCTAAAAGTTAATCTGCAAGAAACAAGGACACCCACGAACCTATTCAGTCTGGGCACAACACATACCTGTGCAACACTGGTAGAAGACAAACTGTGGCCCTGAAGAAAGGGAGAGCAGCTAGACACTTTTACAAAGGAAGAAAGAATGTATGGGAAACAAAACACTTTGCAGAAATGTAAAAGAAAATAAGAAAGGCCTTTTGGGTCCTGAATCATTTAGATTGCTTTGTTTCATCCCCTAATATTTAATGTGCACCTCTGTATGCCAAGTACGTCAATAGAGACAGTAATGAATAGAATATTCACTCTTCATAGTGGGAAAGATGCATCTACAGATAATTCTGGTTCAAATTATAACATGAAATACAAAATGTGTAGTGGAAGATCCAGAAATAACATACAGAATGACAAATGTAACCACTGGGAGCAAGTGATAAAAATTATGGAAGGAAAGAGACTAAATAAAAAACAAACTATGGACTGAAAGAATTTAGAACAAAACCTTATATTCATATTTAAGTTGTAGCTGATAAAATATAAACATTTTACTAAAGTTTAGGTCTTGCTTTGGGCAACAACAGTAGTAAAAATAAAGAAAAGGTAACAACAACAATAAATATTATTTTTAATGCTTATTAGAGGAAATCCATTGTCCCAAGACCTTTCTGTGAATTGTTCCACTTAATTATCAAGAAATTCTGTGAAATAAGTGTTAATATTCCCATCTTACACATAGCGACCCTGAGACAGAGAATATTAAATAATCATCCCAAGGAAATGTTGCATTGGTTTCCTTTCAAGCTGGTCCAAGTCTCCGTTGTAAGCTCTTTATAAATATGTTAGAGAAAACATTTTCAGAAGTTACATCTTTCATGTAAGGCAAGAAACAAATTCCATTTCACAGAACTTCCCAGAAACCTATGTTCTTTGAATATGTAGCAACATCCCATCTCAGCCCCTTGCCTAATGTATGTTGAACCTCACTTTCTTCCAATTAATTATGCGAACCAAAGACTCCAGAAAAGCTACTGTCTGTCAGGACAATGAATAGGAATGACCAGAAAAAAGGAACATGACTATACCATAAAATGGAGGTTGGGGGTTTTTTTGTTTTGTTTTGTTTCATTTTTGTTTTTACAATTTATTCACTTTGTATCTCAGCTATAGCCCCTTCCTTAGTCCCCTTCCAATCCTGCCCTTCCTCCCTCTTCTCAGCCCATGCCCTTCTTCTAGTATACTGATAGAAGTCCTCCTCCCTTTCCATCTGACCCTAGCCTATCAGGTCTCATCAGGACTGTCTATATTGTCTTCCTCTGTGGCTGGGTAAGGCTGCCCCGCCTTCAGAGGGAGGTGATCAAAGATGAAAGATCAAAGAGGTGGGGCTTTTCACTAACAAAAAATCTCAGTGGTACTGTTATGGCTCAATAGTGTATATTCCAAACAGAAATAATAAGTTTGTAAGCTCTAATGCCTCAAGATGTTTGTAAAGTTAGGTGCTAAGAATATAGCTTAGTTTCAGAGTGCTTGCCAACTGTGCATGAAATTCCAGGTTCCATCCCCAGCATAGGAAACAAAAAGTAAAAACAAAACAAACAAACAAACTACCAAAAAAGATATAGCCTTACTTTGAAAGAGTGTCTCTAAAAAGACATCAAATTAAAATGTGGTCATGAGGATCAATTCTAATCCACTACAACAGGTATTCTTTAAAAGAGGGAAGTTTTAGTTGCAGATACCAACATGCCCAAGGAAATGATTATGGGAAGGGATATAATAATGAGCTCAAGTAAAGAGGAGGTCAGAAACCAAGATGATGCGATTGCAAACCCAAGATTGATTGAAAACTACTAGAACCCAGAAAGAGGTTAATACCACATGCCCTGAGAGACATAATTATAAGCCAACCCTGTTGATGCCTTATCTTAAACACCTACCTTTTAGAACTGTTAGAGTTCATGAAAACACAACACAAGATCTAGCACTTTCCCTCATGGCATGCCACTGCGCTGGCTCACAGAGAATAGCTGGATGGTTTTCAGGCCTTGTGTGAAACATTCGCAAATATTTTATATAAGCATTACATCTTGTTTTGCTACACATTGTCATCTTTTGTTAAGAGAAGATGAATGTTTTTTCTGAAAATAATGCTTTTCTATCAGAAACCTGATACCAGATTCATAAGTTCTCACTGAAGGTTCCTATTCTTAGCATCCAAGACATATCTAAGCACTCAGAATATCAGCTCATAAGTCAAAGTCACTCAAAAACTTTCTCAAATATCAAGTTTTATCTTAACAACCATCAATAATTTACCTAATGGCTAATTGAAGGGCTTTGATGGAGAGCATGATAGCAAAGACTAATCTGAGATTTAAAAAAAAACAAACCCATGGCAAGAATTTATGTTGACATCTGTATTAATAATTGTAACACCAAAGACTGTCCAAAATTACAACACTGAATATTATATTCTTGAGTAAACTGACAACGCGAATAAGACGGGTGTTATTTTTAGGATCGTAAAATGATTCTGTAAAGTTCTATAATGATGAATATATGACCCTATGCTCTTGCCAAAACTCGTAGTATGGCCACCATAAATCTAATTAGATGCAATTTTTAATTAAAACTCCTTTAAAGATGAAGGCAACCCAAGATGGAATACATAATATGACCAAAATCCAAAATTAACTGAATTGCAAATGTAAAATCAATAGAATTAGGGACAAAAAAACAATTGGTCATCTCAATAGGTGTAGATAAAGCCTTTCATGGTGTCTTTACTGAACATTAGGACACAGATCTTTGGTTATTCAAGCTGAGTCTAACCTAAATGCCTCCTGCCTGCATTCTAGCTTCCACAGTATCAGAAAGCACTAAGAGAGCTACCATACAAAGGAATCAATCAGCAGTCATGTCCAGATGTGCTGTCTGTGTGCCACAGCAGTGACCAGCAGGGCACAATATCCCTACACATGCAACAGTGACACTAATATATCGGAAGCAACCAACAGCTTTCTAATTGGACTTACAGCCCGCTAAGCAAAAGAGGAATGATTGCTGGTTCTAGAGACCTAGCCAAATACCAAGGGCTATTGAGTTCACAAATCATTTTTCCCTCTTTCATTCTTCTGCATATGGACATCTAGTTTTCCCAGCAATATTTGCTGAAGATGCTGTTCTTCCTCCAGTGTATGTTTTTGGCCTCTTTGTCCAATATTACAATGTTGTAGTTACTTGTAGTCAGGTTTTGGGTCTTCTATTTTGTTCAACTTCTCTATATGTTCATTTTCATACCAATGTCATATTTTATTACTACAGTTCTATTCAATATCTTCACCTCTGCAATGAAAATCTCTGCAATATTTTTCTTTTTTTTTCTCAGTATTTCTCTGAATATCTGGCATATTTTCTGTTTCCATATGAAATTTACTATTCCTTTTTCCTATTTCTGTGAAAAATGTTGCAGATACTTTGATTTGGATAACATTGAATCTGTAAAATGTTGTTGGTCAGATAGTAATCTTCGAAATATCAATCGTCCAGATCCATAAACATGGCCTGTCTTTTCCATTTTCTAATATCTTCCTTATCTCTGTCTTCAGAAGTTTGAATTTTTATTATATAGGTCATTTTCCTCCTTATTTAGGTATAGTCCAAGTTTTTTATTGTCTCCAAGGCTATTGCAAATGGAAATGTTTTCATGATCTTCTTGACATATTTTCTGTTGGTGTACAGAAAGGCCACTGCTTTTGTACAATGATTTTGTATCTTGCCACTTTGCTAAAGTTGTTAGTTTTCTCTGGATGTTTTCTGGTAGAAGTTTTGGAATCTCTTGAGTATAATATCCTATCTTTTGCAAACAAGGATACTTTGACTTCTTTTCCCTATTTCTATCTCTTTACTTTTCCCTCTCTTGCTTTATTGATTCAGCTAATGCTTCCAGCACTATATTGAAAAGGAATGCAGCAAACTGGACAGCCCTGTTTCGTTACTGATTTAATGGCACTATTTTGAGTTTTTCCTTATTTAGGGTAAGGTTGGTTGTGAGTTGTGATGTAGAGCCTTCATATGCTGAATGTGTTCTTGCTAGTCTTGTCCTGTCTAGAAATGTTATCATGAAAACACATTGGAAAATCATGCCTGGTTCAAGAAACTTAACAATTACCTAGAGCTAGTGAGGCCACAGATCTTAAAAGAGAACCTATTAATGCCACTTTACTTGCCCAGCATGATTCCTAACTGCATTCGGACTCTACCCTTATACCCATGAATAAGTGTAGTTTTCATCCCTCAACAATTTTTTTTTAAATTTATACCGTGTGTCTTTCTGCTTCTGGATTACCTCACTCAAGATGGTCTTTTCCAGTTCCTATCATTTGCCTGCAAATTTCATGATTTCCTTTTTTTTTTTTTTAATAGCAGAGTAGTATTCCATTGTGTAAATGTACCACAATTTTTGTATCCATTCCTCCATTGAAGAACATCTGGACAGTTTCCAGATTCTGGCTATTATTAATAAAGCTGCTATGAACATGGTTGAACAAATGTCCTTGTTGCATACTTGCACATGTTTTGGATATGTACCTAGAAGTGGTGTAGCTGGATCTTGAGGTAGCGCTAATCCTAATTGTCCTAGAAAGCACCAGATTGATTTCCAAAGTGATTGTACAAGTTAATATTCCCAACCAGCAATGGAGGAGGGTTCCCTTTTCTCCACATCATCTCCAGCATGTGTTCTCACTTGAGTTTTTATTTTAGCCATTCTAATGGGTATAAGGTGAAATCTCAGGGTTGTTTTGATTTGCATTTCCCTGATGACCAAAGACGTTGAACATTTCTTAAAGCGTTTCTCTGTCATTCAATATTCTTCTACAGAAAATTCTATTTAGATCTGAATCACAATTTTTAATTGGATTACTTGATTTGTTGGTGTTAAGCTTCTTCAGTTCTTTATATATTCTGGATATTAGCCCTCTGTCAGATATAGGGTTGGTGAAGATCCTTTCTCAATCTGTAGGCTGTCATTTTGTTCTGATGACAGTGTCCTTTGTTTTACAGAAGCTTTTCAGTTTCATGAGGTCCCATTTATTGATTGTTAATCTTAGAGCCTGTGCTGTTGTTGTTGTGTTCAGAAAGTTGTCTCCTTTGCCAATGAGTTCAAGGCTTGTCCCCACTTTTTCTTCTAACAGGTATAGTGTGTCTGGTTTTATGTTGAGGTCTTTGATCCACTTGGACTTTAGTTTTGTGCAGGGTGATAAATATGGATCTATTTGCATTTTTCTACATGTAGACATCCAGTTAGAATAGCACCTTCTGTTGAAGATGATATCTTTTTTTCCATTGTATTGTTTTGGTTTCTTTGTTAAAAATCAAGTATCCGTAGGTGTGTGGGTTTATTTCTGGGTCTTAGATTCTATTTCATTGATCCACCATTCTGTTTCTATGTCAGTACCATGCAGTTCTTATTACATAGTTCTATAGTACAGCTTGAGATCAGGAATAGAGATACAAAATTGTTTAAACACTTTTGGGTCTTTGTTGTTGTTGTTGTTTTTCCATATGAAATTGAGAATTGTTCTTTCAAGTTCTGTAAAAAATTATGTTGGTATTTTGATAGGAATTGAATCTGTAGATTATTTTTGGTAGGATGGCCATTTTAATTATGTTAATCCTATCAATCCATGAGCATGGGAGATCTTTCCATCTTCTGATATCTTCTTCAACTCATAAGTGGTTATTAGACATGTAATAAGGATAAACATACTAAAGTCCTAAAGAAGCTAAAGAACAAGAAAGACCTTATGGAAGGTGCGCAATCCTCATTCAGAAGGGCAAACGCGATAGACATCAGAAACAGGAGAAGACAGGGAACAGGACGGGCGCCTACCACAGACGGCCTCTGCAAGACTCTATGGATCAAGGTATGGAAGCAGAGGCTGAGACTCATAACCAAACTTTGGGCTGAGTGCATGGAATTTTATGAAACAAGGGGAAGAGAGAAAGACCTAAAGGGGACAGGAGCTCTACAAGGAGACTAATAGAGCCAAAAACAAAAACAAAAACAAAAACCCTGGGCCCTGGGGACCCTGCCAAGACAAATACCCCAACCAAAGACTATGCATACAGAGGACCTAAAACCCCTGCTCAGATTTAGCCCATAGACTCAGTCTCCAAGTGGGTTCCAAGGGGAGCAGGGGCTGTCTCTAGCATGAACTCAGAGGTAGGCTCTCTAATCACCTCCCCCTGTGGGGTGCAGCCTTGCCAGGCCACAGAGTAAGACAATGCAGACAGTCCTGATGAGACTTGATGGCTAGGATCAGATGCAAGGGAAGGAGGACCTCCTCTATCAGTGGACTGGGGGTCATGGGAGGAGAAGAGGAAGTGAAGGAGGTATTGTGAGGAGACAAAGGAGGGGGCCATAGCCGGGATAAAAAGTGAATAAATAATAAATAAAATATTAAAAAAGAATTTTTTATTTACAGCAAATGGAAAATATTATATAAAGTCATAACACAATGCAGAGATTTATTGATTATGGGAAGCGTTTACAGATACAACTACAGCACAACTCAGGCTCAAAGAACAACTCAGAGGAAGGGGCAGAAAGTATATGATCCAAAGGACCAGGAAGTCTACTGTGAGACTGTGTCTCCTAAAAATACTTGCCAAAACTGGACCTAAATAGTGAAAATATCAATAGTCATGCTAATAGGAAAGAGTGGAAAAGTCATGGGGTTCATCCCAGAACAATAGGCAGCTAATAACTTCTGACAGGGAGAATTAGCTTCTCTCAAAGTTGAATGACCTAATTGTTTATCCAATATAAAATGGTCAACTCTGAAATCATATACAAATAAACAACAAAAATAGGCTCAGCAGGTTGTATTTACATATTTCTGCATTCATAGTAAACATGTGTGTGACAATAAAAGAAAAAGAGGTCATCGATTTGAGAGGGAGTGAGGTGGGGGACATGGAAGGAGCTGGAGAAAGGAAACATGGGAGAGGTTAGAAGGAGAAAAGGTTAGGGGCCAAATGATGTAATTGCATTTTAATTTTAAAAATATATTTTAAAAAAGAAAAAAATACATTCAATAATTGAGAAAATAATTAGAAAAAGTCTGATGATACTGAAAAATATATGAAATAATCTTGCAAAGAAGAAATGAGGAGAAACTAGGACCCAAATAACCTTACAACTACATAAAATCTGTAAGATAAAGGCAAAATATATTGTCTATAAGTTTATGTATAAACTGTACTCTAGACGATGTTTATTCATCACGGTGCTGTGCATAACTCTTACTTATATACACTAAAACTGACCAAAGAAGTAACTGGATAAAATATGGGAGTTGGAGACATCAGTATGAACCCATGTTTTGCCTATCAGAGGATACATTTAGAGACGATTGTAAATATAAGTGTACATTATTATTTCATATCTTTGTAATACAAAGGGTCCAAAAGCAGTGGCACCAAGAATGGTCAAGCAAGGATAACATCTACACATGGCTTAATAAGAGCAATTGGGGATCCTTGGCAAAGGACAGATTCCTGGAAATCTATATTTAAAATATTTAAGCATATTTACAGTATTTTTCTTATGAGAAATTATAGAAAATAAAATAATAACAAGAAGAGGAACAAGAAAGAGAAACCACAATGATAAGGTGTGAGAGACACAGCAACTGAGTAAAAAGCCTCTTAATAGTCAAAGTTGTATTTTTGAATGAAAATAAATATATTCTAAAGAAAAATAATTATATGATTTCATAAAACACAGGTAAATAATTCAACAGACTGGAGAAATAGACAAATACCTTGTGCAGAAATTTTTTTTTAAAGTGTAGGTAAATGCTTTCAAGGAAATAAAGCATAAATGTCTGCTCTTTCAGTACTAGCTTTCTTCCAAAAAATATAGTATTGAAAGGGAGGGAAAGGTGTAACTTCACAGAGAAGCAGCCCAGCAGATGCTAGCTGACAGCTGATCACAGTGAAACATGAACTGCAATCATTCACGGTGATGGTACAGAGATTCGTTGTCATATGACACTTAACAAGTTACTTTCATCCCGAAGCTCTATGACTCCTGTCTTATAATGAAACCAGTATCAGGTAACTCCCTACTGAAGAACATCATGAAAATATTTGACCAGTATTCCTCAAAACTACCAATGTCAGCAAAAATAAAATAAAATCTGAATAACTGCCACAAGCAAAAGGAGAGAGCAGGAAGATATGATGATTAATGTGATGTCCCCTGGCTGAGGACCTTGAGCAGGCTAAGACATCATGGTGGCTCACAACTGCAATCCAACAGTTAGGAGGCTGAGGCAGGGGTGTAATGAGCCTGCACTACAGTGTGCAATGTTGCCGCAAGACAGCAAAACAAAAGAAAAACAAAGCAAAACAAAAGCACTAAGATCAGACCAAACGACAGACTTCAGCTAAACTATCAAATCAGTAATTGTTCAACACAGATGTGCAATATAAGATTTTAATACTAGATAAAAATATAGATGTATGAGAATTTTCAAAAAGACAAATTGTTTGATTTTTAAAAGAAGAGACAACTACCATATTAAGTCTACAAACAAAAATCCTAGCCATCATAATTAAGCAACTTTTAAATTTTAGACAGAATAAGAAGCATTGAATAAAACTTTAGAGCTTCATTAAAAACATTTTCAATATTGCTTTAGATTACACCATACTAATTCTTATTTTTGGTCAAATTCTTTTTGAGTCAAACTTAAATTTTCAGGTGAAGCCACTTGTAACGCTATCTAGAATGTTCAGTGCCTTCACCGCACACTTCAAAGAATTAAATGTGAGTATCCCGTGGCTTTCACGTTCAGTTAGTCGCCCCGAGCCCTCTGGGCATTCCAATACTCAACACTTCTTAATCTATAGATCAATAGGTAAATTGATCACTTTTAATGATCGAAAATAAAAGCTAAGTCACAAACTGCACTGACTTCTGGGTGACACAAACCCATGTAAACCATTTTCCACAGCAAAGCCAATGTCATTGTGTCTCCTTTGTTTAGCTCTTTGTCTATGAAAGACAGAATTCACATATGTAGGCTTTTTTTCAAGTATTTCTTTAGTAAACTTCACTATACATGATAAAATTTCTGTCTTTAAAAAAGTAGAAGATGAAATATAAGCTATAACAGGAATAACTAAAACAAACTTTTAAATAAATGCAGGTTCAAAGCAAGCTTTAAATAGTTGTATGGAGATTTTTTTCTACATAGTCTCAGAAAGCTATCCCTTCTCTTCATATGATAAAATAAATGCACCATGCTGGCTCAGGTTTGGGGTATAATCTAAACTGAGGGGTTACACAGTGAAAATGAAGCCGAGGGATGGGAAGGAGCAGCTGGAGCAGGTGGCTGAGCGCACTGTATCATACAGTGTTTGAAGACCTGTTTGCCTCCACTTTTGCCTCCAGCTTCCCTCTGCACAGTCTGTCACATGGCCACACTTCTAAGTGTTCTAAGGTCTTAGAAATCTGGGTATAGTGTAAACATAACTTAGGATCTTGTGCTTATTTCTTATGACGAATTCCCCTTTTCTCAGTGGATGAACTCTTCTGTACTGATGTATGCCTTGGTTCCTATTCATATCACTGTGATAAAACACAGTAGCAAAAGTAACTTAAGAGATAGTCGGTTTATTTTAGCCCAAACTTTGAGCAATATAGTCCATCACAGCAAGGAAGCTTATATCTCAGGAGATTGAAGCAGCTAGCCAAGGTGCATCTGCCTTAGACAAAGAAGAAAACAAAGGATACAAGGAGCTCTCAGCTCACTTTGTCTTACAGCTGAGGATGCCTAGTCCATAGAATGTTCCCACCCACAATTACGATGAGTCTTTCCACATCAATTAATGTATTTAAATTATGTAGAGATCCATCTCGCAGGTGGTTCTTGATTCTGGGAAACTAACAATGAACAGCAACTGTCACAGTGGGTGATCCATTCTAGATTCTCATTCTGTTCAGAGAAGCAGGTTTGTCTAGCCACCAGACTCTAGTGACTGCTAAGCCTTTTCCCCAGATTGAAAGTTTCACTTGAAACTTTCTCCAAGTTTTTACCAAGCTGAAATTCTAACAAATTGAGTATTTAGAGAGCAATGGAAGAAGCTAGTAGAGACAATAAAATTATTTAGTATATTTGATATTTCACGAGCCTTGCACTATCTTTACGTGCATGAAAACATACAGGCTATGATGGGTTTTGTGTTGTACTTTACTACAGCTGTTTTGTAAATGGGCTGGAAAAGTCAAACATAAAGATGTCAGGACTTGAGCCTACTGCCATCACACAAGAATAACCATTTGTCTATAAATACACTTATTTTTTAACTAAAACATACAATTTATTTATATTCATGGAGTACTGTAATATTTATTCTTTACCGTGGGCATGGTTGGGTTTGGAATCACTTAGAAGACATACCTCTGGGTGAGAAGATGTTTCCACTGAGGACAAAAGACCTGGAGTGTGGTGGCACTATCCCATGAGTTGGAGTTCTGAACTAACCAAATAGTGAGGTGCTTCAATAGTCCCTACTTTCTGCCTTCTAGTCTGCCCAGATTTAAGGAGTCCCACACACATGTGCCTGTCAGCATATCATGCCCACCATGACAGGTACAAACTTGTATGAAAAAAAATTCAAGTCTCTGAAGAAAGAATTAGAATTTCTAAATTGGGTTGTTTTTATTCATATCAAGCAATTTCTTATTCTTGATTCTAGATGTCAGTATCTCATTAGTAAATAATTGGGAAATAGGAAATAGTTGGAAAATAGTAGTAGAGTTTTGTCTGCACTCTATTGTTTTTTTTCTCTTCTGTGCAGACACTTTTCAGTGTAATGTAATTCTATTTGCCAATTTTCACCTTTGCCCCTGTACTTTTCTCATCTTACCCAAAAGAGTCCTAACCAATACCATTGTCTTAAAAGATTTTTTTCTGGTTTTCTCTTAGAAGTTTGATGCCTTGGGTCCTAAATCCATTTTTTTTGTTTTTTTTAATTTATTTATTAATTAGAGTTTATTCACTTTGTATCCCAGCTGTAGCTCCCCTCCCTCATTCCCTACCAATCCCACCCTCCCTCCCTCAACTCCTCTCATGTCCCTCCCCAAGTCCACTGATTGGGAAGGTCCTCCTCACCTTTCCTCTGACCGTAGGCTATCAGGTCTCATCAAGATTGTCTGCATTGTCTTCCTCTGGGTCCTGGTAAGGCTGCATCACCCAGGGGGAAGTAATCAAAGAGCCAGACACTGAGTTCATATCAGAGACAGTCCCTGTTGCCATTACTATGGAACCCACTTGGACACTGAGATGCCATGGGCTACATCTGTGCAGGGGTTCTAGGTTATCTCCACGAATGCTCCTTGGTAGGAGCATCAGTCTCAGAAAAAAAAGCTCTGGGCCCAGATTTTTTGGATCTGTTGCTCTCCTTGTGGAGCTCCTGTTCCCTCCAGGTCTTTTTATCTCCCCCTTCTTATAAGATTCCCTGCACTCTGCCCACAGTTTGGCTATGAGTCTCAGCATCTGCTTTGATACTTTGCTGGGTAGAGTCTTCTCCATCTCCACATACAATCCTCGTCCCTTTCTACCTCCACTATAGTGTCAGTCTTCTTATTTCTTGTCTTCCCCACCCCTGCTTTTCTTTCTTATAGTTTATCCTTTGCTTTCTCTACATCTCTCTTCTAGCCCTGTTGCTTCCCCTCTGAAATCTTTTTTTGACTTCAGGAGTCTTTCCCTGTTTGTGCTTCTTTCCTTTTTCTTGCTCTTCCCTGCAGCAGACTGGAGCAGAATTATTTATATTTCTGTGGAAATTAACAAACAGCCATATATTTGCTTTTGTAGCATTGAGATGTTCTTTGCTTACTTTGACATTTTGATTTTCTTTCTTTACAGGGAAAACAAAGTGCAAATATAGAAGATTATACCAAATACATCATATGTAAACATTATTTTTAAAATTAAACTCTCCTGAACACATGTGAACTTTATAATACAGTACCATATGTCATTTTTAGGAGAATGGTACCATTTATAGATGAATCTAGCCTGTGATCGTTATACAAGCAGTATTTCATATATGACAAAAAAGAACTTTCTCCACTTTTATACCTTTAACTATGATCTCAGTGATGTGGTACCATGAGGTTTGTTTTTTTTTCTATAATTAAAAAACCATTATATAAGCTTATTATAGCGCTTTCATTAAAACTGGAATGGAATGGTGTGATACGTATCCATATGAAACATTGAAGACAGTCTTTTCTGCTACCGCTTTGTATAAAGAGACTCTGTAAAGAATAATTTTGCAAAAAAACAAAACAACAAAAAAGAATAATTTTGCATTAGTTCCATTCTAATATTGAACTGCATTTTACAAATTAATTCATAAAATAAAATGTTCTAGTGGGTTCTATCTTAATTTGATTATGATTTTCTTCAACAAAATTCTTAACTTTAAATTAATGTTTTAATTATTTAAATTTTTAAAAGTATTTCTCATTAAAATAAGAAAGGTCAGTATACTTTTCCTAGATGGGTCTCAATATGGGAATATTTTAATAAACCACAATTTCAGTCTGAAGTCTGCCAAATATTTATCTTTTTCTCTTGTAAAAGTACAACAACAAAACATATCCCCACGCCAATGAAACTCTTTCTTGTTAAAAGATTCTACCACTCTTGAACTTATTTTGGACATGTGGCCCATTTTTTCATGCTTGTGTAAGTGCCTATCATGCTGATAGCTTCCGCTAGTCGAGAGTTTCAGCCTTACAACCCGAGCAAGTTATTTATGTTATTGTTATTTTAAAATTTGAATGCATCATTGTCTCAGCCATATGAGGTTGCACAGGCCTGTAATTCCAGTTACTCAGAAGGCTAAGATACACGATTACCATTTCAAAACCTTTGTGGGCTACAGAATAAATAGGCCAGCCTCAAGATCTCAATGTTTAAACAAAAGGCAGGATTGAAGTGGTAGAGCAATTGCCCATCACATGCAAGATTTGGGTTGAATCTCTAGTATCAGCTAAACACAGTCACAGTGAGTTTATGCTTCTAATGTTGCGCTGAGAAATGTTTCTTGGCAAAACCTCTCCCTATTTTCCTGCTCTGTCATTCTGTCTGTCTCCTCTTCCATGATATCCCCTCACCCTTGAAAAGGATAATATAAACAGACTAATTAATAGCATATATATACATATAATCACATTTATATATTTGAGCTCCTCATCATTCCTTGTTCTCTTCTGCTTCCATCTTCCTATGTGCTTCTAAGTCATTTGTATATTTTCACTAGAAAAAGACCTTTGCCTACATTGGTACTCATTGGTATTTGGCTTTTTATCATTGGGGTGCAAGAATTCTTCATGAAATTTTTATGCCACCCTCTTTTTCAATTTTGAGCCATATTTTTAAATTCCAGGTTTATCTGATTTTTACTTGTTTTGTTTGTTCTTGCTTTCATAAACATATCTTAGAAACTTTTGTCTAGACCCTAGTCTTGAACTCCCAATTCTCTCTTTTAAGGGTTCTATCATGTTAGCTTATATGCATAGCTTTCATCAAACGGTTCTTAAAATGGTGTGATACAAGGATCCAACTTCATTTTAATTTCTGCATTTAAAATTCCATGCATCACAGGACCATTTGTTGAAAAGGCTGTCCTTCTTCTTCAGTTAACTATTTTGGGCCCTTTGCCAAAAATCAGCTGACCATAGATACTCGGATTTACTGTAATCTCAGCTGAATCCCATTGATCTGCATGTCTAGACTTAAGTCTGTTACACCATCAGTAACCATTGATTACTAAAGGTTTACCTAGATTAAGTAGCTCCTTTTTGCAAATATTCAGACTAGAAGTGTTTTGGGTTTCAGAGTTTTACATTTTTAAAACATCTGCCTAATTGAATATCTTGATCATGTGGCCCAAGTCTCCATTTTCAAATTTTCAAATAGGCCTTATATACGTAGACTGACGTTAACTTTACATGTGTTCAGTATAACTTCATGTTTGACTACAACCCATCCATGAAATCAGGAGTAAAATTTTTCAACTATGGTTTCATATTGACTTCCAGTGTTTCAGAATTTA
Organism: Psammomys obesus; assembly: GCF_907164565.1. Lineage (NCBI taxonomy): Eukaryota > Metazoa > Chordata > Mammalia > Rodentia > Muridae > Psammomys > Psammomys obesus. The sequence goes on along the minus strand of NW_026590654.1, from coordinate 2,153,996 downwards.
GAACAGTTTGAATTTGGAGTATTGGGATTTAAAATACTCATTTTGTGGAAAACTTTAAGATCAGGAACTAAGACTGCCAACTTTAATCTATCCTTTAAAGATGTTATTAGGTATTTTGGATTTCTGACATGTTTATATGAGTTTTAACATGTACATTTCTGCAAATTGGAGTTAAAATTTATTTTTAAATTTTTTATAATTTATTCACTTTATATCCAGATTGTAGCCCCCTCCCTCATCTCCTCCCAGTCCCATCTTCCCTCTAGCCCACTTCCTTCCCTATCCCTCTCCCCTAGCCCACTGCTAGGGGAATTCCTCCTCCCCTACTGTCTGACCCTAGCCTCTCAAGTCCCATCAGGACTGCCTGCATCCTCTTCCTCTGTGGGCTGGCTAGGTAGCCCCACCAGGGAGAAGTGATCAAAGAGCAGGCAACCCAACCAAGTTCATGTCAGAGACTGTCCCTGCTCCCCTTATTAGGGAACCCACAGGGAGAATGAGCTGTTTATGGCCTACATCTGAGCAGGGGGGTCTAGGTCCTCTCCATGCATGGTCCTTGGTTGATACATCAGTCTCTGCAGGCCCCTCAGGCTCAGAATCTTTTTTGGCATTGTCGGTCTCCTTGTAAAGCCCTTATCCCCTCTAGGTCTTCTAGCTCCCACATTCTTCCATGTGTTCTACCCAGACTTTGGCTGTGAGTCTCTGCATCTGCTTTGATCCCCTGCTGGGTGGAACCTTTTAGAGTACATCTATGGTAGGCTCCCATCTCTTCCAACATTTCCAGTGTCTATTCTGCTTGCCTTTTTGCTTAGCTTCTTTAGGTCTGTGGATTGTAATATGGTTATCCTATATTATATGGCTAATATCAACTTGTAAGTGAGTACATACCATGCATTTCTTTCTGGTTCTGGGTTACCTCACTCGGGATGATCTTTTTTAATTCCATCATTTGCCTGAATTTTATAGTTTCCATGTTTTTAATAGCTGAGAAGTATTCCAGTGTGAAAATACACCACAGATTCTGTATCCATTCTTCAGTTGAGGAACATCAAGGTTGTTTCCATATTCTGGCTATTACAAGCAAAGCTGCTATGAACATAGTAGAGCAAATGTCCTTGTTGTATGGTTGAGTATCTTTCAGGTATATGCCCAGGAGTGATATAGTTGGGTCTTTAAGTAGCATTATTCCCAGTTTTCTGAGAAAGCACAGATTGATTTCCAAAGTGGGTGGGCAAGTTTGCACTCCCACCAACAATTTAGCAGTGTTCCCCTTTCTCCACATCCTCTCCAGCATGTCTTGTCACTTGGGGTTTTGATATTAGCCATTCTGATAGAAGTAAGATGGAATCTCAGAGTAGTTTTAATTTGCATTTCCCTTATTACTAAAAGATGCTGAGTATTTCTTTAAGTGTTTCTCCACCGTTCGATATTCCTCTGTTGAAAATTCTCTGTTTAATTCTGTATCCCATTTTAATTAGATTATTTGATATGTTGGTGTTTAATTTCTTGAGTTCTTTATATATTCAGGATAATGGCCCTCTGTTGAATAGCTGTCACTTTGTACTGTTGACAATGTCCTTTTCTTTACAGAAGCTTTTCATTTTCATGAGGTCCCATGTATTGATTGTTGACCTTAGAGCTTGTACTTTTGATGTTCTGTTCAGGAGGTTTTCTCCTGTGCCAATGAGTTCAAGGCTCTTCTCCACTTTTTCTTCTAACAGGTTTAGTGTGTCTGGTTTTATGTTGAGGTCTTTGATCTGCTTGGACTTTAGTATTGTGCAGAGTGATAAATGTGGATCTATTTGCATTTTTCTACATGTAGACATCCAGTTAGGCCAGCACCTTCTGTTGAAGATGGTATCTTTTTTCCATTGTATTGTTTTGGTTTCTTTGCAAAAAACAAATATCCATAGGTATGTGGGTTTATTTCTGGTTTATTTGATTCTATTGATCCTCCAGCCTGTTTCTCTGCCAGTACCATGGAGTTTTTATTACTGTGGCTCTATGGTACAGCTTGAGACCAGGAATATAAATACCTCCAGAAGATCTTTTATTGTACAAGACTGTTTTAGCTATTCTGGTGTTTTGCTTTTCTATATGAACTTTAGAATTGTTCTTTCAAGTTCTGTAAAGAATTGTGTTGGTATTTTGATGGGAAATGCATTGAATCTGTAGATTGCTTTTGGTAGAATAGCCATTTTACTATGTTAATCCTTTCCATCTTCTGATACCTTCTTCAATTTCTTCAGAGAGTTGAAGTTATTTTTAATATATCTTTTGCTTACTTGGTTAGAGTTACACCAAGATACTTTATGTTTTTTTGTAGTTATTATGAAGGGTGTTGCTAATTACTTTTTTCAGTTTGTTTGTCTTTTGTAAAAAAAAAAAAAAAGGGGGGGGACTACTTATTTTTTTGTTTTGTTTTTAGTTAATACTGTATCCAGCCATTTTGATGTAGCCATTATTAATGTGTGGAGATAGATGTATGGCTTAAACTTTATTAATGTTTACAAATGTGGCTGCTCTTGTATTTGGCATGTAGATGTTCAGAATTGAGATGTTTTCTTAGTGGAATTTTCTTTTGATGAGTATGAAGTATCATCCTCATATCTTTTGATTAATTTGGTTGAAAATCTATTTTATTTGATATTATAATAGCTACTCCAGCTTGCTTCTTGGGTCCATTTGCTTAGAAAACCTTTCCCAGCCCTTTACTTTCAAGTAATGTCTACCTTTGTGGCTCAAATGTGTTTCTTGTATGCACCAGAATGATGGGTCCTGTATACACATCATTCTGTCAGTCTGTGTCTTTTTATTAGAGAGTTGAGTCCATTGATGTTGAGAGATATTAATGACCAGTGACTGTTAGTTCCTTTTATTTTGATGTTGTTTGCAGTGGTGTGTTTGTGTGCTAGTCTACTTTTGGTTTTGTGGTAGTAGTTATTTATATCCTGTGGGGTTTTTGGGTGGGGTTAACTTCCTCAGGTGGGAGTTTTCCTTCTAGTATCTTCTGTATGGCTGAGTTTGTCCTTAGACATTGTTTAAATTTAGTTCTGTCATGGAATATCTTGTTTTACCCATCTTTGGTGGTTGAAAGTTTTGCTGGGTGTAGTAGTCTGGACTATTATCTTCAGTTTCTTTGAGTTTGCAAGACGTCTATCCAGGCCCTGCTGACTTTTATGGTCTCTGCTGAGAAGGCAGGTGTGAGTCTCATAAGTTTGCCAATATATATTACTTGGGCTTTTTTCCTTGCAGCTTTTAATATATATTTCTTTGTTCTTTACAATTTAGTGTTTTGATTATTATGTGGCAGGAGTATTTTTTTTCTGGTCTAATCCATTTTGTGTTCTGTAGGCCTCTTGTATGCTTATAGGCATCTCTTAAGATTGGGGAAATTTTCTTCAATGATTTTGTGAAAATGTTTTCTGGTCTTGGAGTCAAGAATCTTCTCTTTTTTCTATTCCTAGTCTTCTTAGGTTTCTTCTTTTCATGGTGCCCTTGATTTCTTGGATGTTTTGTGTCAGGAATACTTTGGATTTAACATTTTCTTTGACGGATGCTAAGAATTCATCCATTGTGTCTTCTACACCTAAGATTCTTTCCTCCATCTCCTGTATTTTGTTGGTGATGCTTACCCTGTAGTTCTTGTTTTCTTCCCTCAGTTCTCCCTGTCTGGGATTTCTTCAGTTTGTGCTTTCTTTACTGTTTCTATTTCCATTTTCAGATCTTGAACCATTTTGTTGACTTCCTTCACCTGTTTGTTTGAATTTTCCTGCATTTCTTTCAATAATTTAATTATTTCTTCTCTAAAAGCCTCAATTTGTTTGACTGTATCTTCCTGTATTTCTTTACAGATTTCATTCATTTCCTCTGTCATCATCTTCATAAGCATATATTTATGGTCATTTTCTTTGTTTCAGTTGTGTTAACATATCTAGGGCTGATTGCCTTTGAATAACTGAGTTCTGGGGATGTCATATCACTTTGGCTTTTGTTGATTGTGATTTTTACACTGATCTTTAGTCATCTGGTTGTCTCTGATGTTGGATGTTAAATTCTGTTGCCTTCTTGAGTTCTCAGGGATTCTAGAAGAGCCCTGGGAAGGAAGCTGGACGTCCCTGCTGGAGCCCTTCTGAGATTGGTGGGAATGATCTTGGACTGGCCGGTGGTTCCCAGGCAATTGCCCCTGGCTCTCCTCATAAGCTTATCCTGAGTACCACATGGATTCTTCTGGAGCCCAGTGGCCCTCCTTTCACAGGGATAAGTTCTGAAATCAGCTGCCTCACCACTGGCTTCCTTGGTCTGATGTTAGTAAGCCCAGGCACTTTGCTCAGACACTGTGTTTGCTGGGCAAAGACTTTTGAAGAACCCGTGAGCTCAGAAGTCCTGGTGTTTTCCTCAGAGAAGTGGGTTGAGCATTGCAGCAGTGTCTGTGGTTGCCTCCTTGGGTCTCAAGATCAGGGGGACCCTAGGTTAGAGCTGTTTGCCTGCCCAGGATGGTGAGAGTGGGCTCTGGGGTTTGGAACCAGGAGCAATTGTTACCCAGAAGGTATCTAGGGGACATGAGAGTAGATAGAATTTTATTTTTATGGCTGGTACACAGAAATGCTGTTGATTCTGTATCTTTATCTTGTATAAATAATATTAATTTTTTCAGCTTTAATACCATGTTTGTGTATATTCTTTTTACATGCAGGACAATCCCATTTCCAACGATTCTTCCACTTCTTTTTATTTGAATGCCTTTCATTCCTATTTCTAATAACCTTACATTGTTAAGGAAAAGAAGTGACAAGAAACATCCTTATCTTGTTTTTGACCTCAGAGACAAAGCATTCAGCCTTTCTTCTTGCTGATGATATTAACCATTAGCTGATGATATTAACCATTAGCTTATTTTAGATAGCTTTAAATAGAGCAAGGAAGATTCCTGTAATTTCTAATGTGTTAGAAATATTTTTTTAATTTTTTCCTTTTTTGTTGTTATTATTATTTATTACAGTTTATTCAGTTTGTATCCTGGCTGTGGCCCCCTCCCTTGTCTCCTCCCAAACCCATCCTTCCTCCCTCTTCTTTCCTTATGCCCCTCTCCTAGCCCACTGATAGGGCAAAGGGTCTTTTCTGAGACTGACACTCAACCAAGGACCATCTATGGATATAACATAGAACTTCTGCTCAGATGTGGCCCGTGGTAGCTCAGTAACCAAGTAGTTTTCCAAAGTAAGGGGAACAAGGACTATTTCTAACAGGATCTCAAGGGCAGGCTCTTTGACATCCCCCCCCCAGAGGAGGAACAGTCCTGTTAGGCCACAGAGGAGGACTTTGCAGCCAGCCTTGAAGATACCTGATAAAACAGGGTCAAATGAAAGGGGAGGAGGTCCTTCCCTATCAGTGGACTTGGAAAGGGGCAGGGAGGAGACCAGGGAGGGTGTTGGGGAGGGAGAGGGAATGAGGGAGCGGGATACAGCTGGGACACAGAGTTAACAAATTGTAACTAAAAAAGAAAAATAAAAATTAAAAAAAAAAGAAAAGGAAAGCTGTTTCCTTTGAGCACTAGATTATTAGGGTAGTGAATTAATCCTTAATCTCTTTAAATTATAACATAAACATAAATTATAACATAAGCAATTTTATACAAATAAGACTGCCATTATCTTTTATTACCTTTTATCTGTTATCCATTATCTTTTATCTATTATTATTTTATTCTACCTTGTTTTTCTGAGGTTTGTCTGTTTTTTTATTTTTATTAATTACACTTTATTCACTTTGTATCCCCCCATAAGCCCCTTCCTCTTCCCCTCCCGATCCCACTCTCCCACCCCCTTCTTCATGCATGCCCCTCCCCAAGTCCACTGATAGGGGAGGTCCTCCTCTCTTTCCTTCTGATCTTAGTCTATCAGATCTCATCAGGAGTGGCTGCATTGTCATCTTCTATGGCCTGGTAAGGTTGCTCCTCCCTCAGAGGGAGGTGATCAAAGAACAGGCCAATCAGATTATGTGAGAGGCAGTCCCTCTTCCCATTACTATGTAACCTACTTGGACACTAAACTGCCATGGGCTACATCTGTGCAGGGGTTCTAGGTTATCTCCATGCATGGTACTTGGTTGGAGGAGGTTGGTCTGTTTTTATATAGATTCTCACCTACAGCTCAGACTTCCCTGGAATTTTCTGTGTAACCTAAGGTAACCATCCCATCTCTGCCTCCTAAGTGCTCAGATGATAGGTGTCAACCACAACAGCCAGTTTTGTGTCTTCTAAATTTGTCTTCTTATCTAGCTAGACTAATATAATTTAAGGACACATTCTCTTCTTCTTTCCTTGTTAGTCAGCTAAGAAGTACACGTTGAAAACCAGGGACTTAAATCGTTGCCTGTTCTTTACTGTACAAAGCACTTTAATTTATAGAAAAAGTCATGCAACCCATTGGCAAAACCAGAATTTAGGCCTAACCTTGTCCCCCTAATTCTGTTCTTCCCCTAATCACACAACATACTGTAAAATACTATTAATTTTGCTTCTCACTGTGTCTTATAATTGGGTGCTTTTTCTATATTTATATACTATCCTAGTTCAACTCTCAGATGTCTATAGCAATCAAAATGGACTTCGCTAATTTTCACTCTGTTTAGGAGCTATCCATGTAGCCAAGAGACAGAGCATTCAGATATGGGACTGGTTCACTGATCATTTACTTACAACGTCCAGATGCCTGCTAGATGCACTGCAGGTCTTGCTTTCACATACCACACGCTCATTCCTGTCACACTTACTATGCGTTTGCTAACGCTTCCAGAATGTCTTCTCCTTCTTGGACCATAGTGTCCTCCATTCCTTAGGATGCCCTCCAAGGCTCTTTGGCCCTCTCTCTCCTTCCTGGACCACAGTGTGCTCCATTCCTCAGTGGGTTCTCCAAGTCTCTTTTGTTCTCCCAGATCCTGCCTTCTTCCCCTGTGTTTATATTACACTGATCTCTAAGTTTTAATTTCTCCCTGGAAGAAGTGTTCTTCAATCTTCCTAGCGCGAAATTCAGATCCTTTCTAGGAGCTCTCAGAATATTATCTCTACACTGCAGTTATAAGTCTGTTTTATACATTCGGGGAGACCAGAAACCATTTTTGTGTTGCCCTCCACATGAACTTAACATAAATGGCCACATTTTTTAAATCACACTTTTTTTTTTAACTTCAGTGGCATTTTCCTCAGCATCTCTTTCTCCACCTCATTTTGGTCTAAAAATCAGAAACCGAGTTTGGATGTCACATGGACTGTTCTACTTAGCATGTTAATCACCCATATTTTTGAAATAAGAAAACTGAGGTTAAAAGGATTCAGTAATTTTTCAGGAGTCAACTAATGAGAGATCAAGATTTGAGTGCAGGCAAAGCTCCAGGACTGACTCCCCAGTCATCCTTCATAGCCATACAACTGCCTAGTTTTCTTCCAGGAAACCAGACCTATCCCTTCCTCATCTGCCCTCTTCTGAAATTTCAGTTCTCAAATTACTCATTCTGTGATCCATAGGAACAAGACCAGTTGGAGTTGACCAGAGGATTTCTAAATCTCCCACTGGCTGTTCCAGCTCAGCCAGCCACCCCTCCATGATAGAAATCTGACATTTTCACTTCCCAGAGAAAAACAAGCCTCTGTTAAACAGAAAGGAGATCTTTCCTGAGTGCTTAAGGCAGCATGCCTATGCTTCACACAAACTGAGAAAATACGACGTCTCAGAAGCAAATGTAAGGACCAGGGTACTATGCAGGTTGCATGTTTTAAAAGCTTGTAGAAAAGCAAAAAGGAGACTGAAAATCGGAAACTCTGCTGTTGATAAAGAGTAAGTCCCATCTCCAGGCCACCCTTGACCTTGTCCATTCTGGCAAATATGTTTCTAGCCCATCTCCTTGGCAAAGACGAGCTCTTTGGACTCAAGCACAATGGCTGATTTTTATCCTTAGATGCCTAACATCAAGTACAGTTCTGGGCATAATAGGTGTTTAAGAAAAGAATGAGGCAATTGAATGTATAAGTCAAGGAAGAGAAAGCAGCTTCCATGAAGGTTTTTCCCTCGGTAAGGTAGTTCAAAGAGAAAGCCCACAAAATAAATGGGTTCCAGTCAGTCTCACCAGATGTTATTGCTAGCATTTTAGAACTGAAATGGAAATATAAACCTTCCTCCATCCTGTTGTCTCTAAATTCCTGAGGCAGAGGGATTTACCAAAACTGCCATTCTGCCCCCATAATCCATCCACATTTTTCTGGTTGCCATGTGTGACCCCTCTCACCCTAAGCGTCAGTATGTTATGTTCAATCACTGATCATCAGTCTGGGGCAGCCTTTGTTCAGCCTTAGGTGCCAGCAAGCATCTTAGCACTAGTCAGTGCTTTGTAGTGATGAGGCCACAAACATACAATGTAACATAAGACAGCAACAATCAGGGCTGTCCACCATCACTCATTCTTATTTCTTCTCCAGGTATTGGCTGCCCTGGAGAATCACTGTGCAGACACCTGACAACAGGCTGGAGCAGTCTGTTCTTGAGACTGATGAATTTTCTCCAGTCAGTACTGAGATACTGCCATCATGAGTAGACATATAGCATCAGAATTGAAGCCTCCCGCGAAAAGAGCTTCCTGATTAATTGAACTATATGACTGAAATTTTTTCTAATGCTTGGTGATTCAACCCTGTTTGTTCATGACAAACATAAACAAAAATAAATCTTAAGGGTGTTCTGAGATAAAAATGGTGCATATACCTTCTATATTAAAACTAATATAGTTTTAGTTTAGAGCTGAGTGTTTAATTGTCAAAGTGTTTAATTGAGAAGGGGTAGTTAAATAAGGTTAATAGATGTTAGATGACACATACATTTTCTCCATAAAGAATGTTGGGAAAATTATCAAAGCTTAAAATTTAATGGAGTTTAAGGATTGCCGTAATTTTTCACAGCCCAGATTTTAGAATTGTAGTGTGTTTATTTTGGCTGTCTAGTAGATTTGAAAGTTTTGTAAGCAACATAAAAACAACACAAAGTAACTTTTAGCAGCATTGTGAAATAAACCCATGGCACAGGAACAAGCTGATGAAAACTGCAATGCACCACAAATGAAGTACCAAACACAGAGGAGAAACTGGTCCTCTACCAATGACACGTACTTTGATACTATTGAAGACTCATGAAGGCTCCAGCCTCTGGAGAGCAGAATTAGTCCTATCCCTTTCTCCTCTGCTAAGCTGAGAGTGAAATGGGGGGGGGGAAGAAGGGAGGGAGAAAGCATGGGGAGGAAGGAAGAGAAGGCAGAACAGAAAGATGGAAAAATAACAAAAATTGAAAATACTCAGTCATGCCAAATTGTGATTCGTCACAAGAAATAGTGCATAAAAATCCACAGGCATTTCTAATGAAATAGACTGAGAATAAACTCAGCAAGCACTTACTTTCATCTTTCCAAACATGACCTCAAATGCTCTTAGTAAAGACTTTCATACATTTTTTGAGCCAGAAGACTCCTATAATCCAATAGAATCTTATCAACACTTTTCAACCTTGACTCAGATATTCCGTGCTGCTTTAAGCCACTTGCGTTTGTTTGGGACCACAAGGAAAACCATATGTGGTTTGGTGATGCATCCCACAAAGTACAATGCTTATTATTTTTATCTTGCCCCTCTAGATGAAATGTACAAAACTGAATCAGAACCAAGGAGCAGCCTGTGTTAGGCTATCCGAGGAACCTCAAACGTGCGCTCCAGGTATAGACGCTCACGTCCTCAATCTGTTGATAAACTGCTCGCTGCTTACACATGTTGGGGAACGCCGTGCTCTCTCCTTAGTGCAGAGGCCTTGGGAAGCACATTAAATAACCGTACAAGTAATTTTAAAAGAATAGGATCTACGATTTAAAGAATATCTTGTTAAAATTTTCCTAAAGCAAAGTAGGCAGAATAAACAACCCTTATTTGCACCTGGGACTGTCCGTCTCTTTATCCTAGAGAACATCTCTGCAGTGGGAAGTTTCTGATTCTTAAACAGATTTTTTTTTTCAAAAACTAAGAAAGTTTCTTCTACCGTACGATGTCTGGATAATATACATACATAAATCTAATTCAGTAAACAATATATTTTATTAGTTGGCATACATAATGTCCACAATGTAAATTAAATTTTAAGCCATTGGCTAAATAAGCTGGTCAGTTATTTCTCAAAATTGTTTAGAAATAAGATGGAATGGAATAAAAAATCCAGCAGCCATGATGACTATGAGAATCACCTCATGAATGTGGGGAGCCAAGTTGTGGGATTCTAAGTGAATATAGTAAGATGGTCTTAAGTGACTATCGTACAATGGTCTTAATTTCTTACTGTTAGGTTTTGTGTACTGAGCTTGGTCACCTATCTATGTCTGTCATGTGACTTACCTGACTCAGAAGCAGCCAAGGTCCTTACCAAAGAACACAGGCTTTGTGACTATATTGTCACTTCCTACTTCGTGACATGGCACAGCCTGTTTTATGACCATGCTGTCATCGCTTGCTTCCCATTCTGTGAGGTATTTTCTTTTTATCTCATGTCATTTCTTTTGATCTACATGGTCATCATTTCTCATCTGATGCTTTTTCTCCATAGTACCTACTACAACTATTGTTATAAAGTTAAAACTAATGGTAAAATCCTTTTCACAAACTTTTTTTGTTTGTTTCTGCTTTCTTTGTTTCAATGTAAATACAGAAATTCAAGTTAGTAATAAAAAGTAGTTAAATGTTTTGAAAGTAATTTTCTTGTGTTTTTTGGAAGAATGATCAACAAAATTTATAATTGATCTTATTATGTTAATTTTCTTGGTAGAGATGCAATGTAAAGAAATGAAAACATGCAAAAAAAAATCGTTAAACTAGTAGTACCAAGATATCAAAAAGACTATAGATAAATAGAAATCTTTACATTGTACTGTTATGACATCCATTTGACATTTTCACTTAAAGTTGCTAATATAGTACTTTATTATAGTAACAGCAAAATAAGTGTTTAACTCTGTTTAAAATACATAGAAATGTCCAAAAGAATATAGCTAAACATGTCTGTAGGTTAAGGGAAAGTGGGGTTTTTAATATTTTTGGTTTCTTTTCTAGAATTCAGAAATGATTTCTATGTAGCTAACTTCAGTGTAACTTGAAATCTCCCTAAAATGGTGTGTCTGGAACTCTGATGCTCAGTCATTAGCCCACGCTTGGATGAGAGACCACAGCTACTTAAAGAGATATGAAGTAACCTCAGTCTGTACAATCAGCTCTTAACCTCCAAACCACATTGCAAATAGCCACTTCTTGCAACATAGCTTCTAGTGCAGAACAATTCTCCAAGGAAGAATAAATTAAACATGCAGCCATTTTGCAAAGTGAATTTTTCTTGCATGGCGGTCTAAATATTTCTATAACAGAGCCTCAGTAATACTCTCAGATTCTTCATCAAAAGCATTGAAAGATGTCCCATGAAGGCCTCTTTAGTAGACAAAATGTAAAATGCAAGTCAAGAATCCAAACACCATAGGGCTAATTTATCTCACGATCCTTTATACAATAACTTAGTTTTCTTCCCAAAAAACATTATAAGCCAAGAGCAATGTTCTAACTTAAACATTAAAGGAAATTTAAGGGACATGGGAAAGACAAATGATTAATATGAATGAAAAATGAAATACAGAGACGCACGGAATCTGAAAAGCACAGTTGTCTGCTCTTGATTTGTGTGAGTAGATGGGTTGTAGGCTAAGAGGTCAAGAAAGAAATAGAGGAAACAAAAATCATGAACCAGTTGCAATCAGCATCCAGAGAGACCCTTGGGAAGGCTTTCCCAAGCTTGGAATATGCTTGTCTAAAGGGGAAAAACAAAACAAACAAACAAAATAAACAGTTGACATACAGAGTTTAAAGATGAAAGGCCAGCCAGACATGGTGGTGCAATCTTTTAATCCCAGCACTTGAGAGGCAGAGGCAGGTGGATCTCTGTGAGTTTGAGGCCAGCCTGGTTTACAAAGAGACTTTCAGGACAACCAGGGCTATTGCACAGAAAAAGAAAAAAATAGAGGGATCTTACTAAAAATACTGTAGACCCCACAAGCTGTGGTTTCACTCTCCTTGGTTGCAGTTACAGCTGTCAACTATGGTATGAAAATACTAAGTGAAAAATAGTGCAGAAATAAACAGTGAGAAGTTTCAACGTGTGCTATTCTGAGTAACATGATAAAATTTCAACAAATCCTGCTCTATCCCTCTCCTTTGGAACCATTCCTTTGTCCAGAGTATCCATGATCTGTAACCTAAACATTCATTAGATGAACTGATATGGTGGTATCACAGGGTTTGGATTCCAGTAACTCAATATTATGTTTATTATGTAGATGGGTGTTTTGTCTGCATGTATGTCTATGTACCCCTGCATGGTTGGTACCTGTGGAGGCCAGAGAAGTATCAGATCCCATTAGAACTAGAGTTACAGATGGTTATAAGCTTTCTGTGAGTCTGATTCTCTGGAAGAGCAGTCAATATTCTTAACTACTGAGCCATTTCTACAGCCTCAAGTTCAAGTAACTCTTATTTAATTAACCCTGGCCCCAAGGTCAAGAATAAACATAATGGTCACTTCATTACAGTATGCTGTTATAACAGTTGTATTACACTGTTGTTTATCTCTTGCTGTGGTTAGTTTAAAAATTAAAACTCATCACAAATATCCATAGATAGGAATAAGCATAGTACACATTTACAGTTAGATGCGGCTCATGGTTTCAGACATCTGCATGGATTCTGGAGTGCACTGCTGATGGATAAAGATAGCTGTGGAATCAGCATTCCTCCAAAAATTCCTGGGCCAAAACCATAGATCCTATGATTTTACATGATTGGCAATAGGCTAAAGCACTTCCACCACATTTTTTAATTCCCACAGGCTGACACTTTCATAAACATTTGTCCCTATACCAGACATCTATACATGTTATGTTTATTTTATGTCAGCATAAACAGCAAACTTAATGTATTAACTGGGGTCCTCTAAAGGAACAGAACCACTAGAATTAATTTATATATGTGTGTTTATATATTATATACATTAAGTATATCTATTATATGTAATATATATTATTAAGAGTTTAGTATATATTATATAATATATATTATATTTAATACATATATATATATACACACATATTCTTAGACTGGCTTATGATGTGGTCTGGGTGTCAACAGTGGGTTTTTTACATTGCAGAGGCTGGGAGCCTCAGAATCTCTTGCCTGAGCAGAAGGCCTAAAGGAATCCACAATGGAAGCCCAAAAAAGCTGGGTTCTCCTATCAGTGACAGAATAAAGGGGCAGCACCAGTGGAGGTGACAGAGAAGATGAACTTATCAGTGAGATATGAAAGCAAACAGGCAAGAGGCAAAACCTCTTTCTCTCTGACCTCCAAACTAGAATGGCTTCAGAAGGTATTGTCCATATTTATGGTATATCTTCCCATCTCAATTAATGTAATTAAGCAAATCCCACACAGACAATCTCATACATTACCTTAATCTAAATAATCCCTCAACACTGTCCCCAGAGACTTCCTAATTGATTCCAGGTCCTGTAAAGTTAACACCTGAAGTTAACTATCAGATGATGATATCAAGCACTATCATCAAATTTCATTAACAAAAAAATCACCATTGAACTCTAAACATTTGAATTTGATATAAATCTTTTGGTGATCATAACTACACAGAGCTGGCTGAGACAAGTGAATAAATGGGGAAAATCACACCATATTGCATTCTATCATTGATCTCCTCTTATCTTTCCAGTCTTCTCATCTTTTGAGAAACAAAGCCACAAAATTTATTTTTCCCGTCTCATAAGTTTATCCACGTCACTGAAACTTTACATCAGCAATAGTGAAGACTCTGGGGTACGGAAGGAAACAATGCAAAAATTTATGCTTTCCTTTCCAGAAGACTTATTTGTGTGTGTGTGTGTGTGTGTGTGTGTGTGTGTGTGCGCGCGCGCGCGCACAATGTGTATGCATGTGGCAGCTGAAGCCAGATAAGGGCATCAGATCCTCTGGAACTGGAGTTACAGGCAATTTTGTGTCACCCAAAATGGTTACTAGGAAATCAGCTCAGATCCTGTGGAAGAGCCACAAGTACTTTTAACCACTGACCCTCTTTCCAGGCCCTAAAGTATACATTCTAGCAATGATTGTCAATTTTTTTTCTATACAAATAAAATGGCAGAATAATATGTTTTAATATCATTATGTATGTTAAATTTCTTACAGATCTTATGAAGTAGTTAATTTCTTAGTTTTGAAAACTGATAGTGAACATGAAATTTTTATGATGAGATAAACTTATACATAACTTAGTGTTGTAAAGTTAACATATACTGCCAGTCGAAGTGGTGCATGCCAGTAATCCCAGCATTCAGGGAGGCAGAGGCAAGTAGATCTTTGTTGAGTTCAAGGCCAACCTGGTCTACGAAGTGAGTACAGAATAGCCAAGGCAACAGAGAAACCCTGTCTTGAAAAATAAAAAATTATATTTGTCCTCTTAAAAATTATTCTTTAATGATGTCATAGATGAATCACAGTCCAGGGCATGCCCCACACCTAAGAGCGGTTGAGCAGCACGAACTAAACTAGTGGAGGTAAGGAGAAGAAAACTCAAAGCTGGGTGGCTAGAGAAGGTGGAGAGGGTAGATGTGGGAGTAGACGGGCAAGAGAGGTGAATATGAGCAAAATATATTCTATGAAATTATCGAAGAATGAATAAAATAGTATTTAACTCTGTACCCCCCATTTTTAAATTGGATTAGCTGACTTGCTCTTGTTTAACTTCCTGAGTTCTTTATATATACTGGATATCAGCCCTCTGTCGGATATAGGGTTGGTGAAGATCCTTTCCCAGTCTGTAGGTTGTCGTTTTGTTCTGACGACAGTATCCTTTAATTTACAGAAGCTTTTCAGTTTCATGAGGTCCCAATTATTGATTGTTGACCTTAGAGCCTGTGTGTTGGTGTTCTGTTCAGGAAGTTGTCTCCTGTGCCAATGAGTTCAAGGATCTTCCTCACTTTTTCTTCTAACAGGTATAGTGTGTCTGGTTTTATGTTGAGGTCTTTGATCCACTTGGACTTTAGTTTTGTGCAGGGTGATAAGTATGGATCTAGCTTCATTTTTCTACATGTAGATATCCAGTTAGACCAGCTCAATTTGTTGAAGATGCTATCTTTTTTTTTTTCATTGTATGATTTTGGCATCTTTTTCAAAAATCAGAGTCCATAATTGTGTGGGTTTATTTTTGGGTCTTCTATTTAAACAGAGAATTCTCAACAGAGGAATATAGAATGGCAGAGAAACACTTTAAAAATGCTCAGCATCCTTAGTCATCAGGGAAATGCATATCAAATTGACCCTGAGATTTCACCTTATACCCATCATAATGACCAAGATCAGAAACTCAAGTGACAACACATGCTGGAGAGGATGAGGAGAAAAGGGAGCCTTCCTCCATGCTGCTGAGAATGTAAACTCGTACTATCACTTTGGAAATCAATCTGGCACTTCCTCAGACAATTAGGAATAGCGCTACCTCAAGATGCAACTATACCACTCCTAGGCATATAACCAAAATATGCTCAAGTATACAACAAGGACATTTGCTCAACCATGTTTGTAGCAGCTTTATTTGTAATAGCCAGAAGCTGGAAACAACCCAGATGTCCTCAGTTGAGGAATGGATACAGAAATTGTGGTACATTTACACAATGGAATACTGCTCAACAATTAAAAACAAGGAAATCATGACATTTGCAGGCAAATGGTGGAAACCAGAAAAGATCATCCTGAGTGAGGTATTCCAGAAATGGAAAGACACACATGGTATGTACTCACTTATAAGTGGATATTAGACATAAAATATAGGATAAAAATACTAAAATCTGTACACCTAAAGAAGCTAAGCAAGAAGGAGGACCTTGGGTAAGGTGATCAATCCTCACTCAGAAAGGCAATTGGGATGGAAATCGGAAGATGAAATAGACAGGAAACAGGATAGGAACCTATCACAGAGGGCCTCTGAAAAACTTTACCCAGCAGGGTATCAAAATAGATGCTGAGACTTAGAGCCATGCTTAGAGCAGAGTGCAAGAAATCTTATGAAAGAAGGGGGAGATAGAAAGACCTGGAGAGGACAGGAACTATATAAGAAAAGCAACAGAACAACAACAACAAAAAAAAAATCTGGGCACATGGGTCTTTTCTGAGACTGATACTCCAACCAAGGACCATTCATGGAGATAACCTAGAACCCCTGCACAGATGTAGCCCAAGGCAACTCAGTGTCCAAGTAGGTTCCCTAGTAAGAAGAACAGGGGATGTCTTTGACATGAACTCAGTGGCTAGCTCTTTGATCACTTTCCCCTGATGGGGGCACAGCCTTACCAGGCCACAGAGGAAAATAATGCAGCCAGTCCTGCTGAGACCTGATAGGCTAGGGTCAGATGGAAGGAGAAGAGGATCTCCTCCATCAGTGAACTGGGGAGGAGCATGGGAGGAAATGAAGGGAGGGCGGGATTGGGAGGGATGAGGCGGGATACAAAGTAAATAAATTGTAATAAATAACAAATAAATTTAAATAATTAGTTTTAACTTTTACTATTTCAAAAGAAAATATACTAAAATATTACAGTTACTTTGAATAGTGAGATTGTGGTTTACTATTAATTTTTCATAGTCTTCTGTAAATATTTTACCATGAAGAGGAATTGGTTTTTACGTCAGTGAGAAAAATGTAAGTGCTATTGCAAAGATGTTTTAGGGTCACACTCAGCAAAATTGTTTTTGTTATAAAGTGACATCTGGTTAGTCTGAAAGAAAGCAGGTGAGTACACTCAGGGTTCCCTTTAAATATGGAATAGATACATCGCTTCTTGAACCTAACCAATTGATTCTTTGAGACCTAAATATAAATTTTATTTTTCTTTGAGAAAGTCAGTCACTCCCTCTCAGAATTTAAGTACAGGTACCTCATAAAATAGCCAGTTATGCACTGAAAATTGCAACGGGTTCCAGTTGAGCCCATCAGCCGGAAGCTCATTAAGGCTCTAATTGGAGCAATTTATATCCACTAAATCACAGTAAGACACAATAGGGAAAGGGTTACCTCTGTAAGTGATGTCTTGTTTTATTAAATGAAAAGCACAATACAATAATCTTCCCCTAGAATGTGAGAGAAAATTAAACCTGTACACTTCATTGCCTAGAAGCATTTTGAATGGTGTCTGTTTAGTTCTGTGGCTTATCATGACTTCAGTTGATATAGATCTCTTCTCTACTTTTACTTCATTATTAAAAAGTTTCCTCTGTTTCTTAGTGTACCTGAGTGGAATGATTAAGGTGGTTCACGTGAGTGAGTGAGTGAGTGAGTGAGTGAGTGAGTGAGTGAGTGAGTGTGTGTGTGTGTGTGTGTGTGTGTGTTGCAGGGAAAGTTGGAAAGGAATAGAGACCTAAGGAAAGGAAATAGAGTGAGCTCTAACAGTCTTCTTGGGGGACTGAAAACATAATTCAGCTGGGAAAGTGTTTGACATGTAAGTGTGAGGACCCAGTTTTAATCGCCAGTACCCACATAAAAAAATCTGAAAATGATGGCACACACTTGGCTTGTATTGCCCGCACTATGGGTGTCTCCTGAGGAACACTACCAAAAGCTGACACCTGAGGTCAACCTCTAGCCTATACACACAGCAACATAATCAACCAGCCAGCAAACTAAACAAACAAACAAACATACAAAACAAGGACTTTTTTTTTCAGCTAGCATAACCAGAGGAACACGTGTTTTATTAGATATCTGTTGATTTCTCAGACAATACAATACATCTATAGGGTTCAACTCTATCAAAATTTATACAGTTGTAATCAATCAGATGTAAAAACATATTTTATATTGATTTATCATCTTCTTTCTTATAAATAAGACAGATAATACATGATACATTATTACCTTCAATGTTTCTGAGCATGTTTGCATAAGGGTAGTATTTAAAGCTTAGAAATTACATACATATACTGTGTCTTAGTCAGGGTTTCTATTGCTGCGATGAAAACACCATGACCAGAAAGCAAGTTGGGAGGAAAGGGTTTACTCAGCTTCCACTTTCACATCACATCATCTGCAGGTCAGGACAGGAACTCAAGCAGGGCAGGATCTCAGCCTCTCCTAGAGGTGGGAGCTAATGCAGGAGCCGTGAGCGGGTTCTGCTCGCTGGCCTGCTTCCCATGGCATGCCCAGCCTGCTTTCTTATAAAACTCAGGACGCCAGCCCTGGGATGGCACCACACACCATGGCCTGCACTGTCCCCTGCTGATCACTAATTGAGAAAATATGCCTTAGCGCTGGATCTCATGGAATCATTTACTCAACTGAGGCTCTTTCCTCTCTGATGACTCTAACTTGTTTCAAGTTGACACATAAAACCATCTAGTACACAAGGGAATGTGGACATTGTCCCTTTTTAACTACTTACAATTTATGTTTGGAAACACATCACATATATCTAGAAATGGTTAAGGATATGTCATGGCATAAGAAAGGTTGAGAGGAAGTTAAAAGGCAAAAGAACACTTACTAGCAGTTTGAATTTGATAGCAATTATGATCTTGGGTCCTAAAACTAACCAGAAAAATGACAACTGAAGAGAATTTAACACAGTCCAATGGAATGGAAACACATTTTACTTTTCCACTTTTCAGTTGCTCAACTAGGACTCATTCACTTCCTTTGGCCAGATGAGCTTTTGCTTTTGCACTGCCTGATAACCTGCTTTAGAACAGGGGCCAGCTAGATTTTTCTGTGAAGAGCCACTAGTAAATATTTCAGGCCTTTCAATGCATGTCATTTTTGGCATAAGTACTAAATAATACAATTGTACTATGAAAGCAGCCATAAGACCTAAAATGTGAGAAACGGAATGAGGTGTGCATTCAGAGTTGCTCACAGATAGAGCACACTCACACTCAAGTGGTGTGTGATCCCTGGCTTCAATACTCTCCACCAAGTGGGGAGGGAGCCAGAGAGAGAGCAGACAGCATGGAAGCATGAGAACATTTCCACAAAAGCATAAAATGTTATTCTTCATTGGGCTGTAGAAAACTAGGAAAGCAAGTGACAGGGTGGTGAACAAGATGTGATCTACAGGCTATAGATTATTGCCTCTGGTACTAAAATAACACTGACCCTCGCTTACCCCGTCCTCACTAACTTCCCTCATCTACCTGCTAGGCACCGGGTCCATGTGCTGCATAAAAGTTAGGTATCCTAGGATCTTTAAAATAATCAAACTTAATATTTAGACATTTTAATAGAAAAACCAGCTTGGCATATCTTCAGGTAAGAAGTCTCCTGGCTATATTAAGCATCAGAGACAGTATCCAAGGAAAAGCTGAGAGTCAGAACTAGAGGGTAGCTACGGCAGAAACTACATAACCTATTTTCTGGGCTACTAGGATTCTGCCCTTCATTAAGAGACCACAGAATTCTTTGGAGAGGAGACCAATCAAAGAAAAGACTTGATGATACCATCAATTCTTGATTTCACAATGAAATTCCCTTAGTCCTCCTGACTATTTTGAAATAGGGAAATAAATACTAAACTAATCAGCTTTCAGTATGAAATCTGAATGGATTTCATACTGAATGGATGTCTGAGGGAAATAGGACATGAGGTGGAGAGGAAGGAGTGGAGCAGGAACATTAATTACTTTAAATTTTAAGTCTTAGACATTTGATGATTTTTAAAATACTGCATATTTGTTTCAGTATTATAACAATTTAAAAGAAAAAGACATCCCATCTTGTGCCTTCCAGCAACTAAAGACTAGGTCCTAGTGTCACTATTGATGTGTCACACAAGACCTTCTATTACAAATGTCCCTGCCGGTGTGTTATACAAAGATCTCTATTACAAAGGTATTGCCAGCCATCTTGGCTTTACTACAGTGATACCACATCCCGGAGAGGCAGGGATCTTTGATCTAAAGCATATCTTTATTCCTGCATTCCTACCCTTGACATTTCTGCTCTTGAGAATTCCTTCCTTAATGTCTGCCCAACAAACTACTTAGTCTTTAGAAAACACAAGTTCAAATGTTGTTTCCTCTTGATACCTTTCACAGAGCCCATCGGAAGCATTATCCATTGTTTGGGGGCTCTCAGCACTTTGACTTATTTCCTCATAACGCTTAACATGAAGGTTTATGTATTAATGAGCCCCTCATGCTGGATGGACTGTACCTCCTAGCAGAGGTCCTACTGAAACAAGGTTCATATCACCATTTCCTAGTACAGAGTAGCTGCACTGTTAAGTTGTTGAGATCCATCTAGCTAAAGTCAGAAGCTTAGAAAAGAGAAGTTATACAATTGGTGACTAATAGTGTGGAGCGACGAGAGTAGAAGTAAAAAATTACTGTTATTTTAAAATTTTTTTCGTGTTTTACTGATCTTTATTTTCTAATTCTTTTTTAATAATAATATTTTATATTAATTAGTTTATTCACTTTGTATCCCAGCTATAGCTCCCTCCCCCATTCCCTCCCAGTCCCACCCTCCCTCTCTCATCTCCTCCCATGCCCTTCTCCAAGTCCACTGATAGGGAGGTCCTCCCCCCCTCCACCTGACCCTAGCCTGTCAGGTCTCATCAGGACTGGCTGCATTGTGTTCCTCTGTCGCCTGGTAAGGCTGTTCACCACTCAGGGGAAAGTGATCAAAGAGCCACTGAGTTCATGTCAGGGACAGTCCCTATTCTCCTTACTAAGGAACCTTCTTGGACACTTATCTGCCATGAGCTACATCTGAGAAGGGGTTCTAGGTTATCTTCATGCATGGTCCATGGCTGGACTATCAGTCTCAGAAAAGACCCCTGTTGCCCAGATTTTTTGGATCTGTTGCTCTCCTTGTGGTGCTCCTGTCTTCTCCAGGTTTTTCTATCTTGCCCTTCTTTCATAAGATTCCCTGCACTCAGCCGAAAGTTTGGCTCTAAGGCTCAGCATCTGCTTTGACACCCTGCAGGGTAGAGTCTTTCCGAGGCCCTCTATGGCAGGCTCCTGTCCTGTTCTCTATTTTCTCCCTTTTCTGATGTCCATCTGTTGGCCTTTCTGTGTGAGGATTGATCACCTTACCCAAGGTCCTCCTTCTTCCTTAGCTTCTTTAGGTGTACAGATTTTAAAATGATTATCCTATATTATATGTCTAATATCCACTTATAAGTGAGTATATACCGTGTGTGTCTTTTCACTTCTGGGATACCTCACTCAGGATGATCTTTTCTAGTTCCCGCCATTTGCCTGCAAATTTCATTATTTCCTTGTTTTTAATTGCTGAGTAGTATTCCATTGTGTAAAAGTACCACAATTTCTGTATCCATTCCTTAACTGAGGACATCTGGGTTGTTTCCAGCTTCTGGCTGTTACAAATAAAGCTGCTACAAACATGGTTGAGCAAATGTCCTTGTTGTATACTTGAGCATATTTTGGTTATATGCCTAGGAGTGGTATAACTGGATCTTGAGGTAGCACTATTCCTAGTTTTCTGTGAAGGCACCAGATTGATTTCCAAAGTAGTAGTACAAGTTTACATTCCCACCAGCAATGGAGAAGGGCTCCCTTTTCTCCACATCCTCTCCAGCATGTGTTGTCACTTGAGTTTCTGATCTTGGTCATTATGATGGGTGTAAGGTGAAATCTCAGGGTCGTTTTGATTTGCATTTCCCTGATGACTAAGGACGCTGAACATTTCTTTAAGTGTTTCTCTGCCATTTGATATTCCTCTATTAAGAATTCTCTGTTTAGCTCCGTACCCCTGTAAGTCCTGGAGTCTCACTGCTCAGGAGCTCAGGATCACGCCCTTTGCAGGAACTCTCACAGACCAGAACTGGATGTAAAAGGAAGAGGTTTTATTGCTATTGCGATAGGGTCGCCCCTCCAAAGATAGGAGACGACCCCGAACATGCAAAACACAGGGTTTTTGTACCTGAAAATCAGATCACTTTTGCTCTATAGTTTACAGCTGTTTGTAGATAGTTTACAGCTGGTTGTTTCTCAGAGCAGTTCACCCTGCCCTTCAAGAGCTATTTGCACCTGGCTTCAATTCAAATAATCACAGTTGTTTTTCTCATTCCCAGGTGGCCCCTCACCCTATTTTTTAATTAAATTACTTGATTTGTTGCTGTTTAACTTCTTGAGTTCTTTGTATATCCTGGATATTAGTGCTCTGTCAGATATAGGGTTGGTGAAGATCCTTTCCCAATCCGTAGGCAGTCGTTTTGTTTTGACGACAGTGTCCTTTGCTTTACAGAAGCTTTAGCTGTTAACTAACAGACATGACCGGCTGGCAGGAAAGTTCTTCTCTTTTAGAATCTAGAAACTTGTTTACTTTTCCTGAGTTGTGACTAAGCAGCCTGTTACTTAATAAATAACTTAATTTTTAAATTAAATTATAATTATGTCATTTTCCCTTCATTCCTCCCCAATCCATATCTGACCTTCCTCCATCCCAAATTATGGTCTCTTCTTTTTAGCAAGTTGTTACATCTACATTTAAATGACTCAATGATCAATACAACCTACTGAGTCCATTTAATATTGCATGCCATATCTATCTTTGTGGCTGACCACAGCCTTAATAAATATCTTATCAAAACTTAAAGAAACTACTTAGATTTCAAATGAGAAATAAAGTGAAAGAAAATATAGATTATGTTCTCATTAGCATACTAACATATCTGCGAATGCAAGAGACACTGAGATTTCTGAGGTTGATAATTCCATCCAGTGGAAATTTTCTACATGGAATAAGCATAGGGACCACATAAAAGAATGTAAACAGATAAGTTCTTTGGGCTCCTCCCCAGGGTATGCTGGCTGACAGGCCCAGTTAACTGCATTTTAGAATGCTCTGCTCAGGCTGCTGTGCAGGCTCTTACAGGGTCAGCCTGCACCTCTACTTTGGAGGCTGGAATCAATGGGAGGAGCAAGGATGAAGAGATAAACTGAGCAGAGAGGGAAAAACTGAAGGCTGCCTGCACCCAGGAAAGGAGAAAGGGCTAAACAGCTGCAGTTTGGAAATGGTTTTGCTGCTATCTGCAAAAAACAGAAAACACTGAAATTAGAATTTACCAGTTGCTTTATCTGTCTTCAAAATGAGTTCTTCTGATACATGGTTTGAATTTTAAAATGTCTCCATGTCACAGACTTTATAAACAGCTCACTGAAAGGACAGAGCATCTATCTTGAAACCTCTGCCACTTTCCAACCTGTATTGACCAATGGTGTCCTGCTGTTCCAATATCTTTTTTCCCTACTACTCACCAAATGCTTTTGCAGTAATAAGATACATTATATTTTCTGATTTAACACCGTTTTGTTAAATTATGTAAAAAAGCTTTCTATAAATCATGTTTTTTTAGAAGCCACATAAAAATCCCTTTAGTAATGATTCATCTCTATGTACAAGAGTCAGAGAATCTATAATTTATAGCATGAATTACTATTGAAAAGTTTATCTTCATTTCTGACTAACAATGTAAGAAGCTTTTGTGAATATTTTTATAAGCAATCTAAATTCCATTTCACTTTAGCCGTATCTGGTTCTATAAGGCAGCAAATGCAACTAAAATTTCCGTGATAAAATGATGTAATTAAATGTTTTGATGTGATAAATGATAAACACATATTAACCAAAGATACCTTACTGGTAAATTTGCCAATGAGTTTATTACAATAAATGATAATGAACATGAAAGCTGCCAATGCCTGCTGCGTGTGGAGATAAATGAGGAGTAACCATGTGAGAATAAGCAAGGGCTGTGTTCTTAGGGCTCAGATTCACATCCATTAGCTGTATTTTGGCAGAGACTCAAAGGCAGGCAGAAGAGCAGGGATTCTTTATGGAAGGGAAACAATGAAAAGCTTCAGTTATGACCTGACTGAAGGCCGTTGGCCTGGGGAAACATTGACTATCAGGTGGCTGACCAACAGCTGTGCATCCAAGTCATCAGCAATGTGTGAAACTTGAGCCCCAGTTACTGCATTCGTTCCCCATCCACTAGAGATAACAGTTGCTAGGAAACTGGCCCAGCCCCCTAGGGAGGGACACCAGGTCATTATGGTCTGGAGACCTTCCTATAGCGAATCAATTCAAAATGTAGCCTCTTGACCAATAGATGCTTGCCAGGCAGGAATCGCCCCTGCCTTGAGCATGCTGGGATGGACCAGAATCTTTAAATCACCCAACTAACCTGGGCACGGCGCGCTCAGCACCCACCGCTTTGGCGGTGGGTGTTGTGGCCCAAGCTGCAGCTTGTAGTTTACAATAAAAAGACCCTCATGTGTTTTGCAACGGAAAAAAAAAAAGTGAAAAGAAAAATGCCTGGCTGTCTGTATTGATTCAAGCCTGTAATCCGTGTAGTTGGGAGCCTGATGAAGGAGTGTGGTGATGCGGGGAGGTTCTGCATATTAATAATTTCAAAATGCCTGACAGAAGCAACCCATAAAGGAGTGGATACTTTAGCTCACAGTTTCAAGAGTTATTAGTCCTTCATTAGTGCTAAATTACAGATGCTGCAATGGTACTTTAAATAGCAGCAAGAACCTTCAAAATGGATGCTACATCTCAGAGAAATAGAAACCAGAGTGAATTCTGGACAGAAATGGGAGCATTGCTTTCAAAGTCCAAGCATGATCTGCCATCAAGGCTTTTCCTTTCAAAAGGTCCACAGTTTCTTAGAACAGCACTACCAGCCAAAACCAAATAATCAAACATATTACCCTGGTGAGGCCAAGGGTATTTCTTGTTATAACCAATTCAGTTCTGTTTCAAAACAAGAAAGGAAAAGACATTCAATCAAAGGCTAGACTAGAAGTTACTTTCCCTAAAATTATATCTTTACTTATATAGGATACACAATGAGTCTCTAATAGAAGGATACATTATTTCACAAATATTTTTCTTGAATACCTCAAAATTATTGTGTTTCAGAACCAGGCATGGTGACACACACCTGTAATCCCAGCACGTCAGGAGTGGAGGCAGGGGAATCAGGGCTTCAACACCAAAACAAAGCAAAAACATTTATTTTTTACTCTTTATTTTGCTTTGCTTTAGATCTGAGTGCAACAGATAATTAGAGGACCAGGAGAAAGACTTTCCTACCCAGTATTGTTTCTCCTCTATTGAACACAATTCCACGATTACTTAAAAGTTAGGAATGCCTTACAGAGTACATCTTTCTCCCCCTACTGCTGCCCAAAATAATTCTCAAGTTAGTTGCCTGTATATGGTAACGTAGCACTTGTTTTTAAAACTCTGCTTTATTTGGGGTATTTAGGCCTTTACCAACCTTCCACCAATCCTTAACCCTAGGTAGGAGAGAGATTAGTGGGGAAAGGGGGTGCAGGCTCCTTTACTTCTCCTGGCTGTTTAGGGTCAATGGATTCTTTTAGGGTTATACCAATCTCTGTCAACAGCAAAGGCAACTCCACCCCAAAGAGTCTCTCCAAACCACCACACTGTCCATCTCTCTGGTCTCTCCAAAATGCATGCCACACACCACCACCAAACCCCACACTTTCTCTTTCTGGGCTCTCATATTTATATCCTCAGAGCTCCAGACCACACCTCTCTCTATGCTGCACATGGAAGGTCATTATTGTCAAAAAGCTACACCTTGCATGAGACAATTAACAGCTGTGGACAAACTACCGCCCAACTAAAATACCACATTCAGAATTAAAACAATAGCATATTTATATAGCATAAAAGAAACACAAAACTTCTGTTACACTATAACTTACATAGTCCACAACCAAGAACATTTCTTACAAAATACAATAACCAAAACAGCAAGATTAACATTATTGTCCTTTGATCTTCAAATCCTGGCTCTGAGGTTCCAGTTACTATGTAAGGAGCCCATTAGAATGGGATTACTATACCATCTGTCAATCTCCTCAGCCTTATCTTTCAACATTGTGGCTCACATGTTTTCTGAGTCCTCTGTTTTTCAGTACCGTAGACAAATGGGTTAATTTTCTTTTGATCCTTTGCATATACTGTTTCCTATTTTGTTGCTTCTTCTCCTTTGCCACTATAACCTCTTTTTCACATTGTATTGCCTGCCATCATTATTTATTTCAAATGAATTTTATATGAGATTTATAAAGGAGATGATGGTAAAAAGACAATAGATGTCTGTGTGTGCATGTGTGTGTGTGTTTGCATGTATGCTTATGTGTATGCCAAACTTCAATCTAAAATGTCTCTCTCACCCACTCAACACCTATGATTCACCTATGCTGGGTAACCAGAAAGCTAAAGAGTCTTTAAACTCCTTTAAGGACTTTTATTTTAAGTCTACCAATTTGACTTAGAAAATAAAAATACTCACTCAGACCTAGAAGTTAAATTGGAAGAGATTTTTGATATTTTATGCTCATAATAAAAGAATAAAAGTAATGTTTTTCAATCCTATTGGTTTTACAGCCACCATGTCTATCCAAGGTTGCATTCTGGTATAAGGGCATGTATAGACATACACAGAATTTATACTCAAAATACCAGATAATTCCATTGAAAAATATAAAATTTAAAAACCCACTAAAGTAAATCTGCTAAAGTATAAACGAAGCACTTGTTTTCAATAAGTTGTTGCAAACTATGTTAGAAGTCAGGAATTTCTCCCATTACCACTTAAGATTGAGGACAGATATGAACTATCAGTTTTCTACTATATGGTATAATCCACACAATATATATGAACCTATTGTTGATCAAGCACAGTGCATTTTTTACTGAACTATGTGTGCTTATTCACTGATCCTTATAAACAACTACTGAAAGTAAAGTCTGCGCCACCATGCTTTACATTTGTAAGATGTGGGCTGCTGGGTTTCACAGCATAGAGTAAGAAACCGCAGGAATTTAGTGCAATGCAAGTGTTCTGAAAGAGTGTGAATCATCTAGACAGACCTGAAATGTTTAGTAGTTGTATTGAAATAAGTACTACTTGTTTTATTCATTTACTTAAAGACGGGTTAATTTTAATATATTTTATTCAAATATTTTAGTGAGTAAATACTGGAAGACACTGTCAACTATGTCTGAACATCAGCAAGAACAGGAAACAGGCTTATACGTGATTCCTAATAGGCATTATCTGAATTATACTTTGGGAGTTTAAGGAGATTTAGATAAAATTACAGGTTGCCCTTTTTAACTTCAGAGAAAAGAATTGCAGATATACTAAAATCTTACTCACTGGTATCATATAAAAGGAATAGGAAAGAAGCCTTGATATACATGACTTAGTCACTATAACCAATAAAGTGAAATTGGAAGAAAGAGGTAGGAAGTAAGAAAAGCAATATATATAGACAAAACAACTGGCCAAACAAGTGTAACAAATCTCCAACAGTAATGACAAACTTTGACATTGGGATGGGGGTGTCAATTTATTTTTATAATTTACAATCGTTAGTTCTTTAAAATCTCATTGTCCTTTCTCCTACTATGCCAAAACACTGATGATACAGAGATGTTATTATGTCACTATGTAGCGGCTTCTAGGCTTCTAGATTAGGTCATAAACATTGAGAATAATGCATGTATATGATATTTGCTGTTTTGCTAGGAGTTTTTAAACTCAAATTGGGTGAAAATTTATTAATGAGTATTAGCATCACCGATCAAACTACAAAAACAGCAGTAATTACACAGATCCCCCTGCATAATAAATGGGCATCCAACATCATTTCAATAGCCCTCAAGTCGGACTATGAAGCTGAAACATGCTAGCATGGGGGAGGCATTCAGTAAGTGTCTTCAACACTGTTCTATTGTTGTGAAGTGGCACAATGACCAAGGCAAAGCTTATAAAAGAAATCTTTTGATAAACTGGGAGCTTCCATAAGGACCAAATATATCAGACCACAGGGGTCTTTCATGAAACTGTTTCTCCAACCAAGGACCATGTATGGATATAACCTAGAACCCCTGCTCGGATATAGCCCATGGTAGCTCAGTATCCAAGTGTGTACCCTAGTAAGGGGAACAGGGACTATTTCTGACATGAACTCAATGGCTAGCTCTTTGACACCCCCCCCCAAGGGAGGAGCAGCCAGTCCTGAAGAGACCTGATAAGCTAGGGTCAGATGGAAGGGGAGGAGATCCTCCCCTATCAGTGGACTTGGAAAGGGGCAGGGAGGAGATGAGGGAGGGAGGGTGGGGTTGGGAGGGAATGAGGGAGGGAGCTACGGCTGGGATACAAAGTAAATAACCTGTGATTAATATAAAAAAAAAAACAAAAAAAATTTAAAAAAAGGAAAATAAATAAACTGGGAGCTTGCTAGGTTTCAGAGGGAACATGACACTGAAGCAGTAGCTGAAAGCTACATCCATAGACAGAGTGAGAGAGAGATGCTGGACCTGTTATGGCCACCTCTAAGCCCATCCTGTGACATACTTTCTCTAACAAGGCCACACCTTCTAATCCTAATTCTTTCAAATAGTTCCACACCCCGATGAAGAAGCATTCAAATATATGAGCCTATGGGGTTGTTCTCCTTCAAACCATCACAGAAATCATCAAATTAGAAGCAATGAAGGAGCTAATAACTAGTTGGAGGTTTAGGTCATAACTACACAGATCCTTTCAGTCTGGTTAATGCAAGGCATGGATTCATGCTCAGGTACAAACTGAACATGAAGCCAAAATCCAGAATGGTCCAATACTAGAAACTTTTGAATGGTAACAGATTACATGTGGGACATTCCCCATACCCAGTCTCCAGTCAGTATGCAGGTGTTCTAGAAGTATCGCCTAAAATTATCTTCAGGTAAGCTTACATGGTGTATATAAAACGTAAGTAGATTTTGTGTTTAATCTTGGATCCCATTCCCGAGTTATCTGATACTGTATATGTGATTATTACACACACTCACCTGAACAAAAAAGTTCTAACCATTTTAAACCTGTGAGTCTCAGTTCAAAGTTACTAAAACTTGAGGGATGGATAGATGCAAACATTTTTTTCAGACACCATCCAAAGGACATTTAGTTACATAATTCTACATGGGGCAGTTGAAAAGGATGTCTACAATTATGGTGAAAACGTATTGTAAAAACATATTTGTTCTTTTTTTATCCAGAAAAATATATCTAAAATAATGCCTATTCTTGTGATTACCTAAAAGGAACCCTTTATTGGAGATTTGATTGTTATCCTTAAAGAAAAAGAAGTAGGTGGGATTTGTCATGATCTCTTTTCCTTTGTCATTGTGTTAACATGTAAATTTTCTATGGAAAAATATACATGGACAGCATCATTAAAGATATTCCTTTATTCTATTTTTCAGTGTGACTATATCTGCCAATTAGAAAAAATAAATGCTATTCTTCCTAAGAGCTGAGAGACTAACTTAACCATCCACAATACACAGCTGAAAAAAATGTCCTTCTACACTAAAAGCAACCTTCTGAAATTATACTTACACAAGTTGCAAAAATTTGTTTCCATTTGTTCTGTTAAAATAATGCTTTTGTATAAGGTCACACACTCAAACATGTAGGGAGTAAAGCATGTAAATTTGACATAAGGGAATAAATGCAGAAGGCACAATGTGACACACAGGCCCAGGTCTGTGGGAGAAAAGGGTAATGACTCTAGTATGAAGGCTCCTGTTTTCAAAGAGACTAGAAATTCAGATCTGTGTAAAAGGCTTTTCAATTTTTTTGTGTCTATTTTGGTAACTAATTAAAATGTAAAACACTGTAAAGGTCAAAACCACAGAGCAAACAAAGCTTGTCTGTAGGTCATGTCTATTGCGAGGGATGGTTTACTTCCCTTTTAAATCACCATGAGCTGTTGCAGCTATTTAATTTTTGTCTGGACTACCTTCTCATTTATCAGCATTCCATCACCTCAAAGGAAATACCTGAATGCTCTTAGCAATGCTAGCGTTGATAGAATAATTGTGTATCTTCCTCCTAGCATGTCCACTTAAAGCGACAAATGATTTTATGTTGTGAAGGAATAATAAATACAGAACGGAAAATCTGGAGTTGCATTGATTGTATTTGCGTCATGTATCTGCCACCAATTAGCCAAATAACCTTGTGCAAGGGACTGAATGTGTTCATGACCCAGTCTTACACCTGCAAGATGGAGGAAATGACAACTGCTGTTACAGATGTGCGCACTATGCGTGTGCACGCACACGCTCACAGGTGTTTGTGCTAGTCGACAGTTACTATTCACTAGCAGTCCCAGGCTGTGACACGCCTTCCCCACATGAGGCAGCTACTGGCACCAGTGTGGCCTCAGATAGCATGCCTTTTCAGACTGAACACAGGGAACGACCAGGGCCCTGTGGCAAGTCCCCACTCCTTGTCCTTAGCGCCAGATGTCATCCCTTCTTCAAAATCCCATAACTGCACATTTCAGTAGGGAAGATACACAGTGAGTTTCTGAAAAACTAAAAATATGAGCAATTGATAATACGTGTGATCTCTGACATAATAATATGTCATGATTTCATCACTTTTTTTTTTTTTTTACCATTTTGAACACTACCCATTTTAAAATTAGGGCCATTCTGTCTCTGGAGTTAGATTCCTTAAAAATCAAAAGGCTTTGTTTTCTCTGCATGGGTTAGTGAAGCATGAGAACTTATTGACAGATGCTTGAGCTAGATATAATTTGCCACGCTATTTCATTCAAGCCTTTTTTGCATTAAATGACTGGTGGTTTTACTTTTCTGAAGGTAGCAAAACCATTTTTGAATGCCTATAAATAGAGAAAACAGGCACACAGTCTTCTCTGCTCAGATGATCATACGAGTACATAAGCTGTAAGTTATGACACAAAATTAGTTCTCAGGCATACTAAGTGATCACTGGAAAAGTTCAAATGCATTTTATGCTTTAAAGAGCTGCAGATCGCTTTCTTATTTCCTGGATTCAAGCCTACTGTACTTTCCACCAATTTTTCCCCTTTCCAGATAGGAGAAGACAACCATAGACTCCCAAACATAACTCTGGGTGATTTAGCGGTTTTGAGGCACCTTGCTCACATTATCTGCTGCTTGGGAATGCTCCTCAAGAGAAGTCTCGACCAGGAGTCAAGGGCACAATCACATGGATGAGAAAGCACCTGTGATGTAACCGAGCTGCACACACACTCACATGCACCATGAACAACGGAAGAGCAGTGATACAGAGTTTACGGCTCCGTGTGCTGTGTGCAAACCTAATATGAACTGACTAAAATATTTATCCTCTCTTGAAATGAGCCTACGCTGCTTGGAGGCATAGTAAAATTGAAGGTGAGTGACTTGGGAAAATGGCTGTTTTCTCTCTCACAGCCATTTCAAATTTCAATGTATCCTGGCAGCACAAACCTGTAATTCCAGCTACTCAGGGAGGTTGAAGCAAGTGGATCACAATTTGGAGGTCAGCCTAGGCTACTTAGTGGGACACTATCTCAAAAGATAAAAGGAAGGGGGGATGTTGAGGGTGTAGGTCAATACTAGAGCATTTCTACATGGGAAAGACCCTGAGTACAATCTTTCACACTGGAAAAAATAAACAAAAGAACCCACTCCAGCACTGTTCCAAATACATTGGGTAGGCCATCTATCACAACACTTGAGGTCTTGTAAAAGCTCAGATTCTTGCATTCACCCTAGATCTGCCAGGTGGGATGGGGTACAGAACTTAAACGTTTACAGTAATGAAAGACAACTCAGGGTATTGTTGTGAATAACAGCATTTGAGAACTCTTCCAGAGATTTCTGGTAGGGATACTAATACAAGTGGAATGATTAAATTTGGGAAAACAGCCTTAATTTACTTGAAAACCAATACTCTTTAAAATCTCAAATCTTCATGGGTAAGCTGCTAGTATTTTCTTTCTAAACCCAAACCTAAGCCTTTTCAATGGAAGCACACAGTAGTAGTGGTGAGGCACTGTATTTTGCTGCTCATAAACACAGCTACCAATTGATCCTATAGTGTTTCTCAACAAAGACAGTCTAAATGCTACAGTTCTTTCAAACCAAAAGAATGGTATAAAAACTGTCATTAAAAATAATGTCTTTGAGTCACATCATTTTCACTTTTAATGTATTTCTTACTCTACAAAGAAAACAATATAATTAAAACTAAATAAAACTAAAGGATAAAGTTCAGGTTATAGGTCAAAATTAGAAACATGGCATTAAAGCTTAATAAATTGAGAAATCACACTTCAAATGTGAAATCCACAGGCAATATTCTATACTCTATAATTCTGACTTGGGCTTGGTTGTTTTTCTTCTTTGGATATTTAATACAAAAATTCTTTAATTATTTTATGTCTTAATATAGTACTGATTTAAAAAAAATCCCCAAAAATGTGTGCTCAATGTTTTATAAGCAAGTTCTTTCTCACTGTTTTCTGACTATGAATTCATAGTACGTGATCCACTGTTAGAATTATGGTATACTAGTTGTCATATGCATAGTTAATTGTTATTGCCACACTGGAGCTAATTTCTCAGTGATAACTAGTCTTTTTAGGAAACCTGGATGCCCTGGCCTTTGTTTATAGGCTTTTAAAATACCTGAATCTTAAAGACAATTATGAATGTAATTCTGAACAATGATAATAATAATCCAACAACAATCTAGAGAAACAAGGAAAGCTAAAGTTGTTATACCTGTAATATAAATGCTTGAGAGGGCAAAGCAAGAGAAGTGTAGTGAGTCTGAGGCCTTGTTTCTGTAGCTACACTGTGGGTTACAGACTAGTCTGGACTACAGAATGAGACCTCGACCTAAAAACAAGAAGCAAAAAGCAAATGTAAAAAAATCATGCATGGAGGCGGGTCAAGATGGTGGCGCCGGGAGGACTCTCATTCTGAGGAGCAGCACAGCAGGATTGGCACAGTGACCAGCAATCAGAACTCGCGGCCATAAAACACAAGTGGTTGTGTTTCTCAGGTGAGAGGATACCCCACGGTGGGGGATTCAATCAGCTTTAACTCACCCGGCTAAACCTCGGAAGAGATCCCGGTTCCGCCAGGCTATTGGTCGTCAGCCCGGGGCTACACGCCAGTGTGATCTGGTCACGGTCCCAGACTGAACTGTGGGCCCACAACACCATAGACTGGATTTCCCAGTCGAGAGATAACCCCACGGAGCAGGCAACAATTGGGACCGACCCCAGGTTACCCAGACATCCCCTGGAAAAGACTCGGGTTCCACGGTTACCCCAAGAGCCAGCGCGGACCCAGAGCCGGGAACCCAGGCTCCTGCACAGAGCCCAGTCTGCGCGCGTGATTCTCCACCTCAGATAGAACTGTGGGCATCAGGGCACCAGGGCACCAGACTGCGTGTCTCTGGAAGGAGGAAACCGCCAGCGGAGGGGGTCAGCAGCTCTAACGCTTAGGACACCCAGCACCAAAACACTTCCTGGACTCACGCAGACTCTAGTGCAGGCAGGAGCGCTGTGCTCTGCCTCCATTGTTGAGTTCCCCTAGGGCACTGGGACACACAGCTGCATCCTCGGACCTGCAGGAGCTGAAGAGCCATTACAGCAGCCCTCAGATACTATGCCAGGGATCGGCCAGTTGTCCCTGGCTGGACTGCCAAAACTGTGGGAATCCCTGATCCTTCAGGGGGGCTGCACCCACAGCGTCTGGACCAGATCGGTGCCTGCAGCCGCCATCCCAGACAGAGACACACAGCTTCTGGTCCAGACTGAGGCACCCAGCCTCCAGACCAGAGCAGTGACCCCAGGCGCCAACTCAACCTAGGTGCACATTCTCCAGGTCCAGAGCGGAGCAATCAGCCTTTGGCCCAGAGACTTGCTGAGTGCACCTCCCACTTTCCTGGACAGAACTGTGCGCCCCAGGATAACAGACTGAGTTTCCCTGTTGGGAGAAAACCCCACAGCTAGGGAATCAGCAGGTTCTTCAAGAGGACTGTACATGGAAATTTAGTGAGCAGCAGCACACTAAATTTATAACAAGAAACCCAGCAGTGGGGCAGCTGTCTTGAGAAATTCTATGGGTAAGAGGAGATCCCCCCCTGCCTAACATAGACCACAGCTACTACTCAGGGCTATAAACCTGAGGTGAGCAGTGGCAACTCTGGAGAAACACTGGCCATACAGTGACCATAACCAAAAAGCAGAGAAGGACTCCTTCAGGAAAAACCATCTTCCGGCCAAGGGGATACTCCCTACCTCAGGACTCCAGGAAGCACAGAAACTAACAGCCAACACCTAAATCAGCCCAATGGGTAGAGGTCAGCGTAAAGGCTCAACCAACAAAAGACAGAGCAATATGGCATCTCCAGAACCCAGCCATCCAGGGGCGAACAGCCCTGAACAATGCAGCATAATAGAAAATCAAGAAGATGACCTTACATCTATGTTGATGAAGAGAATAATAGAGGAAACAGATAAAATACGTAAAGAATTAGAGGAAGATAAAACCAAACAGATCATGGCTATCCGTAAAGAAATGGCGGAAGATAAAGACAAGCAGATTAGGGCCATCCGTGAAGAAATACGGGAAGATGCAGCCAAACAGTTTGTGGCCTTCAGAGAAGAAATAATTAAATCACTGAAAGAAATAAAAGAGACAGAGTTGAAGGAACTAAAAGAAAAAGAGGAAAATACAAGCAGACAGGTGAAGGAAGTAAACAAAACAACTCAAGACCTGAAGATAGAACTAGAAAAATTAAAGAAAACACAAATGGAGGAAATAATGGAGAGGAAGAATTTAGGGAAAAAAACAGGAACTACAGAGGTAAGCATAACCAACAGAATACAAGAAATGGAAGAAAGAATCTCAGGTGTAGAAGATACAATGGAAGAAATCGACGTATCTGTCAAAGAAAATGTTAAATCCAAAAAATTCCTGACACAGACCGTCCAAGAAATCCAAGACAATATGAAAAGACAAAACCTAAGAATAATAGGAATAGAGGAAAAAGAAGACTCCCTTCTCCAAGGCCCAGAAAATATTTTCAACAAAATCATTGAAGAAAATTTCCCCAAGTTAAAGGAGAAGCCAATAAGGATACATGAGGCCTACAGAACACCCAACAAATTTGATCAGAAAAGAAAATCCTCCCACCACATAATAATCAAAACAGTAAGTATACAGAACAAAGAAAAAATACTAAAAGCTCCAAGGGAAAAAGGCCAAGTAACATATAACGGCAAACCCATTAGAATCACACCTGACTTTTCAACAGAAACTATGAAAACCAGAAGGGCCTGGACAGATATCATGCAGACCCTAAGAGAACACAGATGTCAACCCAGGCTACTATACCCTGCAAAACTCTTAGTCCTCATAGACGGAGAAAACAAGATATTCAATGACAAAAACAAATTTCAACAATACCTACACACAAATCCAGCATTACAGAAGATACTGGAAGGGAAAATACAACCCAAGAAAATTAGCTTCTGTCAAGAAAACACAGGAAATAATTAACCTTACTACAGCAAAACAAAAAGCAACCAAGCACACAACCTTATGAACACAGCCAACATCAAAATCAAAGGATCTAACAGCCACTGGTCATTAATCTCTCTCAACATCAATGGACTCAACTCTCCAGTAAAAAGACACAGATTAACAGAATGAATACGTAAACAAAACCCAGCAATCTGTTGCATACAAGAAACACACCTAAGGCACAAAGATAGACATTACCTGAGGGTAAAAGGTTGGAAGACGACTTTCCAAGCAAATGGACCCAAGAAATAAGCAGGAGTAGCCATTCTAATATCTGATAAAATAGACTTTCAACCAAAATTAATAAAAAGAGATGAGGAAGGCCACTTCATACTCATCAAGGGAAAATTCCACCAGGAAGACATCACAATCCTGAACATCTATGCCCCAAATACAAGAGCACCCACATTTGTAAAAGAAACATTGATAAAATCTAAACCACATATAGATCCCCACACATTAATAGTGGGAGACTTCAACACCCCACTCTCAACAAAGGACAGGTCAACAAAACAGAAATTAAACAAAGAAACAAGATCTCTGACAGAGGTCATGAATCAAATGGACCTCACAGACATCTACAGAATTTTACACCCAAACACAAAAGAATTTACCTTCTTCTCAGCACCTCATGGAACCTTCTCCAAAATAGACCATATAGTTGGTCACAAAGCAAGCCTCAACAGAGACAAGAAGACTGAAATAATCCCTTGTATCCTGTCTGATCAACATGGAATAAAGCTGGACTTCAACAACAACAGAAATAGCAAAAAGCCTACACACACATGGAAACTGAACAACTTGTTACTGAATGACAGCTGGGTCAGGGAAGAAATAAAGAAAGAAATTAAAGCCTTTCTAGAACTCAATGAAAATGAAGACACAACATACCCTAACTTGTGGGACACAATGAAAGCAGTGCTAAGAGGAAAGTTCATAGCATTAAGTGCCTTCAAGAAGAAATTCGAGACAGCTCATTCAAGCAACTTAATGGCCCACTTAAAAACCCTAGAAAAAGAAGAAGCAGACACACCAAAAAGGAGTAGACGGCTGGAAATAATCAAACTCAGGGCTGAAATCAAGCAATTAGAAACCAATAAAACAATTCAAAGAATCAATGAAACCAAGAGCTGGTTCTTTGAGAAAATCAACAAGATCAACAAACCCTTAGCCAAGCTAACTAAAAGGCAGAGAGACACCACCCAAATCAACAAAATCAGAAATGAAAAGGGGGACATAACTACAGACACTGAGGAAATCCAAACAATCATTAGGACTTACTTCAAAAGTCTATACTCAACAAAATTTGAAAACCTAAATGAAATGGACAATTTTCTTGATCGATTTGACTTACCAAAGCTGAATCAGGACCAGGTAAATCAATTAAATAGTCCTATATCCCCCAAAGAAATAGAAGCAGTCATCAAAAGTCTCCCATCCAAAAAAAGCCCAGGACCAGATGGCTTCAGCACAGAATTCTACCAGACCTTCAAAGAAGAGCTAACTCCAATTCTCTTCAAACTATTCCACAAAATAGAAACAGAAGGAATATTACCAAACTCATTCTATGAAGCCACAGTCAACTTGGTGCCTAAACCTCACAAAGACTCAACAACGAAAGAGAATTTCAGGCCAATCTCCCTTATGAACATTGATGCAAAAATACTTAACAAAATACTTGCAAACCGAATCCAAGAACACATAAAGATATTATCCACTATGACCAAGTAGGCTTCATCCCAGGTATGCAGGGGTGGTTCAATATACGGAAATCCATCAATGTGATCCACCATATTAACAAACTGAAAGAAAAAAACCACAGGATAATCTCCCTAGATGCTGAAAAAGCATTTGACAAAATCCAACATCCATTCATGTTTAAAGTACTGGAGAGATCAGGGATACAAGGCACATATCTAAACATAGTAAAGGCGATATACAGCAAGCCTATAGCCAACATCAAACTGAACGGAGAGAAACTTAAAGCAATCCCACTGAAATCAGGGACAAGACAAGGCTGCCCACTGTCTCCATATCTCTTCAACATAGTGCTGGAAGTCCTTGCTAGAGCAATAAGACAGTCACAGGAGATCAAGGGGATACAGATGGGAAAGGAAGAAGTCAAATTATCACTATTTGCAGATGATATGATAGTATACATGAGTCACCCCAAAAACTCTACCAGGGAACTCCTACAGCTGATAAACACCTTCAGCAAAGTGGCCGGATACAAAATTAACTCAAAAAAAAAATCAGTAGCACTCCTGTATACAAAAGACAAAAGGGCTGAGAAAGAAATTAGAGAAACAACACCATTCACAATAGCCACAAATGACATAAAGTACCTTGGTGTAACCCTAACCAAGCAAGTCAAAGACTTGTATGAAAAAAATTTCAAGTCTCTGAAGAAAGAAGTAGAGGAAGATATGAGAAGATTGAAAGATCTCCCATGCTCATGGCTTGGCAGGATTAACATAGTAAAAATGTCCATCTTACCAAAAGCAATCTACAGATTTAATGCAATTCCTATCAAATTGCCAACACAATTCTTTACAGACCTGGAAAGAAAAATTCTCAACTTCGTATGGAATAACAAGAAACCGAGAATTGCTAAAACAATCCTCTACAATAAAAGATCTTCTGGAGGTATCTCCATCCCTGATCTCAAGCTGTACTATAGAGCAACAGTTATAAAAACTGCATGGTACTGGCATAGAAACAGAATGGTGGATCAATGGAATCGAACAGAAGACCCAGAAATAAACCCACACACTTACGGACACCTGATTTTTGACAAAGATGCCAAAACCATACAATGGAAAAAAGATAGCATCTTCAACAAATGGTGCTGGTCCAACTGGATGTCTACATGTAGAAAAATGAAAATAGATCCATACTTATCACCCTGCACAAAACTGAAGTCCAAGTGGATCAAAGACCTCAACATAAAACCAGACACATTAAATCGGCTAGAAAAAAAAGTGGGGAATACCCTAGAACTCATTGGTACAGGAGAAAACTTCCTGAACAGAACACCAACAGCACAGGCTCTAAGAGCAACAATCAATAAATGGGACCTCATGAAATTGAAAAGCTTCTGTAAAGCAAAGGACACCGTCATCAAAACAAAGCGACTGCCTACAGATTGGGAAAGAATCATCACCAACCCTTTATCTGACAGAGGACTCATATCCAATATATATAAAGAATTAAACAAGCTGAAAAGCAACTAACCAAGTAATCCACTTAAAAAATGGGGAACAGAGCTAAAGAGAGAATTCTCTGTAGAGGAATATCGAATGGCAGAGAAGCACTTAAAGAAATGCTCAACCTCATTAGCCATTAGGGAAATGCAAATCAAAACAACCCTGAGATTTCACCTCACACCCATCAGAATGGCCAAGATGAAAAACTCAAGTGACAACACATGCTGGAGAGGTTGTGGAGAAAGGGGAACCCTTCTCCACTGCTGGTGGGAATGTAAACTGGTACAACCACTCTGGAAATCAATCTAGCGCTTTCTCAGACAACTAGGAATAGCGCTTCCTCAAGATCCAGCCATACCACTCCTAGGCATATACCCAAAAGAGGCGCAAGTACACAAAAAGGACATTTGCTCAACCATGTTTGTAGCAGCTTTATTTGTAATAGCCAGAAGCTGGAAACAACCCAGATGCCCCTCAACTGAAGAATGGATGCAGAAACTGTGGTACATCTATACAATGGAATATTACTCAGCAATGAAAAATAAGGAAATCATGAAATTTGCAGGTAAATGGTGGGACCTGGAAAGGATCATCCTGAGTGAGTTGTCCCAGAAGCAAAAAGACATGCATGGTATATACTCACTCATATAAACATACAATATAAATTAACCCACTAAAATCTGTACATCTAAACAAACTAAGCAAAAGAGAGGACCCTAACTAAAATGTTCATCCCCATCCTGAAAGGCAAAGAGGATGGACATCAAAAGAAAAAGAAAATAGGAAACAACCTCGGAACCTGCTACAGAGGGCCTCTGAAAGACAGAAGAAAACAGGAAACAACCTTGAAACCTGCCACAGAGGGCCTCTGAAAGCTTCTGCAGTATAGACTGTCAAAGCAGATGCTGAGCCTGATGGGCAGAGTGAATGGAATTTTATGTAAGAAGTGGGAAATAGTAAGAGCTGGAGGGGACAGGAACTCCACAAGGAGAGCAACAGAACAAGATAATTTGAACACAGGGAACTTCCCAGAAAATCATACTCCAACCAAGGACTATTCATGGAGATAACCTAGAACCCCTGCACAGGTGTAGCCCATGGCAGTTCAGTGTCCAAGTGGGTTCCATAGTAATGGGAAGAGGGACTGCCTCTGACATAATCTGATTGGCCTGCTCTTTGATCACCTCCCCCTGAGGGGGGAGCAGCCTTACCAGGCCACAGAAGATGACAACGCAGCCACTTTTGATGAGAACTGATAGACTAAGATCAGAAAGGAGAAGAGAACCTCCCCTATCAGTGGACTTGGGGAGTGGCATGCATGCAGAAAGGGGAGGGAGGGTGGGATCGGCAGGGGAGGAGGGAGGGGCTTATGGGGGATACAAAATGAATAAAGTGTAATTAAGAAAAAATTAAAAAAATAACACATTAACCATTCAGCTACAATCAAAATAAAGTGTAAAGTACTTAAGTTTAAAAAAAATCATGCATATCTATAAAGTAATATTCCTTATGAAGTTTTGAGTATTTCCATTTCTGTGCACTGTAATATAAGGCAATGTTCATCTCAAATGTCTTTAAATATTTTGCTTACTAATCTATATAATACAGGTGGGTTTCAAAGATAACTTTCTATAAATATTTGTTGAAAACCTTAAATAAACTAGGCAGTGCTGGTTAAATGTTTCAGTGTTTGCACTGGCTTAGTTCTACAATGTTTTATTGAAAAGGCGTCCCATTCTTCTCTGAATGTTCTCATTCTGTATCCATCCTAAGAGGTTGCGAGGACAGACAAGACACCTCATGGAACAGCTGTGTGCTCCTCCTCCTAGAACAAATTCTCCCTGCCCCTCACAACAGGCTGTAACTCTGTGTCTCGCACCCAGGCAGTCTAGGGACATAAAAGCACTCCATATTAAGAAAATGAGCAAAACAAAATGTGTCAAAGTGTAAAGGAAAGAAATTACATTAAAACTGTTATTAAAATGTTAAGCTTTGATAGAATAATTTACATTTCTCCTCTAGGTTAATACAAATGTATATCCAAATACAGTACAAATGTATATACACATAAGCTATGTATGCATACTTTGTAAGAGTTTAAAGTATTTATTAGATGACACATATCTGTCATATAGATGTATACACAGAATACACACACACAATATGCTGTGTACAACAACATACATTAAAAAGGTGTCTAAAACTTCTCTGTCTAACGGAAATTACTTATTGGTTTTTGTTTTTTTAAACTAAGATCAACTGATTAGAGATGTTACACAGGAATTAGGGATCAACCACACCTTAACTGCTGGAACACACACAGGATCTAGATTCTCTCATGCCTTAGGAAATGTTACAGACAAGACAAAGCATGGCTTGCTGTGAAATTCCACACCTGAAAACACATTTCTGCACCTGGTCAGCTTCACACTTACAGTAATCCCCTTCTCTAAATTTCACCCCAGGTCAAAGAACTGAGTTCACTTTTACTTCTACACCTAACTCTCCAAGAGCCCTTCTGCTAGGAATTGTGTTAAACTCTTTGCAATCCAATTTGCTTCTGTAGTTGTTAAATACCACTTGTGAACTGTGAAAAACTGAGCCCTATGCTTGTAAGGATGTGGTACATAATTGGAAACCTCTTTTCCTGTGACTGGTAGAGTATCTGTGGGTTGACAGGTTCCTCAACCTTAGCAAACATTCTACAGCAGGATATTGCATGTAAACCATGCAATATGTGTCCATTTGATCATTAGAACTCTGAGGTAAACAGTAGCAAATTAGGATCCTTTTTCTTAGACAACTGCAGTTAGGGGTGGGAACTATAGGTTACAGGCATACATAAGAACATACCGTGAAATAATAGCCCAGCTGGATCAGAAACTTTGTCCTTCTGCTGATTCATTCAATAGTTTCTGCTTAATCTGCCCTTAAATACTTCTTAATTTTCTGCTCATTCATTGCTTATATCTTAAAACTTTTATGAATTTAACTATTCTAGAAATATTCAATTCAACTGGAATATAAAATTGAGCTAAAAGAAGATGAAGGCAGAAAAGAAAAATACAATCATCTCCATATCACATCTTAAGCATGAAAGAAAATGTTTTCTCTGGAATACTTGGACTTATATCTGCAAAAGAAGTAAAAATAAATAAAAATGTAAGCATGCCTTAAGTGTCAATTTCTCTAGTAACCGTGTCTGAAAGACAGAGCAGGTCTGCAGCTGCCTGTGTCATTCTCTGCTGGCAAGAGGAAGAAACGATCTATGCCTGGCCACTAGTTACCAGTTATTGACATTCTGACTTGTAAAGTTGTTGTCACAGTAAAAGTAAGATTTGTCTTAGCTATTTATATTATTTTAGTTATTTAATGATTTGATTCCCACGAACTTTGTTATGAATCAGCATCATTGGTGTTTTATTATATAGTACTATAAATTTATACAGCTAAATGGACATCAAAGTACACTGGAGACTTTTCAGTTATTTGCAAAGATTTTCTAAGTTAATGGCTGCAGATTCAAATTGATCATAAAAATGGCCTTTTAGGTTATTTTCTGTCCAGTTTCTGATTAAGTTTCAATTCTATGCCTCCCTCAAAATCAACCTTTTCTACTTATTTATTATCCCTGCTTTTTCTATATTCTGCCTATGGTTTTATATGCATAAGCTTTATATTTTCTTTCTTTTTTAAGGCATGGACACTGGCTCTAAATATGCATCCATGCGTTATAGTTCCTGACAGTATGTTTGTCAGTCATAGCTGTATAGCAATTCAATTTTCAATAGACATCACAACTTTTCTCAGCCTACTTTTTAGGTATGTGTCATTCAAATATAATAGATAATATAAAGCCTTGTATAAATTATGCCAGGAAAGTCCACCAAGCATGATAATTGCTCAGGAAAGGAAGACGAAAAGAGAAAACACCAAAATGCACCTATGTAGGTGAAACTCAGCTGAATGTTATCCTACTTGATACAACAAAAAAGAGTGTATGATGTGGGCCTATATAAACACGTACTTCAACTAGACCAGAAAATAACACAGGAAATTCATAAAAGTGATAGTATTCAAACTGAGATTTAAAAAATGAATGGGTAATACAAGTTAGACAGAGACAATAAAACGGGATGCTTAATCAGGGAAATTAGCATTTACAGAGTAGAGAAGAGTCTGGCATCTTGAAGCAACTAAAAGTATCTAATACACCAAAGGTAATATGCACCAGAGACAAATATGGAGCGCTATTGGGAAACAAATTATGGAAATTATTTATGATCACCAGCGAATTTGATTTTATCCTGAAGTCAATGTGAAGAAAAAAGCATGACATGAAAACACTATAAAAATATAAGGTCCCATGATTAACACAGGCAAAATGCTAATGACTATATAGATAATAGCTGGCATTTGTCTCAGGCACCAAGCTATGAGCTTGGCAGGCATCATCTCAGCAAGCTCTTACGGAACTCCACAACAGATATTGTTAGCAACCCTACTTCTCAGCATGATTATGCCAGTAAATACAGAATCACAGTCGAAAATAAATCTAAGGAAAACAAGATTAGAAACTAAAAAACAAACAAACAATCAAAAAAGTCGGTTAATAACATTGTTGTATTATTCTCTGCCTGAGAGGACTTCAGCTCCATACTGGAAAATGGAAGAGTAAAAAAGACAGACAAAGGAATAAGAAACAAGTCATAAAGAAACAAAAAATCTTGTTCAGAGTAGATATAAAAAATGACAAAGACAGAATCTATAATAGCCCTGTTTGCTGATCTAGGAAGATAACAGCAACTGAAAGGAACAGAAATTTGAAGAAAATATATCATATTTGAATCAACCATGCATAATAAAGTATAATTATGCAGTGAGCAAATGAGAAGGCATTCAAGAGAAGCATGAGAAACATGATAGCTCAAATGAAATAGAAGATGATCCAGACAATCACATAAAATATCATCATAGGTATTTCAGGTCAGTGACTAAGCCCCATGATTCTAAGATTCCTGCTTAGAAAGAGAGTGGAATCTAAGCCAGGTAAGTCTTCTCAAGTAAAGGGTGAATTATGTGCATTTCTTTCTAATTACACTACAAGCGTCTAGGAGGCACCCCTGTCCATATCTACTGCAGTAGGATTAGTAAATGCAATCCCCTGCTTGATACACACTATGAAATTCTATTGTAATGGCAAAAGGGCTAGCTATAACTCCCTATTCTTGGAGAGTCTGTGGAAAGTTTAAAGACATAGGAGACTGGGTCACTTAAAAGGAGAAGGGATAAGGAGGGTGGGATTGGGAGGGTAGGAGGGAGGGAGCTACAGGGGAGATACAAAGTGAATAAACTGTAATTAATTATATATATAAAAAAAGAGACAAGTAAGAGGAAACAGACAGCCACCATAAGCTTTACAGGCTTCATTAAGGTAAGCAAGTCACATTCTCTTGGCTTTTAAATTTTCTAGCATATTTCTTACCTTACTTTGATTTTCTTTTTTATAGTACTTAGTATCTTCTAATTTTCTGTTTTATAGAGTACCATACTGTGATACGAAATAATCCCTAGTTCAACCACACATCCAAGGTAACACACACTCCAGTGTGCTGCACCTGGAGACTTCTGTATTTTCTGATTTATCAGCCCAAGCACAGAAGAGGCATACTCTAAAATGTTCATATAACAATCTGAAGGAAAAATTAATATTTAGCAAAACTATGGTCAAAAGAGTTTGAGATTGGTGGATGGTGGTCTAATAGTGACATTATAAATTTCCCAGGCATAC
Organism: Psammomys obesus; assembly: GCF_907164565.1. Classification (NCBI taxonomy): domain Eukaryota; kingdom Metazoa; phylum Chordata; class Mammalia; order Rodentia; family Muridae; genus Psammomys; species Psammomys obesus. The sequence continues at coordinate 2,109,407 of NW_026590654.1, read as the reverse complement.
AACCACTAGAGATTTGTTGTTTTTTTTTTTTTTTTGCTTTTTTTATTTTTCTTTATTAATTACACTTTACTCACTTTGTATCCCCCCCCCCGTGGTTTCCTCCCTCCTCCCATCCCAATCCCTCCCTTCCTCCACCCTCTGCCTGCATGCCCTTCCCCAAGTCCACTGATAGGGGAGGTCTTCTTTTCCTTCCTTCTGATCCTAGTCAATTAGGTCTCATCAGGACTGGCTGCAGTGTCTTCTTCTGTGGCCTGGTAATGCTGCTTCCCCCTCAGGGCGAGGAAATTAAAGAGCAGGCCAATCAGTTTATGTCAGAGACAGTCCCTGTTCCTATTACAATGGAACCCACTTGGATACTGAACTGCCATGGGCTACATCTGCGCAGAGGTCTTAAGTTATCTCCATGCATAGTCCTTGGTTAGAATAGCAGTCTCAGGAAAGACCCCTGTGCTCAGATTTTTTTGGTTCTGTTGCTCTCCTTATGGAGTTCCTGTCCTCTCCAGATCTTACTATTTCCCACTTCTTTCCTAAGATTCCCTGCACTCTGCCCAAAGGTTGCCCATAAGTCTCAGTATCTACATTGATAGTCTGCAGGGCAGAGATTTTCAGAGGTCCTCTGTGTCAGGCTCCTGACTTGTTCCCTCTTTTCTCCTTCTTCTATTGTCCAGCCTCTTTGCCTTTCTGGATAGGAATTGAGCATTTTAGCAAGAGCAAGCACCAGCATTTTAAAGAATTAAATTCATAAGGAGAAACTTAGAAACCATTTTCTAAGTGGTTAAACCATTTTCTAAGATGTTTCTAAGAAACATCAGTAAACAAGAAAGGACTTGATTTTATTTGACTACAAGATAAATATATAGGAAGACTCTAATACAGCTGTTAGAAAATCTTCGCTTTATTTCTACAGGTACAAACAATGTTGGTCCACAAAACAGTGCATCCCACTCTAATATGACTTTCTTGTTTCTCTCTCTTTTTTACACAACACCTAATCATCATGAACTGTCATCTCTTAAAATAGTTCATGATCCTTTATGATATTGATTTCAAATTTGAAGCAATGAGGTAGGAGTTAACTCTCCACTGACAATGAGGGCCAGTGATCAAGTATTGGATTGCCATACAGCTCTAGCCAAGAAAGAGAAGTAGTTTGATCAATAGCCCACAAAACAAGTAAAAAGAGATGGAAGAGACACTCGACCAAGTTCTCATGAGGCACACATGATACTTTTCTGATTATGTTATGTTAATTGGGTAGAACAGCTCATCGGTACCTTCTTTTGGAGTCCTTCTCACTCTTTAAATATTTTTACTTTTCCTATGTTTGCTCTGCCTCACTCGTTATCCTTGTTTGTTTGGTTGGGTTTTTTATTCTTTGTGTATGTGAGATAACTACAAATGAAAAAGCCACTATAGAGGAATATTGAATGGCAAACAATAACTTAAAGAAATGTTAAACATCACATCCTTAGCTATTAGGGAAATGCAAATCAAAATGACCCTGAGATTTCACCTGACACCCATCAAAATGGCTAAGATCAAAATCTCAGGTGACAACACATGCTGGAGAGGATGAGGAAAAAGAGGAATCCTCCTCCATTGCTAGTGGGAATGTAAACTTATACAACCACTTTGGAAATCAATCTGGTGCTTTCTCAGACAATTAGGAATAGTTCTACCTCAAGATCCAGCAATACAACTCCTAGGCATATATCCAAAAGATGCTCAAGTATACAACAAGGATATTTGCTCAACCATGTTTGTAGCAGCTTTATTCATAATAGCCAGAATCTGGAAACAACCCAGATGTCTCTCAATTGAGGAATGGCTACAAAAATTGTGGTACATTTACACAAAGGAATACTTCTCAGCAACTAAAAACAAGGAAATCATGAAATTTTCACGCAAATGGTGGGAACTAGAAAAGATCATCCTGAGTGAGGTGTCCCAGAAGCAGAAAGACACATATGGTATATACTCACTTATAAGTGGATATTAGACCTATACTATAGGATAATCATACTAAAATCTGTACACCTAAAGAAGTTAATTAAGAAGGAGGACCCTGGGTAAAATGCTCAATCTTCATTCAGAAAGGCATGGGACAGACATTGGAAGAAGGTGAAAATAAGGAACAAGACAGGAGCTTACCACAGAGGGCCTCTGAAAGACTCTATTCAGAAGGGTATTAAAGCAGATACTTTGGGCAGAGTGCAGGGAATCTTATGAAAGAAGGGAGAGATAGAAAGACCTGGAAGGGTCTGGAGCTCCACAAGGAGAACAACAGAACAAAAAGAAATCCAGGCCTAGGGGTCTTTAATGAGACTGATACTCCAAGGACCACTCATGGAGATAACCTGGATCCCAAACACAGAAGTAGCCCGTGGCAGCTCGGTCTCCAAATGGACTCCCTAATAAGGGGAACAGGGGCTGTCTCTGATATGAACTCAGTGGCTGGCTCTTTGATCATCTCTCCCTGATGGGAGAGCAGACTGACCAGGCCACAAAGGAAGACTGAAAGATAGTCTTGATAAGAACTGATAGGCTAGAATCAGATGAAAGGGAAGGAGGTCCTCCACTATCAGTGGACTGGGGAAGGGGCATGGGAGGAGATGAGGGAAGAAGGGAGGGCAGGATTGGGAGGGTATGAGGGTGGGGCTATAGCTGGGATAGAAAGTGAATACATTTTAATAAATAAAAGATTATATTTAAAAAAAAGTCACTAACTGAGGTGGCTTTGGTGACTGTCAATTGTCAAACACCAGAGCTCTCCAAGTTAAGCTGATGAAGACCTGAGACTGGCTCTGTTGCACTCCAAGAACTCAGATCAGTATCAATATGAATTCACTGAATTTAATTATATATTATAAAATACACACATCATACAAATAATTCATGTATAACCTGACAGAAAGAAACATATATAACACAAGCCTATGTGTGATGTTTTTAGTAAAAAGAGAAGACCAATTAGCACATCAAATATGGAGGTCTTGGTTTCTAAATATTGTTTTCCATTCAAAAGAACCAGCATCCTAAATGAAATGAACAAGTCAAAGGCTGAGTTAGAGGAACAATAAGTGCAACTAGATTGTTTTGCTAAGCGAGTCCAGGACAGCCAAGGATACACAGAGAAACCTAGTCTTGAAAAACCAGAGAGAGACAGAGAGACAGAGACAGAAAGAGAGAGACAGAGTCAGAGAGAGAGAGAGAGAGGAGAGATGTGGGTTTTATGTGGACAGATCCAATCTTGACTTTATCATGACCCAGAGGTTTTTTTTAAGTTACTAGAAAATCATTAGAAGTTTATGAAATTTAAGTAAATACTGTGTGTTAGATAATATTTTTTTATGTTGCTCACTGTTACAAAAGTTCTTTGCGGATGTAAACCAAAGTCCTTAGGATCCATATCCCCATATATTTGTAATACATTAGCATAAAAGAAAGGAGAGCAAATGGAGCAAAATGTTAAGAATGCAGCACAATAAAATTATGTTTGCACTTTATTCTGTAAGAAAATGAAAAAGAAAAAGCTTTTAGTGTGACCTAAGGAGTTAGCAAGCTTTATTTCCTAAATCTGGTAAGTAGATCCAGTGGCTAATACATCTTTATTCCACAACCCTAGCAGTTTCCATGAGTGATATACAAAGAAAACAATAGAAGAGGCTATGACCTCATTTGTTTTTGATGTCATTCATGGTTTAACCCATACTAAAATACCATATTCTCATTTCTCATTCTTATAAAATACACATATTCTCATCATGTGGTAGTCAGGTTTCCATAACAATTTTAAAATAAGAAGTTAGATCTAAAGAAGTATGATTTGGGACATTAAAAAATCGAAACATGCTGCCGGTATCATGTCTCAGACCACATCCACCACAGCTGACAAGGGATGCTGAAGTGCAATGTCTTTTCAGAGAACTAGGAGTTTTAGTGACTTCTTCTCCAGCAGAGCTTTAGGGCTGTAATCCAGCTCTATGTCCAATAGATGGATGTTTAAAAATATCCCATTACTTACTGTAGTTACATTCCTAAAAGTAACACTATAAAACATAATTATCCAAGTTTTACAACTTAACCAATGAAGGGCTAGGGATACAATTCAATGTCAGAGCATTTGCCTAGCACACAAGAGACCATGAATTCAATCCCCAACAGTACCAAAAGCTTCAAGTGATAAATTAAAAATATATTGAATGATGTTTCCAAGTTCACACACCTGTACAAACTTTAAACTAGAACTTTCCCCCTGTACCACCACCAAAGACAAGGTCAATTCTCCTTTCACTTTTACTCCACTGTGTGAACAACAAGACCAAAGACAACGAACATTTAAAAAAAAATGACTACTTGAGTAGGGAATAGAATGAATTCCAAACAGAATCCATATGCTATGCTTTCTCCCAACAGTGCCTTTCTAAACTCTCTCCTAGGAAATAGCCTTTACTGTATACAAGAAGTCATGCCCTAAACAGCTATCCATCCTAGCAAAATCATGTATAAAACAACTCAAATGTCAAATATTATAAAGCACTTAAATGCACAATGAATGTAATACATTGTATTGAGAATTGTAATGCTCACAATAAATGCATAGGCCATGTTTGAGTTTGCTTTTTGTTGCTGTAATAAACTCTGCGACCAAGAGCATCTTGGGGAAAGAAAGAGTTTATTTAATCATACAGCTTACAGTCCATCATGAAGGGAAGAACTAAGGCAGGAAATGATGGAGAGCTCATGAAGGAGTGTTGCTTACCAGCTTGATCCCCATGGCTTGCTCAGCCTACACAACTCAGGACCACCATCCAGGCCTGGTACTGCCCTTAAAAGCCTGTGCTTTTTTACATGAGCCGTTGATCAAGAAAATGCCCACAGACTTGCCTACAGCTCAATATAATGGAAGAAATTCTTCAACTGAAATTCAAATCTTCCCAATCTGTGTCAAGCTGACAAGAAATTAACCAGCACACTATGTTTCTTTAAAAGAGAGAGAGAGAAAATACAAAATTCTTCAGAAAGCATGGTTCAAACGTGTAATTTTATAGTTAGTACATTTGTGTCTATTTACACACAGATATAGAGAGATAAAAATTTATAGAGAGAGATAAATGCTAGGAACAAAAACAAGGCTAGCTTAGAAATCACTGGCCGATGCAGACTGCTTTGGTTTATTATTGTGTATGCTGCCTTCATTTCCCAGACTTTCTAATATTAGTCTTGATTAGTTTTGTGATTTTTTAAAAAATCCATAACAGTGCTCTAGAAAGTAGAGGTAATTTTAAAACATTAAAATTAATTAGAACAAAACGTTCTTATAAATTCTAAGACAGAACTGAACATATTGGAACATATGTGTACTCTCAGGCCTCGGGAAGCTGAGTACAGCTTGGGCAGCATATAGAGTAGAGAACAGACTAGGGTGTGTAGAAGACCAAGTCTCAAATAAAACCCTGAAATGCAACTTTTTAATTACTCCAACTATGTCAAATCACTGAAAACAGTTAATTCCATTTGAGTGAGGTTTACTCTAATTGGATCGAATTGAAATTTGCTTATCTGCCACTGTATTTTATGCTTAAATTATCTAAGGAGAATTAAATTTTAGAAGTGATTGTGTTGTCAGGCAGGTGAGTGGAAATGGAATGAGGAAAGGGAAGAGGGAGAAGGACCCTGGTGTGAACTGCCAGAAATTTAAACAAGAAAATGTTCTCATTCTTTAAGAGGCTGAAATCTAGCACATATTCTGTTAAATCCAAGGGAACAGCCATTCTGTAGACCAGGCAATGAATGGTATAACTCAGAGTTGCTCAGCTGTAATAAAAAGTTACAAAACCAAAGAAAGCATAGGCCATGGAGAACTGTGTGAGTAAGAACCTAGTGTCTTGCAAGAAATGACAGTCTTCCTACATCAGATGGCATAGGACTTGACACTAACACATGAAAGAAGGAAGAAGCCTTCGAAGCACAAATAAAACCAGACTTGGCAGGGGAAGACAGTTCTCCGTATTTCTGAAATGTGAAGTGCAAGGTGGGTAGTGGAAGGAGATAAACTGTGGGAACAGGCTGGGAGCAGATGGTGAGATAAAGAGAATAAGATTGGATCCTGGAGGCAGGGAGTGAAAGGACAGGCAGAACTCTGAATAAAGACAGACATTAGTAGATGCTAATTTAGAAAAAAATTAATTCTTGGGGAACAAGAGGAAGCTTTGTTGGAGACAAGGTAAAGCCATATTGCAATAATCTAAGTGAGTATTACCTATATCAATAATCTATATATCTATGTCAATAATCTAAGGGACCACAGTAGAGTGAGGGGGGACAGGAGACAGAGTGCTGGAACTTGGTGACTGAAAGCAGAGTGCTGGGCCTGTGTCTGGATGTTGTAGGAGATGAATGCTATTCATCTCCTGTGTGGGGCATGGGGAGAACATATAGAGAAGAGATGGGTAGCTTGGAATTTGGTGTTCTGAGGGAGGAGTCGCTGCATGGCATCCCTAGATGAATGATCAGATGACAGCTGGCAATGACATGGAAGAGCAGGTGTCTTGAAGATGTACAGCTCCCCCAAGATTTGTAGGTGTGTACATGAGGGATCAGACAACCTGCAGAGGGAAGTGGACTGGCAACTTGGGACTGTCCCTTAGGGGAAGCCTGATGCTGACCCTGAATACTGAGGGGCATCTGTCCTTTTGCAGTCTGGATGATTGTGTAGAAAATGTGGGATCTGTGTTCTCTATGATCAAGACAGGACTTTACTGGTACCCTTGTGGGTGCAAAGGAGTTGAATGAATTGAAAATGTCCAAAATGACTTTTTTTAAAACATCCAATTTAGAAAAAGGCCCTACCAATTATCAAGAAAACTACATTTATTGAGATGAAATCCTCTAGTAGGTATCCCATAAAAATCATTAACCTGTATCTTTCAAGGGTACTTAGATATCTGAACTTTATATAAAATATGGCAAATTGTCATAAACCAGTATCTTAGGCTAAAGTGACTAAACAAGAACAAATGCATATGTATCAAAATATGCAGTCTGAGCAATGATAAACTTAGCATGATATACATGGAGGTAAAATAAAACATTAAGAAATATTGATGCTTCTTTCAAAGTATTAAGGAAAGCTTCATTGAGAACTCAAAATTTCAGCTGTTTGTAGAATGTTGGCTTTGGTTTTACAGAAACAGTAGAACTCAAAAAAAATAATCTGGGAATGGCTTGAAAGGAGATGTGAGGTAATTCAAGGCAAATAATCTGTGGGAAGAGGACCTCGGAGGTAAAGGATGGAGACCTTGCAACCTGGAAGGCATTGCGATATTACTACGGCAGATACGGTGTCGCTCTTCCTCACTGGTAACTGTTTCTTTAGACTACACAAATGACGGGAACCAGTAAAACCCTCCCACATTGCCTCTTATTAAATAGAAGTAATTTTTGAATTATATCACAGTATTTGATTATACATTCTCCGCAGGCTTCATTGGAGTTTGTTTCTATTGTTGTTTGAGCTTTTCAGTATAATGACAATGTGCTTTAGCATACATATTCTAGAAATTAAACTACATTTCTATTTCAGATCAGAGAACCAAACAGCTTGAGCAGAAGAATCCTTGAATAACGAGGAACTTATTTTTTTTTATCCTTAGTGATTAAAAAAGAAGAAGCTGGGCATGGTGGCTCACATTTGTAATCCAAGTATTCAGAAGACAGATGCAGGAAGATTACCCAGAATTTAAGGCCATTCTGGGCTCTATAAAGGCATTCGGTTCAGCTTAGTCTGTAGAGTGAAGACTTGTCTCAAAACAAACAACAGCCAATTTTGTTTTTGCCCTCTATTGCCTGCCGGAAATTAAAAGTAAGGTCCTACTGCTGAAGACACCATGTATTTTGTATACAAAACCTGGAGGGTCCAGATGGACCTGACATGAAAACTTCTACCCTAAGGACTGTCTTCCATAATTCTTAAAGGTATCAGGAAAGCTTCCAAAGCAGGCAAGCAAACAGTAATCTTACCCAGCTTCAACATCCGTGAGCCATAGCTAGCATGGCATAAGAACGGCCAGGAGTTCACATCTTGGAGGGGATCAGCAGCCGCCTAATTGGACTCAAGGACTGCTCAACAGGAAAGAAACCATGAGGAAAATAGTTTGCTGCTGTGGACAATCTGAATCAATCCCATATACCACACCTGGGATTAAAAGAGAAATATGTTTACACAACATAACTGAGTTTTTAAAGAGACCAAAACTTTCCACTACAGGACACCACCAATAGACAAGATGACATGGAAGCTGGGAATCTCACAGGCCCCCTCATAGACAAAGAACTAAAGGCAACTAAAGAATTTTGAGATTGGGAGAAATTATCTTCCCCAGGGATGAGCCCAGCCACACACACACACACACACACACACACACACACACACACACACACACA
>NW_026590654.1:2052192-2100952 GCF_907164565.1 Psammomys obesus | reverse complement strand
TGTGTGTGTGTGTGTGTGTGTGTGTGTGTGTGTGTGTGTGTGTGTGTACAGGCACACAGAACTCTAATGCAGATCAACAGACAACTCTCAGGAGTCTGCTCTCTCCTTGCACAGTGGCAGATCAAACATAGATCAGCAGGCTTGCACAGCAGGGCTTCTGCTAGTGAGTGAGTGCCCTGGTCCATAAACATCAGTGTATTATTCAAGGGTCAAAGCATCACATTCTCTTCCTAGTCTGTACCACTTTACACTTTTATATACCAGGGAAAACAAAACATGCTAAAAAACCAAAATCAAATAGATTTTTAAATCTTCTTCAGTGTAAACTAAAAGATTCATTTCTCATACATCATTGCTTAAGAAACAACTATAACAATGGCAATGGGAAAAAAGGTAACAAAATTTATGAGGTATCCGCTATGGTCAAGCCATTGTTCTAAGTATTTTTCACATGCTATTATCCTCTCTCTCTCTCTCTCTCTCTCTCTCTCTCTCTCTCTCTCTCCTCTCTCCCCACCTCTCCCTTCCTCTCCCTCTCCCTCCCTCTCTGGTTTTGTTCTTCAAGACAGGATTTCTCTGTGTAGCCATGGCTAGCCTCAAACTTACAGAGATTTGCCTGCCTCTTCCTCCTGAGGGGTGGGATTAAAGGCATGCGTCACCACCACCGGACTTCATGTGCCATTCTAAGCCTCATATATCCCCTGTAAGAAAATAATTTTGGAACACAGGGAAGGTTTATAAGAATCAGAGTTGGTGGATGACCACAGCAAAAGTGTTTTTAGGATACAACAGGACAGCCAAGCACTTGAATTCACAAAAGCAGTGACTGCACCCATAAGACCTGCAAGTGCTTAAGCTAGACAAAATCCCAGCATGTATAGAGCAGAGGGTCACAAAATCTACTCAACGTACATTGAGGATTGGGAGTTGCAGGGAGTGAGAGTCAGTTTTCTTCAGGGATGCTGCTCCTTCGGGCCTGCACATACTTCAGTGGATAGCCTCCTAACCATGCATATACTGTCAGCACTAAGTAGACTCAGTGGATTTATTTAAAACACACACAGACACACATACATACACACTCACACGAAATTAGAGAGGAATAGTAGTGGCAGGGTGTAGGTGTATTTATTTAATGCTACTTTATTGGGTTCTTATTTCTACCACCCTATTCCACCCCAATCCCTTCCAACACCCCTACACCAGGTAGGAGAGACAGAAGGTTAGAGAGGACATGGGGCCCAGGTCTATTTAGACTACTTCCTGCTGATTAGGATGTTCAGGTTCTTTGGGGAAAGTCTAATCTCCATTGTCAGGATATCTCCAACTTTTTGTCAAGTTGCAGCAACAGCATTCAGGAGCAGCAGGAGGGAGTGGTAGCTGACTTCCTCTGCTTCTTCGAGCACGCCCTGCCCATCCTCTCTGAGCTCTGGCATTTATACCCTTTCCGATGTCTCAGAATTAAACTATCTGCAGCTGGGAAAGATTACAACCCTGCTAGGGCATGAGATAATCATAGCTAATGGCTGAGGACTAACTGATGCTGCCCCATGTTCCATGCTGGGGATTAAGACAAAATATATTCACATATCGTAACTTTAAAGAGACCAAAAACTCTCACTATATTTGGGGGAATAATGGAGGGATTTAAGAAGTGAGAACAAGGTAGATTTGATTAGTATTAGAGTTTTTATTGCTATGAAGAAACACTATGGCCACAGCAACTCTCATAAAAGAAAACATTTTTAATTGGGTGACTTATAGTTCAGAGAGTTAGTCCATTATAGTCGTGGCGGGAAGCATGGTGGCATGCAGACATGACAATTGAGAGAAACTGAGAGTTCTTCATTTGGATCCACAGACAGCAGGAAGGGAGAATGACCCTGGGCTTGGCTTGAGCATCTAAAACCTCAAAACCAGTAACACATTTCCTCCAGCAAAGCCACAACTCCTAATAGTGCCATGGCCTGATGACCAAGCATTCAAATCTATTAGTCTGTGTGAGCCATTTCTAGTCAAACCACTACAATGTGTTTATATGCATGTATGAGACTCTTATACAATGAAACATGATATAAAAGTACAAATCCTCTTTGTGGCATGAGGACCTTGGTAGAAGACAGCACTATCTTCTCTATTAGAGGCTGAAGTTTTTCTTGTTATGACCACCTGTAATATATTTCATGAAAGACTAGAAGGGTTCAAGGTCTCCAAATACAAGGAAATGATAGAAGAAAAAGTATTAATTACTCTGATTTAATCATTCATTTATATATCGATGTATTACACTGTGACTCATACAAATATACAATTATCAATGTCAATAAAAATGTTCAAAAATCACTTAATGCTTTGAAAATTAATAGGGACCAGGACATAATTAATATGTACTCAAGTGCAGTTTAAGAATATACTCTAAAACAGTTCTACTAATTAGGATTAATTGGAGACTGTCAATGAGGAGAAAACAACTGGCAGGTGGAAAGGAAGAGGCTTTTAGGTCCAGATCAGATCTCACCTGGAAGAAGGATGTCCAGGGAAAGGGTTTCGAGGGGATGGCGAAAATAACTTGGGCGGCCAGCAGCAACGGTGAGTTGAAGCAAGAATGAAAGATGTGTGCTACAGCTTTGGGGTTTGTCTTCTTGTAATCCCATCCCTTGGACTACTCATAGACACTGTGGTGCAGAGTGAAGAATTCTGCACAGAGGTCCAAAGAGCTGAGTTCTCACCCATTCCCTGGCCTGTACTGGCCTCATGACTCAGCAGGCCACTCTTGGAGCTTTATTGTCCCAGCCCTAAGACAGGGTCAATGACATGCGGATGCTGTTATAAATGCCAACTAAACAATAAAATTAACTTTTTAATACAAAAATTACTTTATTTTAATGAAGACCCAAATAAAAATGTCACACAGCTAGATTAAAGCAACCAAATAAATGTATGCCACTCCCAAACTCTATAGATCCAGGTGAACTTCTGTATAGATAGAATGCTAACTAACAACATAGTTTTTACAGGTTATTATTGAGTATTTTTTCTTATTTTGATATCAGCTTACTGTTCAGTTTTGCTAAGCTTCTGAATTTCTTAGGTGAAGTAGGCAGCTTGATGACAGAAAGAGAAACTGAGGCATGTCTAAATGGAACCTGAGGAGAGATTAAAATCCTGAGTCCACAATTTAACACTTATACTCAGAGACCAGACCCTATGTCATGCAAACTCTCAGCCAACTCATCCCTGGACAGGTATGTGTCTCAATTTGGAATCAGAAAGGGCCCCAACAGACACTGTAAACAAGCAGTATAATTTACGCTGTGTGTGAGATCGTATATTCCCTCATCTCAGCCTGTACTCAGTGGAAACGTTTAAATTAACGGCTTGTTTTGGCTAGCTGTGGGTTAATCCATATATCAAGGTTCTATTCCCCTCCTCACCCCCACGTCCCAGGGAACTCAACTCTAACTGTGTCCCAAAGGACATGACACAAAAGCAAGTAGAAAAAACATTGATGCCCTGTCTATGTTTCTTAGTTACCACGGTGGAGGGTGAAGTTAGGAGAAAAAAATAAATCCAGAAATTGTGCCTCAGAGAATGTAATCTCAGCTCTTAACCTTAAGATTCAGCAGTAGAGAGTCATGCAGTGCATCCACTGGGGCCTGAAACAACACAACACGTGAGTTAAGGTTTGGTTTATAATTCATCAGGAGAGAACCTGTGTCCTCTCTTCTGGGGAGGTGCAGGGTTACTCTAGCTTCCCAGAGAAGTCACTCCCCTCCCTGATTTACTGCAGAGAATGAAATGAAAACATAAGTGTAACAGTAGAGGAGATGGAAAAAGACTCTCTACCCTCAGTTGTGTCTCACCACTGTACAGAGGAATAACATTTGAGATGCTTAAGACAAGGCTTGCCCCATGGAAATCTGCTATGTCCATCACTATCATTAGCTAAGTTTGTCAGCTTCTCAGAATTGGATCAGCTTCCTACCACTATTGTTCTTTTCTTTTAAGGACTGAGGTTCATTGCTGTGTTAAAGACCTGGAAGGTGCAACCAAGGTGGGTGTGATGGTTTACGTTGACTGTCAACTGCATAAGATTTAGCATCACCTTGCAGAGCAGCTTCTGGGCATGCCTCTGAGGTATTAGATAGACTAGGTTCGCCTCTGGCCATGCTTGTCAGGTATTTTCTTTACTAATTAATTTAGGTAGAAAGGTTCATCCTAAATGTATATGGCAACAATTTATGGGCTATGTCCAGGACAGGACTGAATAATATTAATAATAATAATATTAATAATGATGGTGATGGTGGTGGTGGCGATGGCAGTGAGCTGCACAGCAGGATCCATCTATCTCTGTTTGCTGACTAAGTGTTTAATGTGTCCAAGCTTCTTTAAACCAAAGTAAACCTTTCTTTCCTTTGTTGCTTTTTTGAGAATTTTTGTCTCCGCAATAAAGAAAACACAATGTCGCTGTCTTTCCCCCACTATGGCATCATTGTCATGAGCACAAGACACAAACATCTTGAAATGGCTTCTCTTAAGCTTATCTGATATAGCAAGATTAATTTTCCATATCAAAGAAAAAATAAAGGAGGTTGGTATACACATCAGAAGTTAATTTCAGCATTTGAAGATGCAGTTTCTGCTGCACTTCGGGATCCCTGTGCTTGCCACTGTAATCAGAATGTCTCGGACAGGCTCTTCTGGGGATTTCTGTTCCTCTCCCTAATGTATTCCTGGATAATCACTTGGCTGCTACTAAAACAGCAATCGGAGTTGTACAGAAGCCAAGAAAACCTCAGATCCCATGTTTGCTAATTGGATGTAACAATCCATGCTCAAGGCCAGCGGGAAAATGGGCTTTATTCTGCCAGAGTCATTTCGGCTTACTTTTCTTTCTGTTTGCCTCTTTGTTCATGGGTTAGGCCCATCCACTCTCTTTTTTTCCAAGTTCTCTGAACTCTAAAGTACTTCTGGGTAAATAGCATCTCATTTATTTAAAGGTGTAGGAAACATTATGAAGTTTTGTTATTGGACATAGCTTTATGTATCACAGAAATTTGATCACTTTAGAAATAAGAAAAGCTAATATTAAAATCAGTGCACAGGTAAGTATAAATCAGAGACAGTAAATAACATTGTGGCATATGACTGTTTCACTTAAAATATAATTGATAGCTTTCAAGGTGAACTACAGAGAGAACAGGTGGGTCAGTCATACTGCCATAGGATCGTCTCATTAAAATTTAATAACCTTTATCTCCTAAATCATAACATGGAAGCTTAAATGGTTCCCTTTGTTTGGCCTTTGTAGTGGATTCTTGAATTATTGGGTGATGGTTGGGGAAAAGGAGGAGAGATTACATTGAATATACAAAGTATTTCTGAAGACAAAGTTAAATAGAAAGGATGACCAGAAAAGTTGAACACAAACCAGAAATTACTTTGATTCCTTAGACGGTGGTATCAAGCCAGTGTTTTGACCGAATCGTGAAATCAGGTGACAGCAAGCAGGAGTGACTTTTTAGTAATAGCTTGCAACAATAGCATATTTATTAGCACTTATTATTTGACTCGATTTTTATAGCAGATCTTATTTTCTTCCTGTTTCAGAGAGATGTTGTCAACTGAGTGATTGGTTATAGTGGCTTAGACTAGAAGCTGTCGTCTTTGGCCTGTAGTCTTCTAATTCATTCTATCCCAATAACTGTCCCAAGGATGCAATCAAAAAGAAACCAAGCTACACAGAAATGTCCAGTGCTTCAGTGCTAAGGAGAAAAATAAAATGAGTAGAGGTACTGGATGGAGATGAGAAGAGCTTATATGTGTGTGGGGTATTTTGAGGAAAGAAAAGTCTGGGAGAGCTAATTAATGAGGTGATGTTACCATGTCCTTGTAATTCTATCAGATTGTGACAATCAAGCAAGCACATAAGGGAATTGTAGGAATGTATCATGAAAATATCTGATGGGAGAGGAGGGTGGGGAAATTCCAGCCCAGCCACCCGTCCCTATAAAGTTTTACTGGAAGTCACCTATTTTTAGTCATTTACACATTATCTGTGGCCACTTTGGCAATGTTGAGTAGCTGCTATTCAGGAAATACATGCTCTATAACACTGAAAATACTTAATACCCGACTAACTGATAAAACAATTTGCTGACCCCTGGTTTATTTAGAGGGAGGAACAAAATGCAGACCTTTGAGATGGAAGCGCACTTGTCTTCAGAGAACAGCAAAAAAGCAAGTGTCCCTATGTGAAGAAGAAATGGAGATTGAGTGGAGAAGAAGGCAGTGGAAGAGACAGATCCTGCCTGGCCTCTCTAGGCCACTGTGAAGAACTTTGGCCTTTATTTACAGAAAGATGAAAAGGCTCCAGGGATGTTTAATACAGGTGTAGCCTTACATTTTATGTAATTTGCCTTACATTTTATATGGATGTCTTTTTTCAGAATAGATGGCAGGGGTTATTTGATGTAAGCTGCAAAAAGGAAATGGTGGTGAGAATTTCTTATCTTTTGGACACAGAATAAAAGAAAAACTGGTACCACTTGCTGCTGGACTTTATAGAGTTTTTTGTGTGTATTCAAGCTATGAATGGGGATGGAGGAGCTGGTCCTCAAAGCTGACTGAGTCTAAACATGAGAAAGGGCATAGACACTTTTTGGGAGGTATAAAATGCAGTTGGAAATGACAGATGTTTTTTTTTTTTTTAGTAGCAAAACATCATCGTTAGAATTTATTTTATTGAATATTTTCTTTAGCAGAAAAACAGTATTTGGTTTTCTTGATTCTATTATTCCTTTTTTTACTTAATTATTTTTATTTTTATTAATTACAGTTTATTCACTTTGTATCCCCCCCTGTAGCTCCCTCTTTCCTCCCCTCCCAATCCCATGCTCCCTTCTTCTTCCTCACCCTTACCTCTCCCCAAGTCCACTGATAAGGGAGGTTCTCCTCCCCTTTCCTCTGACCCTAGTCTATCAGGTCTCATCAGGACTGGCTGCATTGTCTTCCTCTGTGGCCTGGTAAGGCTGCTTCCCCCTCAGGGGGAGGTGATCAAAGAGCAGGCCAATCAGTTCCTGTCATAGACAGTCCCTGTCCCCATTACTATGAACCCACTTGAACAATGAACTGCCATGGGCTACCTCTGTGCAGGGGTTCCAGGCTATCTCCATGAGTGGTCCTTAGCCACATAAGTATCAGTCTCAGAAAAGACCCCTGTGCCCAGACTTTTTGGATCTTTTGCTCTCCTAGTGGAGCTCCTGTCCTCTCCAGGTCTTACTGTCTCCCAATTTTTTCGTAAGATTCCCTGCACTCTGCCCAAAGCTTGGTTATGAGTCTCAGCATCTACTTTGATCTTTTGCTGGCAAGAGCCTTTCAGAGGCCCTCTGTGGTAGGCTCCTGTCATGTTCCCTGTTTTCTCTCTCCTCCAATGTCCATCCTCTTTGCTTTTCTGAATGGGGATTGAGCATCTTAGCCAGAGTCCTCCTTCATGATTAGCTTCCTTAGTTGTACAGATTTTAGTATGTTTATCCTATATTATCCACTTATGAGTGAGTATATACCCTGTGTGTCTTTCTGCCTCTGGGATACCTCACTCAGGATGATCTTTTCCAGTTCCTACCATTTACTTGCAAATTTCATGATTTCCTTGTTTTTTTATTGCTGAGTAGTTTTCCATTGTGTAAATGTACCACAATTTCTGTATCCATTCCTCAACTGAGGGGCATCTGGGCTGTTTCCAGATTCTAGCTATTACAAACAAAGCTGCTACAAACATGGTTGAACAAATGTCCTTGTTGTATAATTGAGCATCTTTTGAATATATGCCTAGGAGTGGTATAGCTGGATCTTGAGGTAGCACTATTATTAATTGTCTGAGAAAGCACCACCAGATTGATTTCCAAATTGGTTGTACAAGTTTACATTCCCACCAGCAGTGGAGGAGGGTTCCCCTTTCTCCACATCATCTCCAGCATGTGTTGTCCCTTGAGTTTTTGATCTTAGCCATTCTGATGGGTGTAAGGTGAAATCTCAGGGTTGTTTTGATTTGCATCTCTCTGATGGCTAAGGACAGTGAGCATTTCTTTAAGTGTTTCTCTGCCATTCTGTATTCCTCTACTGAGAATCTTCTGTTTAGCTCTGTTTACATCTTAAAAAATGTACCCCATTTTTTAATCAGATTGCTTAATTTGTTGTTTTTTAAATTTCTTTGGTTCTTTATATATTCTGGATATCAGCCCTCTGTCAGATATAGGGTTGGTAAAGATCCTTTCCCAGTCTGTAGGCAGTCGTTTTGTTTTGACAACGGTGTCCTTTGCTTTACAGAAGCTTTTCAGCTTTGCGAGGTCCCATTTATTGATTGTTGACCTTAGAGCCTATGCTGTTGGTGTTCTGTTCAGGAAGTTGTCTCCTGTGCCAATGAGTTCTAGGCTTTCCCTCACTTTTTCTTCTAACTGGTTTAGTGTGTCTGGTTTTATATTGAGGTCTTTGATCCACTTGTACTTTGTGCAGAGTGATAAGTATGGATCTATTTGCATTTTTCTACATGTAGACATCCAGTTAGACCAGCACCATTTATTGAAGATGCTATCTTTTTTCCATTGTATGGTTTTGGCATCTTTATAAAAAAATCAGGTATCCATAAGTGTGTGGGCTTATGTCTGGGTCTTCCATTTGATTCCATTGACCCACCATTCTGTTTCTATGCCAGTACCATGCAGTTTTTATTACAGTTGCTCTATAATACAGCTTGAGATCAGGGATGGAGATACCTCCAGAAGATCTTTTATTGTAGAGGATTGTTTTAGGAATCCTGGGTTTCTTGTAATTCCATATGAAGTTGAGAATTTTTCTTTCCAGGTCTGTAAAGAATTGTGTTGGTAATTTGATGAGAATTGCATTGAATCTGTAGATTACTTTTGGTAAAATGGCCATTTTTACTATGTTAATCCTGCCAAACCATGAGCATGGAAGATCTTTCCATCTTCTGATATCTTCTTCTAATTCTTTCTTCAGAGACTTGACATTGTTTTTATACAAGGCTTTGACTTGCTTGGTTAGGGTCACACCATGGTACTTTATGTCCTTTGTGGCTATTATGAAGGGTGTTGTTGCCCTAATTTCTTTCTCAGTCCTTTTGACTTTTGTGTACAGGAGGGATTCTTTTTTTTTTTTTTTTTTTTTTTTTTTTGTTAATTTTGTATCCAACCAGTTTGCTGAAGGTATTTATCAGCTGTAGGAGTTCCCTGGTAGAATTTTTGGGGTCACTCAGGTATACTATCATACCATCTGTAAATAGTGATACTTTGTCTTTTTCCTTTCCAATTTATATCCCATTGATTTCCTTCAACTGTCTTACTGCTCTAGCAAGGACTTCAAGAACTATGTTGAAGAGATATAAAGACAGATAAGGCTTTCCCTTAGCCTTGATTTCAGTGGGAATGCTTTAGTTTCTCTCCATTTAGTTTGATGTTGGCTATAGGCTTGCTGTATACTGCCTTTACTATGGTTAGGCATGTGCCTTGTATCCCTGATCTCTCCAATACTTTAAACATGAATGGGAAACATTAATTTTAAGTCTTCTGAAGATCCAAATGGAGATGTGAAAGAAGCTTTATAAATCAAATCTGGAGTTCAGGGAAGAGGGTTGAACAGGCGTACAAATTCAGGAGCCATCCACATTTAGGCAATTTGTAAATCACAGGAACATAATAAAATCACCCACAGCCTGGCTATAGACATTAGAAAATGATGTGAATCCTCACCATTTAATCTTAGTATAAGCAACTGGTTTTGAGTGAGGAAGCTTCTACTCTGACTTCATGTCCATAATACTTTGCTTAGGTGGGTATTTATGCCTTCAGTTTTCAAACCAAGTAAAAGAAATGTAACTGTTACGTGACTTGTCTGGCTCAGTTTAACTAGGTTTCCAGTATCTTTTCTTCAATGGACTAAGCTCTCTCCATGAATACAAACACATGAAAACCTAGGTGAACAGCAGCAAATGGTGCTGACATCTGAATGGTGCACATTAGCACTAATATTTTCACAGGTGGATATCTCCTTCTTACTTTCCATTGCAGCAAAAAGTCCTTTTTCAGGAAACCACTGGACTTAGGAATTATGATAATGTTCTCAAAGCTTCCTCCCCAGCTTCCTGAACATAACATGTGTTCTCATCATGAACAAGCAGAACAGCTTTAGCTGAAGAACAGGAAAAGAAGCAGTTGTTTCCAAGGAGCTCATGCATTGACAGCATGAACTCCATTGTAGCCAAACTACACCTTCCTTTAGATGTTCAGCACTGTGCCAGAACCCTGGAAAATACTGCTTTAAATCAGAGGAAGCAAACTTCATGAGTTAGAACTAAATGTAAATCATCTGTAACCATAGAAGGTCAGAGGCCATTACACATCAATAGATGTGACCCACAGTGGCACTAAATACTTTGCAGTGTTCTGTTTACCTTCACAAATTCATTGGCTATGAGCAAAAGCTTTTGGCTTGACATCTAGTCTCAAATTACTATTTTTTGTTTGTTTGTTTGTTTGTTTTCACAGACTTCTCAAAAGAGCCCCTACACTTAACCACTGCAAAATAATGTGGAACAAAGTAAAGTCAGGACTCTCTCTTTCTTTTTCTTTCTTTCCTTTTGTATTTTCTGGGGCTAAATGGATGGTAGCTCAGCAGAGGCTTAGTACCCCATGCTGAAAGCTGAATAGGAAGTATTCCATATGACAGTATGAACACTTTCACATACTGCAAAAATGAAGCCACGTCAACACCCTCATTACAGTTATGAAGAAACAAAGAGAAACCATGCTTGTAGCTTCTTAAAAACATCAAGTCTTGAGAGAAATGTATGCATACGGCAGGCCTGACCAGAAAAGAGATTAGTTGATTTGGGATGAATAGTAGGGAACTGAATCATTCCAGCCTACCTGTTTCCTGTTTTATGGTGTTAGCCTTAAGGAAGCTCATTCTTGGGAAGGAGTGGGGAGGGTCACAGGAAGATGAATACATACATAGCAGGGGGAAAGAGTGCTGCCATAGAGAATGTGAAATAAATAAAAATAATCCTCAAAAATAAAATGCTTTGTTTGAGGTTGGGATTATCTTTTAAGGATATTGCTTCCTTATCAATTTAGTGCTATCTTTTTGGATACTCCAAGCCAATTTTATCATGTTATCATGCTATAAAAGTTACAATATTCAGTAGAGTTCCTGCCACAGCATCTCCACACAGCAGACTTTTGTGGAATAGGGCACAAAGCACCACCCTCTTGGCTGTAAACATGAAAATACTAAGAGTCCGATTCTAGGTCCTCTCTTGGAAATTGTACTTGTACTTGACCATACATATCTCCTTTGCTTTCGAGACTTTATTTAATTATGTTTTGATAATCATAGTTATTTTCTTACTGCATGATTTATGGAACAAGAACAAACTGGAACTAAATTACTAACAGATAAACAATTGTGTTCCTTCTTCCTCTTTTGCAAAGAATGGACTTTGGGTTTCTTGGCTATTCACCCTTTAGCTCCTTAATTATCCAAGAACATTAGCTGGTGGAATAAATGATGATGCTGCATGGGACAGGACTTAGAGTAGAAAAGTCAGGGCCATCGAGGCAGACCAAGAAGTTAAGGAACTGAGTCTGAATCCCAGGGCTATATGTTGTCCTCTGACCTCCAAACGCCAGCCATGGAGAAGAGTGCTCCCCTTATCCCTCTACCTGCCAAAACCACACAGTAAATAATGTATTAAAAATTTTCAAAGAGAAGAGAATCCAGGGGATGGGATGAAGGGAAATTTGGAAACAGTGAGCAAGCTATTTAACAGAAGCTTGGCTTCCTGACACAAGCTACATGAAAGCTGCTAGTAATAAAATAGGGAGATTAAAAAATATATGAAGTAAAGAAAATTTTTGGGATTTTCCCCCTTTGCCAAGTGTTGAATCTTACTTCAAAAGTAAAAACTGTTTCAGAGAATATATAAATTATTCTTCAATACTTTGAGAAATAGTTGTCTGTGTGTGTATGTGTGTGTGTGTGAGAGAGAGAGAGAGAGAGAGAGAGAGAGAGTATATACATCTTACAATTCTAGGAATAAAAAGGTCCAGTTTTATCAAGGGAATGGTCAGTGTCTTTGGCTCATTATAAAAGTGACTGAACTTATGAGGAATATATAGTTAGTACTCACTTAAATAGTTTTTGATTTTACTGACATGTCAGCAGGTTACTTAATCAAGATTTTCCAATAAAAATTGCATGCTCCCTCTCCCCACAAAAAAAAAGTTTGTGTCATTTCTCACAGAACAAGGAACCATGTGATAGCCATTGAAGGTAGAACTGAAAGTAAGAAATCTGAAAATGTAATAATACAGTGGAATTAAAATGAGCATTAGACAGTAGGCCAGAAATTTACCCCAGAGTGGAAGATGATTGAGCTAGAGATAAACACACATTGCAATTGCAAGCCTGTGGGTCCACTGCTGTTGTGCAAAACATAGAGTGTTTACTAAAAACACATCAAGGAATCCAGTCTGTAATTACAGCCAGGTGCCAGATCCCAAGCTGAAGAACTCCAGCCAGTGGATACGAAGACACTTTTCTACCCTTTGTATGAAGCCTTTGAGAGGCTCTTACATCCTATACATGTTTTCATCCTTAAAACTATTTTCTCCCAACCAATGACTATGCACAGACTGGACCTAGGCCTACACAGATGTATCCGATGAGCACTCAGGCATCATGTGGTTACCCTAGTAAGGGGACCAGGGCTATCTCTGACATGGACTCTATTGCCTGTTTATTGATCACTTCCCCTAGTCCTGATGAGCTGGGGTGGGGTGGGAGGAACTCTCCTTTTCTGAGGAGGCAAAGGGAGGTAGAATGGGACCTGGAGAAGAGAGGAGGGGGCTATGATTGGGATTAAAGTGAATAAATAAACAAAACACAACTATTCTCTCCCTCTCTGTGCTGATGGGTTCCAGGAGAAAGGACTATTCCTATACACCATGGTAAGATGTTAAGATTTTTGTCACCCCCTCCCCTTTTCTTCCTGGAGTTGTCTTGAAAGCTGACCAGAAAAAAAATGTGACCTGGCACTTAAAAGCTGACAGTCTTGTGACTGAGAGTTGTGACACTAGTCTGTTCAGCGTCCCAGAGCCTAAGTGGGAGGAAGGTCACTTCAGTCTCAGTTGATGGTACCTGCTGGGGACCCCTGTCAGCAACTTCCTGGGGGAAGTGGTCAGTTTTCTGTTAGTGAGCTTGCACTAGTTGTTACCCTGTTTCTTAGATAAAGGACACTATTTTGTGTGGTAATTAAATTGTGGGAGGAGTTGTGAGGAAGAAAGAGACCTTAATAATTACTGCAGACTCAACATTTAATATACTTGACTGGTTCTAGGGGGACTTTTTTAAGTATTGAAGTTGGATTCAATTATTTAAGTAGTAATTAGTAATAGTTATTTTTTCCATGTATGCACGAGTTTTCAGGATGGCCTGAAAGTGTCAGGTATGCAGAACAACAGCAGGTGGACTGGGTCTTTCCTGGCTAGATCAATGTCATCTGAGTCTCTCAGGTCCCTTTCCAGCTCCCTGATGAGCAGCTGAGGGATGTGAGAGGCCTGTGAGGAGTGTGAGTGATCTTGAGAGGCAGGGCAGAGGCAAGTGAGAGTCACCTAAGAGGCCAGGGAACATTGTGAGCTTCGAGAGTAGCCATGGGAGCTGAGGCAGTGTAAGGGGTGAATGCTTGCGAGATACATGAGAGCCAGGTTAGAGGTCCATGGCGTGTGAGAGGCCTGTGAGAGCTTGTGAGAATCTCCTGACAGGGGTGCTCCAGTGATACACAAGAGAGTCAGGTTAGAGGCCTGTGAGGGAAATGTAAGAGGCCTGTGAGCACAAGAGGGGCACATGAGAGGTTGTGAGAGACCCCTGACAGAAAGGATGCTTGAGTGAGTGATACTTGTGAGTCAGATTAGAGGCCTGTGAACACTTGAGGGGCGTGAGAGCAGGAGCAGCCACATGAGAGGCCTGTGAGAAGCCTGCTGAGGGACTATGAGAAGCCATGAAGGGATCACAGTCTTGTGAGGGACTCCAGAACACACGTGAGCAGCACAGGGCTCCAGAATGCGGATCCCAGTTTGGAGAGGCCACAATGCCTGTGCTATCTTGACTTGGAATATTTTCCTTTTACTGTGGGTTTTGTCTGAGGAAACAACATCATTGTTAAATAGGAACTCATTATTTTGGGCGCATGAGATAAGAGGTTCAGTGTGGGCTAAAATTTAAGTGGACAGCAAGAGTTGGGCCATGGGAAAACATTAAATTAAACTTAACAGAGCTTACTCTGTTACCACATAATATTTATTGTGAGTTAATTAAATGAGATACTATGTGGCTAGCCTGTCAGCCCTCAAATCTAATTTTCATGAGTGATTTATAAGCAAAGCTAAGCCCATGACAAAAAATTTAACAAAATGTTTAAAATATAATATTTAAATCCCCAAATAATGAGACTCATTCTTGATCTAATAGGATTCCTATTGCAATTATAACAGCTGAAATTCTTGAGAACTTGAAGAAGTGTTTGCTCAAGGGAGACTCTCCTTTTTGACCATATATGTATGCACATAAGCATACATGCACTTGGTTCTGTTAGTTTTGCTTTGTACTTTTGGAATTTTCTCTTCACGTGACTTTACTGGTCTTTTATATTTTTGCTTATAGTTTAAGCATATCTTACAAAAATATTAAAGTGGCAAAGGTTATATGTGGCCTTCTGAAGTTTGACTTAAAAGTCGGTCTGATCTGTTTTTCCGGAAAGGTCAGAGCTGGACAAAGATTGCAATGTAGTAGATCCTGCTTGTTGCTCTCAGGCAAGGCTTGTTTATTTAGCTGACGTGTTTGTGGAGTCCCTTATGGAACAAATGGTGACTGTAAATTACCTACCCATGAGTCACAGCTGTGGACATTAAGCCACAGTATCCACCTTTGCAGTATGCAGGCTGAATTTGAGGTGTGTATCTTGCTCCTTTGCTGTGTCTCTTCCCACGACATCAGCAAATCCCCTTGGTTCTACTATTAAAATACAACTCAGAATCTGACTGGCAATTTGCATTGCTACCATTTTTAACTATTCTGGCTTAAGTTACCAGTTCCTGATTGGATTATTGCAGTAGCCTCTGAACTGTAGAGAGGATTGACGAGAGGATGAAAAACAAAATAAAACAAAACAGTGAAGGGTGGCCACACAGCCATGCATTCTTTTGCTCATGGAGGCAGGTAGAGTGAAAATTCCTGCTAAAATAGTTTATTGTAAAAAGAAAAGCCCATTTAGCCAATTAACACAAAATGGGAAGAAACACATATTACAGGATTGCTCGAGGAAGACAGCTGGGAAGTGAGTGGCTTGTTTGGAGTCGAGATCCTATTTTCTGCATGCCTGGGGTCAATGGTGTGATAGTTGGTACCCTTCAGTCTCCTATGTCATGGTCAGAATACATGAAGCAAAACAAACCACACTGAACTTCTGAGTTCAACCAACCTGGGAGCTTTATAATTCACTCCAAAACCCAGAATTCCTACTCCTGGGTTTGGCTGATTTCAGATTCCCACCTCCGAATCAGTGATCTAGGAACAGTATCCCTTGACAAAAAACAATCACCCCGATCCATCATTTTAACAGGATCTAGGAAAAGCATTCCAGAAAGAAGCCTGACCTAATTAACATCTATAGTACAAATTGCAAATGATTTAAATTCAAATCCCTGTTAAATAACACAGTGACTCAGTTACTGCCATTCTTATAACCCTTTGGGATTTCATAAACTAATATTAAGTCAATAAAAATGAATGTTAGTCAGTGATGTAGAGTTCATTCACTTTCTAGAAAGTCAATGAACAAATTAAAAATTAGAAAATGCTTACCCTTAGGCTATCTTAGTTACTACCAAACCGCCTTTCTCCATAGCCTTCATCCAGCTGCTTCTATACATAGTCTTCATTAATATGGGGATTAGTAAATCTGATAATGAAGACTAGCAGGCTCAGAAATTTTATATCATGCTGGATTTTTGATTTTTGAATTTCATGTCTTATAATGTAATTGACTGTGTGCGTGTTTGTGTCTCTCTGTGTGTGTGTGTTTAGATTTCTTTTTGCTTTGTGTCAAGGAAGGCAGTATTGTTTAGTGTCACCCTTAGTCAGCCAAATGCAATCTTCTTATTGATAACTTGGCAGTGGTCTTCTATGCATATAGCCCAGTTCATTCTTCACTAAGTAGATAAGAAAACTTTAAGAAAGAGACCAGGATTTGTCCAAAGGCATGAAGCTACTGAGCAGCTTGAAGTCAACATACTGATTCATTCCTCAGGATGAAACAGAAACTTTGCTGAGACATTATTACAGGTAAAATTAGATATTTTCTGCTAAAAAGCAAAAGCAAACTGAACCATAAATTACTAAAGTTTTACTTTATGCTAAATCTTCATACTTTATTTTACATCAATTTCTTAAAGTTTCCACCCTAATTTTTAAAAAAGTAACCAGTTGAAACCTATTTACAAAAAGTACCAGGAGGGGATGGCAAGATGGGCCAGAAGATGAAAGTGTGTGCCATGAAGTTGGACAACCAAGGTCAATGCCATCCTCAGACCCACATAATTGGAAGAAAGTGCTTACCCCAGAAGGTTGTCCTCCAACTTCTCTGTCCATGTTCTGTATATGTGGACACCTACCCCACCCCAAATATACACACAGGGAAATTAATTAAAGTAAAAAAGAAATAAAATGAATTTAAGAACCCATTATTTTTTTGCTGTTATGATAGTAACTATATAAGGGCCTTAATTTTTTACTAAATTTGGATATGATTTTTGGATGTTTCGCTGTCTTGTAATATCACAAAACCAATTTCCATTCATCTTTAATTCTAGGGTTCTTTTGGATTGATGATGTGGGCATGGCAGGGTGAATTCACGATCTGATGAGACTGATAAGGTATGGAAATCAAAGCAATAGCTCTACAGCAAAATAGGGACCCAACTTAACTTGGTGACCTCTTTTCATCTCAAATATCCTGATGAACCAAGAAACTGACACTTTTCAAGAGCAACAGAGGGCTAATCCAATGTGGCACTAACACTGTTGTTCTATCCCTTACCTCTACTTAGGTAAGTAATCTCATTTCTGCACATGGAGCATCTCACTTGGTTGGTTAATTTGTTTCTGAAGAAAACAAATACATTTGCCCAAGTTCACACAGATGGCCAGGGCATAGGCTGAAATTCCTGTCACATCACAAGCCTCTGGACAAAAAAAAATGGGGTTTCCCTGGAGTTTGTTAACTCGGTGATGATGATTTACTCAACAAATTTATTGGAAACCTAGGTGGAAAGGAATATCTAGAATTCAGGGATATTATTACCTGTTCAGTGGTTTGCTCTGTGGAGTAATTTGGGCTTTTAAGAAAGCTGTCTAGGTAGCTCAAATTTTAAAAGCCTCCCTTCGCACCCTCTGGAAAACCTCCTTTTGATTCTCTGGATCACTGCCTGCTCATTCAGCATAAGATGTCTATAACAATTTCCAGAACTTCCCTGGCTAATTCAGTGTCCCTCCTCATCCCCCAACTACTGAACTCATACGATTTTACATTTATTTTTGCAAGGTTGTCCCCTTGACACAGCAACATATTTGTTGAAGAAAAGTATTGCGTTTTTAAGTCTTCTGTGCGCAATATAATGTCAAACTGGACAAAACGTGTTTCAGAGAACTAAAAACAAACAAAACAACAAAAAACAAAAGCTTAGAACCACTTAGAAATAGTTTAGAAAAGTCTTTAAATTTGGTTTATTCCGAATGAACTTCCTACTTCAACAAGTTTTAAACCAAAAAGCAAAGTTTTAGAAGTTGCAACTGGAAGGCAATCTTCTTGGCGGCCAGAACTCTAGAGAACTACACTTCCCGAAATGCCCTGAGCTCACGGCGTAATTGGTTTGCTGGCTGTTCTTGAAGGCAGGTTCCATCTGCCCATAGGCCAATGCGGTGAGGAGACTATCCAGAAGCGGCGAAAGTAGCCAATAACCAATCAAAAGAGGGGCGCTTCTGAGTTTGGTGCGGAACTAACAAACCCTGGTAGCATTTCTGTTTTTGTTTTTGTTTTCCCGGTCGGGGCGGGGTCTTAGTAAGCCTAAGGTTGGCCTCTTGCTGTGCCTCCCTCACTAGGATAAAAGGTCTTCCAACGTTTTTCTCCTGATTATCCTGCGCCGCCACCTTGCTTGTAGAACGCACGGGCCGGGAGGATTCCTATCTCCGCCCCCAGCGCCAATTTCTTTTCACAGTCGCAAACTTGAACCACTCCTCAGTCTCTTACCAGTCGGGGAGACACGCAGGGACACTGGCAGTCAGATCGGAGCAAACCCGTCACCTCCCTCTCCAGAGAGGCTCCGGGGGCTGACAATCGGTTCATAAGCTGTCAGGTAGACAGGACTTTGTAACAGGGAATGGCGGGGAGCGCTGGCTGCCACCCCCCCCCCGCCTTCCGGCCGGATTCTGAGAGGGTCGGGCGCTGGAGTTCTTCCCTCAGGGGACCTGTCGCAGCCTGGCCGCCGCCCGCCAGCCTCATTTACCGCCGGCAACACCTTCGTGAAGGGGGCTGGCCTTCTCCCTTTGCTGACACAGTCGTTGCCTGGAGGCTCCATTGCGGGACCAGAGAGAGAAAACAACCTGAGGGCACACAGCAGGCGCTTGAGTGACAGGGCTGGAAGCGCGGTCGCCCAGCTCGCGGGCCGCCAGCTGCGCCGGGGCTCTCGGCGGAGGAGGATTTAAGCCGCCGGCCGGGGGCGGGGGCGGAGGCGCGCATGCGCACCGGGCCGCCCGCGCCGCGGAGGCCCAGCTGCCGCCACCGCCGCGGCCGGCGCGCTGGAACCGCAGCTCGCCGTCTGCTCGGCCGGGCGTTGGGGGCCGGGGCTCCCGGAGGCGACAGCGAGCGGCCTGGGAGAGGGCGACAGGCGGCGCGGGGAGCGGCCCCGGGTGCCCGGGCCATGCGGGCTGGGCGGCTGCGCTGAGGGGAGGCCGAGCCCGGGACGTGCCGGGGGACTGCGGGGCCGCGGGCCATGGCTGCGGCGGCAGCGGCAGCGGCGCGGGACGGCGGGAGCCCGGCCGCGACCAGGTGAGGAGGCGGCGGCGTCCCCGGCGTCCCTGCAGCCGCGGCGGCCTCGGAGGAAGCGGACTCGCCGCCGCGCGCCCGTCGTCTCAGCCCTTCCTGTTGGGATTATCTTCTGCTCCCCGCTCCTCCTTCGCACCCCACGACCGAAGCCGCCGCTCGGCTTCAGCCGGTGCCACCGCCACCTGGGCCTCGAGGGGAAACACCCCCTAACCCCACGGGCGAGACCATGAGGAAATTCAACATCAGGAAGGTGCTGGACGGCCTGACCGCTGGCTCGTCCTCGGCCTCGCAGCAGCAGCAACAGCAGCAGCACCCGCCTGGGAACCGGGAGCCCGAGATCCAGGAGACGCTCCAGTCCGAGCACTTCCAACTCTGCAAGGTGAAGGGAGCGCGCAGCGCCGCCGAGCTGTCTTGGGAAGATCGGGGTCGTTTGAGGGGGCCGCGGGGCAGTACCTGGGAGCGCGAGCGAGGGCAGCGCGCGCCAATAGAGCTCATCGCTCTAAGAAGGCGCCCCCTTCCCCCCTTGACAAGACGAGCCTTGAGGGGCGGGGGGGTATTTTGGACAGAGATCCCCTGAGATCTTATAGTGGGTGTCTTTTCATAAAAAGCAGGCATTTCAAGGCAACCCAAACATACTGCCTTGTCTTTTAATAACCACCCAGACGCTAGTAGCAATGGTCTGGAAATACTTTTATATTTGCGCATATTTTATTATCGTCCCCTGACGTCGAAATTTTCCAGTCGTGTGTGATGAACGCTGTTTGTGGGCAAGGCAAACCTGTTCAACCAGATCTTTTGCGCATCACTTTTTCTTTAGAATGCGTGCGTGCGGCTCACCACCTGAACTCACAGGATTCTTTTAGCTTGCTTGGGTACAAAGTTAGTGCGGAGGGGTTTTGTCCGTGAATGGCAACGATGATTACCACAAGGTCCTGTAATTCAGAAAGAATGATGCAGCGGATTAATTCCCAGCTGCTCAGTGAGAAAAGCACTCGAGCCTTTGTATCCAGACCTGCTTGCCTCCTAGATAGCTGTGCGGTCCTTCCTATGTCGGGGGCTGAAAAGCCTACGTACAATTTTTGTTATGTCCTAAAATTATGCCAATCTTAATAGGAAATTGGATTCTTCTTTGACTAAATCCTTCAGTTAGTTTCATGACAACTTTTCCTTAGAAATCCTTCCCGTTAGCATTCAAATAAAGTCACGATTTGGGGGATTTCTTTAAGATGCAACACGAATCACCCTTTGCAATGATTTTACAGAATTTTGGGCCGCTTCAAACTTGAGTGACTTGGCATCAAAGAGAATAGTATGCGCTATTCGTGGGAAATTGCCCTGTACTAAGTTGCCAGTATTTTAGCAGAGCAGGATTTGAAGTAATTTGTGCTTCTGGTGCTTGTTCCTTAGGCTAGCGCCCACCCCTCACTCCCCAACTCCCCCTTACCCTTACCGTGGCGAGTCCCCGTGTATGCTTTGTATTAAGTGTAGTTGATTCCAACTCTAACGCCCCTGTGGGCTGTTCTGTTTTCGGATTTTGCCTGCTGTGTCGGTTCCTGTGATGTCACTGCCCATCCCAGACTGTTCGCCATGGATTCCCCTATCAGCCCTCAGCCCTGGCCTTTGATCCTGTACAGAAGATCCTGGCGGTAGGAACTCAGACTGGTGCTTTAAGGCTGTATCCTTTCTTAAAAAAAAAAAGTTTGTTTGTTTGCTTCGTATTCCCCAGTCCTTCTGTATTGCTCATTAATCTTATTTTTTTTCCTCTTCAATCCAGAGGACGGAGTAGTCAGATCTGCATTATCAGAAATGCAGAAATGTTCAGGTGGTATGTTGCAGTGAAGATGGCTCTTGGCTCTCAGTAGTTCCTAAAGATGAGTCACAACATCAGTCTACAGTTTGTTATGGTAACCTCCTTGTTTGCAGTGGCTTCGAGATCCTGAGGGGAATGTAGGAACTTCTGTTTGGGGATCTAAAGCCCAATGCTAAAGCTGACGTTGAAAGACCAAAGTATAGTGAGCACAGCGTGCTGTCAGCTGCTTGTTGAAGTGGTGTCTGCAGTGGATGTTGGACTTAACGGTCCATTGCTCTCATGAATTAGAAGCTGCACTTGAATTTGATTTGTTTTCTGCATGTCCATGAAGAAAAAAATAAAACCAAAACATTAACCAAAGACAAATAATCAAATTGGTCTTCTGTAAATAACAAGAGCCAACATTTCTAGCTACTTTACGGCATTGTTTTGAAATGCATAGATGTAAATGTGCTGTGTTGAAATACTTTGCCTTTTGTAATCTATTATGTGTGGCAAAAGCTACTAAGTTAGTATATTGGCATGTAGAGAAAGAACTTTTTTGCTGTTTATTTGCTTTTCCTTTCCTGGTTTTATGTTAATTGTGTATCTTGGGCATAGAGATTTTAAAGATTGTTTACAAGAATTTTTTTTTTTTCCAAGCACATCATTTTGGTCTGAACAATAAAGACTTTCTCACTTCCTCTTTTATTACTACTATTTAACTTCAAATGAAATGCTTGCTTGCCTTTACTCGGACTTTAAACATCCTCGACTAGCCCACATTGAGAGGTTCTGCTGGTAGTAAACTGGCAAGTCATGCAGTGATCTCACTGAACATTATTACTGACAAAAAAGGGGGTGGTGGTGGGGGGATCTGGACTTACGTATTTACATTTTAGGTTTTTCAGTATTTGACTTAAGCACGAACCAGGAATCCTGCTTAGGATCATGTAAGACATTGCAAAGATGTCGACATCTCTGAGGCATCAGAGTAAGCCTCAAGTGTAACTCTCGGGATGGCTGTCTTGAAAACACAGGGGCTTGCAGGGAGGTACAGTGAACAGTGCCAGTACAGGCCTGTCTGTGACAGTAAAGTCTGATTTCTGTAGCAGGGTGCATAAGCTGCTCTTAACTAGATAGCTAAATTGTTGAGACTACAATATTCTTTGACTTCAATTGCTTAGATATTTCTGTTTTTACAAAGACTTTCTTTTTTGGTTTTGTAGACAGGAATAGATCATTTTCTCAGTGGTCAGCGAAATTCAGTTTCAGAACCATAGGGCATTGTTTTAAAAGGACTGTTTGGAACAAAAAGATTTTTCCCTCTAACAAAAGAATTCCATTATGTGACTGGGGGAATATTAATTTAATCAGTTATTTTTAGATTACTTTCCTTTTTTTCAAAGGTTCTCCCTCCCCCACCCACATGTTTTCCCTGTCCTCAACAGTTTTATTATATAACTTTTTAACAGCTACTTGGGCTTTAAAAATATTTAATTATATTTGCCACCAGCAAAACCAACTTTGTAAAGCAATTATTTGTCTTACAAATACTTTAAATTCCAATTTACATGATTACAAGTGGATCGAACAGATTTTTTAACATGGTCGGACCTGTGTTAATTGTTAGTTCAAATGATCAGATATCCAAAATGATCACTCACATGAGCATTTGGGCTTATATATCTTTTTATAATTAAATATTAGTGAGTGAAAGTGAACCTCTGATTCCAGTAACATTCATATTTTCTTCTAGAAATTCCTGCTGTATTTAGAACGAAATCCTGAGAAGTGTTTACTGAGTCTCTTCTGTTTTTCCTTCTTAGAGGTTTGCACCAGCACTGACAAGTTGGCTGGCCTGCCCCATCATCCCCCAGTCATTCCTTCAGTAGGGGCTGAGTAACAGCGAACATAGAGCTTTGCTTATTGTGGCTAGAATTTATAGAAAAAGACAGAGACCTTTTCAGTTAAACATGTATATTAGGTTATTTTTCTTTGTTAAATTCTTTTGAAACAAGACATCTAAGTGTGTGCAGCCTAATTTTAGAACTCCGTATTACGTATTAGTTTAACTTGTGTATTTGTTAGAAGCCTGTCCATTATCCTGTTTGTTTTGGTTTCCTCGTTCTACATGGTTTCTTCCAGCCAGCCCTTCTGTGCCTTCTAGATTTTCATGGTCTAAAACATATTTGCCCAAAAAGGTGTTGTTAGGAAGAAAAGTACTTCTAAACAAGATATCCTTTGATGAATTTATATAGCAAAAACTAGATAATTTCTTAAGAAGGATTGGGCTATTGGTATTCCAGGTACAAACATGTCCTGTTTGAGTAGTGGGAGACTGTCATAGAGGGTGACAGTGGAGACTGAGTTGACTGGCTTACAGGGAGTTGAAAGCAAAACACACCCAATATTTGATATGTAATGGTTATATTTAAGAGTAGGGAAAATTGAGTCCTTAATGAACTCCTAACCTATATTGAAGCAAAATATCTAATCTATTTACTCTACCACACCTGACTGATGATACATACTGTTTTGTTTTATCAACCTTCTTGGCCTCTGAAGGTGACATGAGGTTGTCTTGTATTTTTTGTAAGAAACAGGAAAACACAACTTTATGTACCAGATTGTATGGTAGTGATATAATTTGCCTTCTGTTTTTTTTGTTTGTTTGTTTTTGTTTTTTTGCCACAGAGAAAGAAATACATTGATTTTTATGGGAAATCTAAGTGTTGACTTTGCAATTAGAGGCCGTTCTAAAGAATGGAGGCATTTAAACTCAGTGTTGTCATCTTTTTCAGACTTCTCTGTCACAAGTGTAGTTGCAGATTGCTTCATCTTAAGTATCATGGCCTTGATCATATTTTAACATAATGTTTTGTATAATCAACAGGGGGGAGAGTTAAAATTAGAGCATTTTAATGTTAATATTTAGAGGACTAAGGGAAAAATAGAATTTGGAATTTATTGAATATGCAGTAATATGAGAAGAAATTATTGGATAACTTCCTTTATTGTAGCCTTGACTTGCAGAAAGTTCAGTGTACTGAGCAGTGTCTAGTTTGATGAGGTGAAGTCTTCGGTCACGGTGTAATGTTGTATACAGAGTTATAGAATTGTGTTTGTATCTGGGAGCTCATTTAACAAAACATAGAAAAGCTATAGACATTAGATTATAGATTGTGTGGCCGGAACTCTAGTTTTCACCTTTTTTCAGCAAGGAATTGGTCTTTCTCCGTAAAATTTAGGTCCTGCATTGTATGATTCATTTAAGGACAGTTCTGTGATTTCAGATTTCTGTGTGTCGAGGTGAGTAATTCAAACAAAACGAATATGTGACCCTTCTAAAGGCACCAGGTTCTAATCAAAGGGCTGGAACCAGACAACCATTGCAGCTAGTGATTCCCTGTCTTTACAGGGTCAGAGTCTGGGTTAAATCGCTAGCCCTTGATAACTGTTTGTACACGTTGGTAGATAAGGATGCAGAATGGCAGTGTGAAGAGTTAGGAAAGTTCTGAGCAAGGAAAACTATGGCACAACTATGGTTTAGGAAATGATAGCACCTTGAGGGAATGTTGGAATGTCCTGATTGGAATAATGTTACTAATTGAGTTGAGAGTATACACAACTAATTAGAGGTCTGGAAAGATAGCTGGGCTAGTGAAGCACTTGCTGTGAAAGCATAAAGACCCGTGTAAAAGCCAGGAATAGTGGTGTATACTTGGCATTCTGTAATAGGGAGGGAGCCGGTCAGCCTAGGAGAATGGATGAACTTGAGGTGCTAGTGAGAAACACTATCTCAGAAAAAGAGGTGGACAGCTGCTGAGGTTGGCCTTGATAGATGCATGTACATACATGTGGGCCTGCATGCACTACATGTGTGTACACACACAGTAAGCCAGTTGAATTTTAGCCTGAAGGCGTTACTCCACTAGAAACCGTATAAGAAGATACTTGACAGGAAGACAGTGTGATTTGTGTATATGTGTTTGGTCAGGCAATAGTATGGATAAAAGAACAGAGCAAGTAAAACTTCATGGCTGCCATAATCGTGTAGGCAGTAATGTGGAACCCCACACAGTTGTCGTAGAATGGACACTGGAAAAAGACTTGATTACTTTTTGTGTAATCTTAGGGAATGGGTCAGGATGAAAGCACCCAAGAAATGATGGAACAGAACAGAACTGGATGAATGTTGAGTTAGAAATTACTGCAGTGCCATTCGCAGAAGCAGTCTGGGCTGCTGCTTTTAGCATGTGAATTTGATAGGTTTTATGTTTGATATTGTGAATTTTGTTATTAAATTTATAGAGTGATTAATAGCTGTTTAACTCTTGGGCTTTGTTAGGTGTTTCTCAGTAGTTTGTAGCAGGTTGGGCAGTTTTATTCTGTGAGTTTGTCCAGGACCCTAGGAACATTTATAACTGGCTGTCTCTTATTATATGTCTGCTAGTGTGACATCTTCAGGAACATATTTCATATGTGTCTGCTTGCAAACCACTGTCTTTAGCCTAAGTTTTCTGTCAGTTAAGAAGGAATCAGTAACCCGCCTCATGAGGTTATCAGGGTTCAGTACAAGTGAGCCTGTGTGGCTGTGAAGACTGTGCATGGCTCTTTGGCTAGTGCTTGGTTGTGGCTGCCATTAACGTGAGAGCTCTCTAGAGTCCTGATTTTCAGTTCGTTCACGCATGTTTTCTCAAAGGCTGCATGAGAAACATCTCAGCTCCAGGCTTTAGAATGGCCTCCATTTCATCAGTTTTATAGCTGACACAGTCTTTGAAGAGAAGATCATGAAAATGACTGGTTTTTGCTTTAAATTTGCCATATATATATATATATATATATATATATATATATATATATATATATGCTTTGCCTGCATGTATATCTGAACACTTGCATCCTGGGAGGCCAGAAGAGGGGAAACAGTTGTGAGTCACTGTGTTGATACTGGGAATTGAACCCAAGTTTTCTGGAAGAGCAGCTAGTGCTCTTAATCTGTGAACCATCTTTCCACCTCAACTTCACCTTTTAAATGGCTGTAGGTTTCTAAACCATAAGTTCAGAAAATTGCTATTTAGATAGCATACATAAAAGTTGTCACATATAGTACTTATGAATTAATATGTAATGATATTATACTTGTAAGATGCCATTAGAATGTTTTGACTCCCTGCTTATTAATGTTATTTTTCATCACATAATTATACTACTGAAAGAAAGATTTGGAAGATGTTTGTTTGAGATAAAAGTGAAATAAACTAGTTGAAAATTAGCCACACTTCCATCTAGTCTTCCCTGTTCAGAGTTGTGTTTCTAAGTGAGCTCTGGTCATTGGCAGTGGAGCTGTGGAGGAGAAGTAAGCAATTCAAAATACTTTCACACTTCAAATCTGCTCCCTATTGAAGAGGATTTTGCTTAGAAGGAACAATGAGCCCCATGTTAGCTGTAAGGCCTGGTTCTTAGCATACTTCATAAAAAAGCAAGTGGGACTATCTAGAAATGGATTTGCAGTGCCCATTTTTGTGATGAGAAATAAAATATCAAAGAAAGTGTATGGACTTGAAAAAGCACGTTAAATATGGGAGAAATCAAGTCTGTGCTTTATAAAGTTTTTTGCTTTATAAAGGTGAACTGAAATCTTGGTGTTTGTTCCTTTTGCTGTGAGAATGGAGAATGGATTCTCTGAAGAGTCCTTCTAGTGCTGTGGAGGCTTGGAGAGTCTGTGGGTTGTGCTTGCCTATAGTGATCAGATTAGGTGTTCTGAGTGCCTGTCTCCCAGGATGAACTCTTTTGACTCCATATGGCCTGCTTGGCTTTGTATCCTTTGAATACATTCGTACTCCTTCCCTGGATGCAGACCTGTTTACAGAAGAGATCAGCACACAGCATGTGAGGAAACACAATGTTCACTTTGGATACTGACTTGGCAGATGAGCCCAACAGTTTTTAGTACCATTAGGAAAGCCTTCTTTTCTTTCCTGGGTTTTAATTTAGGTGTCAGTTTACTTTAAAAACAGTCAGTTCCCGATTACATGGTTTTACTCAATTTTTTCTTTCTTTTGAGTCTCACCAAGCAGCTCTGGCTGACGTGGAACTCCCTATGTAAGGTGGCCTACAACTCAAGAGTCCTGCCTGCCTCTGCTTCCAAATGCTGGGATTAAAGGCATAGGCCACCAGTGGTTTTACTATTTAGGATGGAAACTGTCTTCTTTGAATTGCTGGTATGTAATTAGTTCTAAATTTGATAACTAGAG
This sequence comes from Psammomys obesus, assembly GCF_907164565.1. Classification (NCBI taxonomy): domain Eukaryota; kingdom Metazoa; phylum Chordata; class Mammalia; order Rodentia; family Muridae; genus Psammomys; species Psammomys obesus. Next base: position 2,073,726 of record NW_026590654.1, on the reverse strand, counting down.
TAGTGTGGAATACTGATTACTGTTACTGTACATGTGTATGTATGACCAGACTACAGGGTAGAGGAACAGTAAATAAAAGGTGATCTGTAGTGCTTATGGCATTAATTTGGCTTTAATATAATGCAATGGAAGAGGCACATTATTTACAGAAAGACAGTTTATCAGACTATGAGTATTGATGTTTTTAAACAGTGCTCCAATAAGTGGTCTCTGAACTGATCATTTAGCACCCTCAGAATATATATCTTTAGCATTGTGGAATTGCAGATTAACAGGGAATAGCTTTGGTTTAACCTGTAAATTTCACCGCATGCTGCCATTTGCCTTTATTGAGGTAGAGCTTAAGCTGATGTATATGTGAAGCTTCTGAGGGGCAACCAGAGTAAGCATTGGTGTAATTTTGTCTCATTTTGTTTTAAATTAGGTGGAGTCCCAGGTAGCTGAAGCTTACTGTCCTTGAACTGCAAATCCTTCTGCCTCTACCTCAGGTTTTATGTGCTTTTTGAATGTTGACTTTTTATAAGATAAACTAAGAATTTATAGAATTGTAATCATAAAAGATTGCCAGACAAATGGGATGGACATTGGATGTAGGAGAAAACAAGTAACAAGATAGGAGCCTACCACAGAGGGCCTCTGAAAAACTCTACCTAGCAGTGTATCAAAGCAGATACTGAGACTCATAACCAAACCTTTGACAGAGTTCAGGGAATCATATAAAAGAAGGGGGAGTTAGTATGACCTGGAGAGGACAGGAGCTCCACAAGGACCAAATATATCTGGGCACAGGGGTCTTTTATGAAACTGTTTCTCCAACCAAGGACCATGTATGGATATAACCTAGAACCCCTGCTCGGATGTAGCTCAGTAAACAAGTGGGTACCCTAGTAAAGGGAACGGACTCTTTCTGACATGAACTCAATGGCTGGCTCTTTGACCTCCCTACCCCGCACACCCGAGGGAGGAGCAGCCCTACTAGGCCACAGAGGAGGACTTTGCAGCCAGTCCTGGAGATACCTGATAAACCAGGGTCAGCTGAAAGGGGAGGAGGTCCTCCCCTATCAGTGGACTTGGAAAGGGACAGGAAGGAGATGAGGAAAGGAGGGTGGGATTGGGAGGGAGGGGAATACAGCTGGGATACAAAGTTAATAAACTATAACTAATATTAAAAAAAAAAAAAGATTGCCAGAAAGTATTTGAGATGCCCCTTCTCAAAGAGACATGTAACATAGATAATACACAGAGAAGACATGGTACTGTGGGAGTTACTTTTCCTGTAAGGGTGTTCTTGAACCTCTCAGAAGAATAAAGGCAAAGGAGTAATCGTCTGAGTATGTTTTCCATACTTAGGTACATGACAGTCATCTAGTTTCAGATTTAGGAATTCTAATTGCTTTCAGTTTTCATTTTTCTTGTTTCTGTTTTAAAGAAATGGTGATACTGATTTTGTTTATCATGTATCTTTTTTTCTTCTGGCTATTAGTGAAGGAAGCTTAAGAGAAGAAGCTTGGAGATGTGGACATAGTTGATGACGTGGCTTACTGCTCAATGTTCCACAATGAGCATTGTGTTAATGTTTAGTGAGTCTTTAATCCTGAACATTCTTGTCATTGTTTAAATAATTTTTTATGTTTAAAGCTTATAATCACTGTGAAACATATACGCACCACAGTCACTTGATTCCATGCTACCCGTAGGTATCTTTTTATTCAGCATTAAAATCTAAACTTCTACATTTCATTCTTTAAGTCTGAAATATTATCAGTGTTACTTTGTGTGAGAAGTTGTAGCATAGTTCAAAATACAGCATGTCAACAAAATCAGCCACTATCCTGAAGTTTCTCTGCAGCCCAGAAGTGAGGCAATAGTCAGTGTAAAATTGACAACGTCAAGATAGAGGGAGCATGCAGAACTCTCCCCAGTCAACTTAATATGTTCACGGGTGAGGATTGTGTACGCTCATGTGCTCTTGTACATGTATTGAAAGTAACATCTGCCTCTACTTCAGGGATCAGCAACAGTTGTAGAGGGTTTTATTCGGGAGATGATGACCACATGGGCTTGTGATAATCACTTAGCTCTACCTGCATGTAATACAGAACATGTCACAGACACTACATAAAGAGATAAGTATTTTCTTCCTTTTTTTATTTTGATAAGTATTTTCAATAAAACTTTATTTCCAAAATCAGATAGCAGGTGGTAGGTTTGCCTTATAGCAAAAACATTTCAGGCACCGCTTTAATCGCTGACCTTGCTAATTTGTGGGTAAGAATTACTGCTGACATTTTTATATTTAAGCTATATAAATTTTACTATTATGCCAGCTGAAAAACGTTTAGTAATTAATAAGCCATTTTTTAAAAGTAATCAGTAAATTCTTACGGTTACTTAGTATTCTTTGTACAAAGTTAAATTATCTGCAGAAAGGTCTTCCTGATCTTCCCCTGAATTGTAATTAACATAATAATAAGACTGTATTTAGCTATCCATTGGGAGTAGCTCTGCATGCAGTTAGTTGCCTCCTCTGCGCATCCTTACTTTGACACTCTCAGTTTTAGTTAGAAGATGCTTGAGTTTGTAGCACTTGAGGAGTTAATATTTTCATTTCTATAATAAACATAAATGTATATGCTTTCAGGTGATAGTCTTAAAGGTAAAAGATAATGAAAATGTCTTACTAAATAATGTGATTCCTCAGATGTGTGCAAATTTTTATTAGAAATAACCTTTCACTTGTGAAAGAAAACAACACAGAAAATGAATAAGGCATTAAAAAGCAAAAAACTACTCACTGGTAGGCTCCTAGAAGCAAATTCAGGCATTGGTTATCTAGAGAATCAAGTATGCTATGTACACACCTCCATGAAAGAAATTGATAACTAAAGTTGTAGCTACATTTTTTTTTTTTTTGGTGTGTCTTTTTTTTTAATTAATTACACTTTATTCATTTTGTATCCCCCCCATAAGCCCCTCCCTCCTCCCCTCCCGATCCCACCCTCCATCCCCTTTCTGCATGCATGCCACTCCCCAAGTCCACTGATAGGGGAGGTTCTCCTCTCCTTTCTGGTCTTAGTCTATCAGTTCTCATCAAAAGTAGCTGTATTGTCTTCTACTGTGGCCTGGTAAGGCTGCTCCCCCCTCAGGGGGAGGTGATCAAAGAGCAGGCCAATCAGATTATGTCAGAGGCAGTCCCTCTTCCCATTACTATGTAACCACTTGGACACTGAACTGCCATGTGCTACTTCTGTGCAGGGGTTCTAGGTTATCTCCATGAATAGTCCTTGGTTGGAGTATGAGTCTCTGGGAAGTTCCCTGTGTTCAAATTTTCTTGTTCTGTTGCTCTCCTTGTGGAGACCCTGTCCTCTCCAGCTCTTGCTATTTCCCACTTCTTACATAAAATTCCATTCACTCTGCCCAACAGTTGGCCATCAGGCTCAGTATCTGCTTTGATAGTCTGCAGGGCAGAGGCTTTCAGAGGCCCTCTGTGGTAGGTTCCTTGTTTGTTTCCTGTTTTCTTCTTCTGGCTTTCAGAAGCCCTCTGTAGAAGGTTCCTAGGTTGTTTCCTGTTTTCTTCTTCTGATGTCCATCCTCTTTGCCTTTCAGGATGGGGATTGACCATTTTAGTTAGGGTCCTCTCTCTTGCTTAGTTTCTTTAGATGCACAGATTTTAATGGGTTTGTCCTATGTTGTATGTCTATATGAGTGAGTATATACCCTGTGTGTCTTTTTGCTTCTGTGACAACTCACTCAGGATGATCCTTTCCAGGTCCCACCATTTACCTGCAAATTTCATGATTTCCTTATTTTTCATTGCTGAGTAATATTCCATTGTATAGATGTACCACAATTTCTGCATCCATTCTTCAGTTGAGGGGCCTCTGGGTTGTTTCCAGCTTCTGGCTATTACAAATAAAGCTGCTACAAACATGGTTGAGCAAATGTTCTTTTTGTGTACTTGAAAAGATGTTTTATAGAAGCTCTCTGCAGATGTCATTTCAGAAATCACAGTTTCTACTTGCTTCCATTTTTCCACTAGTATTAATCCTTTTTGAAGGGTATGTATTTCATATACATTGGAAAGTTTCAACATTCTAGTATTTATTTTACATTTACTTGTGCTACGTTTTAATACATAGTAATCTATAGTAAGCAATATTCCCTCAAAATGGGGAGAATGGAAACTTTAAAATAAATAGCAGCCAGTTTTGATTTTATGTTAATCTTTATTTGAAAAATGAGTTTGTTCAAAGCATGATGTAAAGTGCAAAATAGAACCAGTCTTAGAACTTATATGGTCATTATAAAATAATTTTTTTAATTCGAGTTACTTGTCCTGCAGCTTTTGATTCTGTTTACCTTTTGAATAAGTTATCAGCTGGAACTTTTGAAGCTTTTGCTGGTGAGATCCTCTATTGAAGAGTGATTAACTCTATTCCTTAAAAGAGTCTATCTCCTCCCAAACAGCAGAGCCTCTGTTTTCATAGTAAGAATACTTGCTGAAGAGGGTTGACATTTGGTAGCATCAGCTACTGCAGGTCTTTCTCCTAAGGGCTTTACTTTGTATGTGATATGTAGTTTTTCTTTCTGTCTTTTGAAAAAAAGACAAAAATATAACATTTTGAAATGTATTTCTCCATCTATTCAGTTTATGCACTATACTTTTTATAATCTGTTGTATTTATATGGTAGAATTAAATGTGGTTTGTTTTGTTATCTGATTCTTTTTTTTTTTTACATGCTTCAGAAAAATTTTAATATCCTAAAACATAATTAAGGAACATGTGCTCACATACAGAGTTTTAAAATTTTATTTGCTCTGTTGGTCTCCTTTTGGAGCTCCTGTCAATTCCAAGTCTTTCTTTTTTCTTTTTTTTTTAATTTTCTTTTTCTTTTTAGTTACATTTTGTTAACTCTGTGTCCAAGCTGTATCCCGCTCCCTCATTCCCTCCCCAACCCCACACTCCCTCCCTGGTCTCCTCCCTGCCCCTTTCCAAGTCCACTGATAGGGGAGGACCTCCTCCCCTTTCATTTGACCCTGTTTTATCAGGTATCTTCAGGGCTGGCTGCAAAGTCCTCCTCTGTGGCCTAACAGACTGCTCCTCCCCTGGGGGGGGGGGGGGACAAACAGCCTGCCCTTGAGATCCTGTTAGAAATAGTCCGTGTTCCCCTTACTTTGGAAAACTACTTGGTTACTGAGCTACCACGGGCCACATCCGAGCAGAAATTCTAGGTTATATCCATAGATGGTCCTTGGTTGAGTGTCAGTCTCAGAAAAGACCCTGTGCCCGGATATATTTGGTCCTTGTAGAGCTCCTATCCTTTCCATATCATACTAACTTCCCTTCTTCCATATGATTCCCTGCACTCTGCCGAGGGTTTGGTTATGAGTCTTAGTGTCTGCTTTGAAACACTGCTAGGTAGAGTCTTTTCTAAGGAACCTCTAATTCACTATGTCGACGAGGCTGGCCTTGAACTTACAAAGATCCACTTGCCTCTGCCTCTCAAGTCCTGGGATTAAAAGTATGCCCCATACAAGGCCTGCTTTGGTATTCTTAGAAAAACAAACCAACTGAGCCTTTGGATATCTGAGTGTGAATGCTAGGAAACAAATGGCTTTTGCTTATATGTGAGAATGTATATTTCTTGTTCCTTTAACCTAGACAACTGTTATGTGTGACGACATTTCATAGTAGTTCAGTTAAGTAGTTCACTTAAAAATATTAAAGTGCATTGAAAGATACTCTAAAACAGTACCTGTGCAGAAATTCAATTTATTTTTACCTTCTCAGAGTAATCTTAAGTCTAAAGCAGTAACTATGAATGAACACATTTAACCATTCTATTTTGTTTGTGAATAAAAAACTCTTACTAAAAGTGATCAGACGTCCATTTCTACAGGTAGTGTAGCTACACGCAAATATAAAGCTGCGGTCACTCACTACACTTGACCGTAAGCAGGAGGCCCAGAAGTGCTACACTTACTTTATTGTGCCAGGGACACTGTCATTTGCATTAAGACAGGGCAGTGTACGGACTTTCGATACTTGGGGGCGTTTATAATACAGTATGAAAGCTTATGAAGTTGAAGAAGGTTTTGCATTGCTGCTGCTATTGCTGCAGCTACTACTACAACCACCACCACCGCTACCCCTGCTACTGTTGTTGTTTTCGGTCATTCAGAGTCACTCTGTAGCCCAGGCTGGTCTGGAACTGTTACCAGCCCTACCTCAGCCTCATGAGTATTGGAATTGCATATGTGAGCCACCATGCCTGGCCAAGTTAAGTGACTTGTCTATCTTTTGAAATTATTTTTAGCATTTTTTTTTTTAACTAAGGAAAGAAGATATAGTAATTCTTCTTAAATGGCAGAATGTTAGACTCATGAAACAGCAGTAAAAAATAAATTTCACCATTATCATTGTGAGGCTGTGCCTGTCTTTTGCTTAATACATTAAGTTTTAAGGGCGCTTCAGATTTCCCTTATATTCTCTGCCCACATTTGTATCGGCATCTCCCACAGATGTTGCCTGTGTCACACTGGTGAATGTATCATGGACACATTCTTTTCACCCAGCCAGTTACAGCATTAAATTGGGGTTTCTTCCTGGTATGTGTAGGGTTTGGCAAATCAGTAATGGCATGTATGCCCTATTGCATATGAAGAACACTTTCAGAGTGCAAACATTTTTTTTCAGCTCTGCTTGTTTACTCTTTTATCCCCCAGACTCCAGCAGCCTCTAGTCTTTTCACTGCCTTTATAGTTTTGCCTTTTCTAAAGGGTCATACAGTGGACCACACGGCATGGATCATTTTCATTTTGGTTTCTTTCACTTAATAACATCTTTAAGTTTCTGGTCATGTCTTCCTCTTGGAGCATCTGATAAGCCATTATCTAGGTGTACCCTGGTATTTATCCAGTTGGTTAGAGGACATCTGGACACCTGTGGTGCATTTCTAGTAAAGGTTTGTTCAGAGTGTAGAGTTTGTTTCTGTTTATATAGATGTTTTTATGTTCCCTTTCTGATACTCTTTACTAATACTACACTGTTAGGATTGCTATGCATTTATAGTAATTCTTGAAGTTTGCTAATGGCAAACCTTTCGTACAATTTAGATATTTACTTCTGCACATAAATGTTAGCATGGTTTTGTTAATATTCACAAAGTAGCTCACGGGGATTACTTTTAGTCTGTAGGTCAATGTCACAAAAGTTGACCTGTATAAATATGCTACATCGTAGAATATTTCTTTACTTAATTCTTCTTTGAGTCTTTGAGGAGAGTTTTATGTTTCCTCATTTAGATTTTAACACTTTGAATGTCTATGTAGTTGATTTTTGGTGTGTCTGTGATAACACTTTGATTTTAATTTGAGACTCCACTGCTCACATACAGGGAAGGTGTGCCACACCTTTGCATTGATCGTTCATTCACAGCAGCTGTGCTCTCTTTGAAGGTCTACACAGGTGACCATGCCGTCTGACTTTATTCCTCCTGGTTATAAACCTATTGTTTTCTTATTGCATGAGCAAGGATTTTCAGTGCAGTGATAAACGGAGGGATTGAGAGGGGACATATTTGTCTTGTTTTTACTAAGAGGGAGAAAGTGGCAAATTTCTCTTCATTAAGTATGCAATGGTTTGGTTTTTATACATGCCCCTTTCCTGTTGAATTAATCAAATGGTCATTCTGTCTCCCAGCTACTGACTTTTTTTTTTAATAAATCAGAAATATACATTTAATTTTGTCACTTCCTTTTCCTAGATTTGTTGAGATAAGCATAATCTTTCTTCTTTAGGTTTGTGATGTGGCAGATAATAGTGAACATTAGTTGTGGGTATGAAGTATATATGTGTGTGTTGTTGGTCCATGCATATTCCTACTGAATACTTGGTCTATTGATGGCACTGTTTGGAGAAGTTTGGGAAGTATGGCCTTGTAGAAGGACATATGCCACTGATGGTGGGCTTTGCGAGTTAAAAGATGCAACACTGTGTTCTTCTGTTGGGAGTCTTCCTCTGTTGCTGTCCACCTTACTATTTTGAAACAGGGTCTCTCACAAACTGGGAGCTGTTTTGACTAGACTCTGGTCGTATAGCAAACTCCTGGAATCTAGTTATCTGCTCTCTGAGGTTGCAGATGTGTGCCACCACACACAGTGTTAACGTGGGTGATGGGGATCCCCATGTAGGTCTTCAGGCCTGAACAGCACTTTACCCACTCAGTTGTTTCCTCGGCTTTGGTTTTTAAATGTTGACAAGACCATTGTATTAGTTAATTTTCTGTTGCTGTGATAAAACATCCTGACCAAGGCAACTTAGAGAAGGAAGGGTTTATTTGGACTTAGAGTTCTAGAGGGATAAGAGTCCATCATGGCAGTAAGTGGCAGGTATGATGGCAGAAACTGAATGCTGAGCACTCCAACCTTTAACAGTCAGCAGGAAGCCTAGGGTGTGACTGAAAATGGTGTTAGGTCCTTTAACCCTCAGAGCCCACCATACTTCCTCTAACAAGGCCATACCTCCAAAACATCCTCAAACAGGCCACCGACTAGGGACCAAATGTTCAAATATGGGAGCCTGTATGGGACAGCTACAAACTGCCATGCTTGAGGAACAGGTATAATTTCCCTTTGGTCATGCCTTATGATTCTTGTGCAGTTGTGAATTGCGAGATGCTGGTCTGTACTTTCTTGTACCACATTCATGTGGTTGTGGATTAGGATAATGCCAACTTGTAAATCATGTTAGCAAAGAGTCTGTCTGTTTCTGTCTTCTAAGTGATGTTGTTGAGACAGTATAATTCACCAGTGAATCCATCTAATCCTGGTACTTTGTGTTTTGAGAGTCTGTTAATTTATTTTCTGTTAATTTATTTCATTTCTTTATCAGTTGTGGGCCTACACAGAATGCTTTTTTTTTTTTTTTTTTTTTTTTTTGGAAAGTTTGGAAGATTTGGTTGCTGTATTTCTTCTCTAGTTCTATCAGAACTATGGACAACAGACTTCTTCATGGTGTTTTGTAATTATTATTTCAGTATACATGAGAGTTTCAGTGATGGCTTGCATTTCCTGATGTTAGAGAGATTTGTGTCTTGTTTTTAACTTGATTAGATTGACTAAATCTCCTTCCATCCTTTGTTTCTTTTTGTGTGGACTTTTAAAGACACAGGTTTTGCTGCCTTTTTCAGGCTGTCTCCAAACTCTTGATTCCAAAAAGTCTACCAAGTAGCTGGAATTGTAGCTGTATGACCATATCTGTGAGGTCTTCATTCTTTTCTAACATTCAGTTCTATACAGATCTTTCTAAACACTTTTCTTCTGTTCCATAAATTGGATAAATGTATTTTTCATTTTTATGAAAATTTAAGCTGGGTGTGGAGGCACATGCCTTTAATCCCAGCACTCAGGAGGCAGAGACAATTGGATCTCTAGGAGTGTAAGGTCAGCCTGATCTACATGGTGAGTCCAGGACAGCCAGGGCTACACAGAGACCCTGTCTCAAAAAACAAACCAACAAACAAACAAACAAAAAGAATATTTTCTTGACTCTCATGTTATTGGTTTTGTGTTACATAATCTCGCGGTATTTCAGAAAACTCTAGCTATCCTTTTACAGTTTAATTCTCTGGTGTTTCAAATACAGATATTATATGATTTCTATTGTTTTTTTTTGTTTTTTTTTTTTTTTGCCTGTGAATGTGTGGCTGTGTGTGTGAGTGTGTATGTGCATGTATGTTCATATGCCTGTGGAGGCCTGTGGCTGACATCAAAAGTCTTCCTCTTCCACCCTTCCCTTATTTATTAATGTAGAACCCAGACAATGATAGGATGGCTAGTCTAGCTAGCAAGTATGCTCGTGGGATCCCTTGTCTCTGCTAGAATTACAGGTGGCTGCTGTGCCCTCCATATTTATCTGAGCGGTAGAAGTCAGACTCCATTCCTGGCTTGCCTGAAAAACACTTTATCTACTGAGCCTTCTCCCCATCTTTCATTTCTGTTCTTTTAAGTTTATTAAGGCATTGTTCTAGTTTGGCTTCTATTGCTTTGTATAACACCATGACCAAAAAGCAACATGGGGACACAAGGGTTTATTTCACCCTCAGGGACAGCATATTATAAAGGCGAGTAATGGCAAGATCTCAGAGAAGGAGCTGAAGTAGTGATGATGGAAGAACACTGCTTCCTCACTTGCTCTCCATGGCATATTCAGCCTGCTTCCTTACACTTCTCAGGACCCAGGTTAAAGCAAACTACCTGCGTGTTACTGCCCAGAGTGAGCTGAGACTGTCCCCATCAATCATTAATTTAAAAAAAAAAATAGTACCACAGATTTGCTTACGGACAATCCAGTGGAGGCATTTTCTCAACTGAGGTTCCCTCTTCCTTGATGATGCTAGCTTGTGTCAGGTTAACAAGAACTAACCAGCACAGGTGTAGTTAAGTTTTCAGAATATAGCCTGACTTTGCAGTTGCCTATCCTGTGTGAGTTTGAGAAGAGTGAGTAATTTGTTGTTATTGGATGAAGTAGCCTATAAATAGCCATTATTATTGCTTGATCTGTTTAATAGTGTGTAGGGGCTGATGGATGTAGGACAGAAGTCAATGCTAGGTGTCCGGTGTTGTTGTTTACCTGGTTTTTTAAAGACAGGATTTTCAACGAATCTTGAGTTCATTTGTTTGGCAAGACTATCTGGCTAATCATAAAGTTCCAGGCATTTGCCTGTCTCTATCTCCATTGTGCTGGGGTGTTTGTTTGTTTGTTCATTTGTTCGTTTGTTTTGTTTTTTACTTGAGAACTGGGATACCGAGAGTACTTTACTGACCGAGCTATCCCCCAGCTCCTGCTTGATCTTTTTCTAATAGGATGTGTTGCAGGTCTTCAGTTGTTATATGTAGTTGGTTCATCTCTAGTTTTCACAGTTCTTATCATTTTGATCTTACTGTGTTATTAAGTATATGCTATGCATAGTATTGTTATTATTGTTCATGAAGAATTGGCTTCTTTACCTTGTTTAATGTCCTGTTAATGACCCCTCATAACTTTTACTTATGTGAATTTTTCTGTGTCTGAAACTAATATCCCAGGTCCACCTTGTTTGATCAGTCATAGATGTTACAGCTTTCTTCATTCCTTCACTTTTGATCTCCTAGCCTTTGTATGAAAGCCGATTTTTCTCCTAAAATAAACAAAAGTTAAAGCAGATTTCTTGTAGATAACACAGAGTTGTCATCCGTCTTTCTACCCTCAAATGACAGTCTTTGGTCTTTTTAATTGCTGCAGTTAGATCATTGATCTTCAAAATTGAACTAAAATCTACCATATTTGTTAGTGTTTTCTCTTTTTTTTTTTTTCCAAAGCCCTATTTATGCACACTGGCTTTCCTTTCTTTGATCTTTTAGGACATATATTATCTTCATGAATCTTGTTTGTTTATTTTTGCTTGTGATTATTTTGCTTCCAGTGAGAAAGTATAATATAATATCTTTTTCCACTCTGTATTCCTGCCATTTAATGTTATAAATGTAGCATTGCTGCTTAGATGTATAGATTTAAAACCAATTAAGATGAAACAAGCACAATGAAGATAAAATAAGAACAGTAGAATGCCTAGAGTGGGCAGCTCTCCAAAGGACCGGTTGTGAGCAGCTCCAAGGAGTAGGCAAGAGTAGTTGGGTCTCTAACTGGGCAACACCGAGATAATCCCTGCTGCAAGCCAGCTGAGGTTCTGCTCAGTCTTTTACATTCATGGCCGTTATTTTTGGTCTTGCTTTTATTTTCTACTTTTTATACCTCCTGTGAGTTTAGTTGTATATTTTATAATATATGGTTCCTTTTTTCTCTCTCCTCTGTTTAACAGGTTCCTTCCTTTCTTCCTTCATTGCTTCCTTCCTTCCTCCCTCCCTCCTTTCCTTCCTTCCTCCCTTCCTTTCTCCCTCCTTCCCTCCTTCTCCTCCTAAGATTTTATAACAGTTACCCTAGAGTGTTTTCAACCTGTGGGTTGTGACCCCTTTGGGGGTTGCATATCAGATATCCTACATATCATATATTTTCATTAGTATTCAAAGCAGTAGCAAATTCGCAGATATGAAGTAGCAATAAATAAGGCAGGGGTTCACCACATCATGAGGAAATGTAGGAAAGGGTTGCAGCATTCGGAAGGTTGAAAATCACTGCCCTAGCTAGTGAAGTTATTTGTTAAATAATAGGCTGAGTCTATTTTTACAGAATACCATGCTGACTGACTCATAAGAATTTTATTCTTATATCCCTTCTATTGTTGCTGACACTCATTTTACTTATAAATGAGCATGCATATTTGGATACAGTGTTGCTATTATTTTGAACAAATTATCATATATTGAATTTATTAAGAGTAAAAAACATTGATATTTTTTTATTTTACCTCTACCTGTTTCTTCCCTGAAGTTTTTCCTTTATGCAGAACTTATGACCTAATCAATTCTTTATTTCTCTTTAAAACAACCTTTAAAATTTTCCTTTCAAGACACATGACTAGTGCTTAATGGCCAAGTCTTTATAATTCTTCCTTATATAATGTCTCCTCATTTTGGGTACTTGCCTCACCTCCATACTGTAAATATTTCAGTACTCTTTCTCTTTATTTACACTGTTCTCTGAGAAGGGAGATACAGGGTTGCTCTTAGTTTTAAGCTCTGTTTTATTTGGGATTCCTTAAAGCCTCTCCTTTCCAACCCCCAACCCTAGGTAGGAGAGAGAAGGTTAGTGGGGAGAGGGGCTGTAGACCCTTTACTTCTCCCCACTGTTTAGTGTCAGTGGGTTCTTTTGGGCCAACAGCAGTCTCTGTCAACAGCAAACACAGCAAGCAGTCTCTCTCCTCAGGCTGTCTTCTCCAAGCCCCTGTACCGTGAAGCATCTCTCCAAACTGTCACACCTTCTCTTTCTGGGCTCCTATTTATATGAGTCCTAAACCACGCTCCTCTCCCTGCTGCATGAGGCAGGCCCTTACCAACTGTCAAAGGCCACGCTCCACAGGAGGCAATTATCAGCTGTGAGCAAACTAAAGCCCAAACTAAAATCCCACACTTGTGATTAAAACAAAAACATGCATATAACATAACTGAGTTTTTAAAGAAACCAAAACTTCCATTATAGTACAGTTTTTATCCTCGTTTTGAATAAAATTATTTTTTATTCATCTCCACTTTTCTGTAATTTGAGCATACAGATGTAAGAGGCCTTTGATTAGGCTTCATTAGTTTTATTTTTATACAAAGATTTTCTGTGTAGTCCAAGTTCTGGGATCATAGGCTTAATTTTTTCTTATGCTACCCAAGATAAGGATTTTCTTTTAATTTGTGTTTTATTCTGCTTGTTATTTTATGAGCTTCTTGAATCTGTAGTTTGGTGTCTGACATTAATAAGGCGAAATTCTCAGGTTTATTTCTTAAAACATTTTGTTTTTCTCTTTTCATTTTAGTATCCCATTACACATAAGTTTTATTTTGTAGTTGCCCCACAGTTTGTTGAGATTTTGTTTTGTGACATTTTGATTGGTTGTTTTTGAGGGGATTTGGAAGTAGGAATTTATTTTATTTTTATTTTGTCTTTTCTCTTTGTTTTATAATCTTGGGTGATTTGTATGATGCTACTTATGCTCCGAGTTAATTTCCTAACTGGTATCTTCTCTTCCATTTAGATCATGAGTGACATTTCTGTCACCATGTTTTGATCACTATCTTTCTACATGGCTTCTTTGTGTTCTTTCTTCTCTCAGTTAACAGTTACAATTCTTTACTCTTGCCTTTTTTGAGTTCATAGTATGGGTTCTGGGCCACTTTTGATTCCATATCTGTCATCTGGCTTTGGACAAAGCTATATACATTGTAACTGTTCTCATTTGGTCACGGTTGTCTTAAATGACTGGTTTAATCCTAGCACCTCTCATGTATTTGAGTTTTCATGCTTTGTGTCTTTGAGACTGCCCCCCCTCCTTCAGAATGTCTTGTAATTATTTTTCTTAGCATTTGGATGTGATACACTGAGTAAAAAGAATTACTATGGAGGCTTTTTATTAATGGGACGTCTCAAGTGTTGGGAAAGAGAGGTGTATGTAGTTCTTGGGTTAGATCTCATTTTTTAGTGAGCCCGTACTGACATGGTCTGTGTTCCTCCTCCCTTCCCCACCGACCTCCTGGGTTGGGGTTTGCTTATGCTGCAGTTCACTATTTCCCTTGGTCTGCTCTAAAGGCCGCAGCCCATTGAAATTGGCATTTTCTTCCTGTATGTTTGCTGACTCAGGTAAAGCCTCAGCACGTAGGGCTCTTGTGGAACTGTTCCTTAGAAAGGCAGTTTGAAACCCGACTGCTCTGACATAAATTTAGTTTCACTGCCTCTCTGTGTGTTGAGAGCAGAAGCAGATTTTTCCTGCCATGTATACTGAGAACTTCTTCAACTTTGTACTGTAAAATTTATAAAAGTGTGGCATCCCTCTCCTCTCCTCCATGACCGAACAGTCTGGTGTTTTGCCTTTCATACTTGTCCTCTCTGGTCCTCTAGCAGCGCGACTGTGCCCATTTCCTGACTCCTGTGGCTTCCCCAGTACACTGATTCTCTCTAGTCACCTGTCTGTCCAAGCTGATACAGTAGTTTATCTGGTGAGTTCACTTCTCTAACAGTTCTAAGAATTGCTTACTGTCCAGTTTGTTCAGCTTTCAGCTTTTTGCTTCTTGTTTTTAACAGTGATGGCTCCCAAAGATCCTGTGTACTGGCCCAGAAATAGTGATTAGGTTTAGTAAGGTTATTATTAGAGGTTTAGTAACCTCTAATAAGGTTTAATAGGTGGGAAAAAGTAATCTTCAAAAAGAGGTTTTAAAACTGATATTTTCCCAGTAAATGAAACTAAAAAATATAGTTTAAAACTGCAGAAGTATAAATTGTTACTTGACAAAGACTTTTCATGGGAAATGCATTCATAAAGAAAATGAAATGATTCATAAACCATCATTTGGTACAGACTTCTTAAACCATTGTTTTCTTTTTTCTGTTTTTGTTTTTTGAGACAGGGTTTCTCTGTGTAGCATGACTGTCCTGGACTTGCTTTGTAGACCAGGCTGGCCTCAAACTCACAGCATTTCGTGTGCCTCTGCCTCTTCCCAAGTGCCGGGATTAAAGGCATGCACGACCACGCTTGGCCCCTTAAACCATTATTTGTAGCATATTTCTGTTAGACAATTAGAAGGAGTCACATAAGAATAGGAAATTACTAAAAGTCTTAGAAATAACTATGTAGAGATATTTTAGGGAATTTCTGATTGTTAGAAAATATGATTTGGAAATTAATGTGTCATATTTATACAAATCATTTAAAGACAGTATTATACATTATAATCATTTACAGACAGACAACAACACCAGGTCCAAGCATATGCTTGCTTTTCTTCTCTTGAGATACTGATTCCCTGTGTCTGGGCATGAAACATGACATCTGCAGGGTTTTTTGTTGTTGTTGTTACTTTTTAATCTCTATTGCTGCTTGTGATTCTGAATCAGAATTGAGAAATACTGGATTAAATGCTTGGCCATATGGACAGCAGTACTCTTAGAGAGGCAGATGGTAGATAAGAGCCATATTCATTACTGCCTGCTTAGAGAGGCGTCACTCTGAAGTACTCAAGCCTGTGTGAGTGAAGGGACATAGTGCTGTTATGCTGCTATCTGCAGAGTACACCCTGCTGGGTAGAAACTGGCATTCTGGGTTTGGGCTGTGCTGCTTTCTCTTCCTGCTAGTTTGTCTGTGGAACATGAAGCCAGCAGTAGAAAAGAATCTAGAGCTTAGTGATGAAGTTGGAAAGCACAGCCCAAAAATTGCCCGTGATTATGGTCATCCAAATGCCAGTGTTCTTTCACAAGTGACAAGACTCTAGCACAGAGAGGCTGTTGTCATCACTAATCAGGTTGCATCCCCATCTGTGCTGTCATGTGTCCTGCTCCCTGCACCACTCCCAACCTGCTACTTGTAGAAATGTTAGTCTTGTTATTTGTTTGTTAGTTAGTTTGTTTGTTTATTCAGGGTCTTACTATGTAGCACTTGCTGGCCTGTATAGAACAGGCTGTCCTTCAGACTGAGAACAACTGTCCTGGCCCAGCCTATGGATGCTGGCGTTGCTGGTGTTCACCACAGCTGCCTTGAAATGTCACATTTCTAACAGATTTTATTATCTTTAGTAAAATAGATGTATGATGTAATGTTACTTTTTCCATGTTAGTCCTCATTTTATCTTTCATAGTGATATGAACTAAGCTCAGATAGATTCTTTATGTTCACAAACAATAAAATGTGAATATTGGACCTATTCCAAAGTTCAGCTCTTCACAGAGACTTAATCAGTATTTGTGGACCACATTGCAGTGGTACTTTAACTTAGTTATTGGAAAAGTAATCACATTATGTAAAATCTGTAAGATTTCTGCCATTAAAACACTGTTGCAGTCCTAAGATGACAGAGTGCAGCACCCGAAGGTGGAGTCGACAGCACCACAGGGGAGGAGACATGACTAATTATATTTGCATAATTACAGTAACTAAAGTACCACAGGCAATTGTAGTTGTGCTCAGTGGTAGTTTTCTGACACAGGGTTTTAATGTATCTCGCCTGGAACTTAAGCTGTGTAGCTCACCTGACACTGACCTTCTGATTCCCCTGCCTTAGGCTTTCAGGTGCTAGAATTATAGGCATGAGCCACCATACTGGGACATGTGCAGTGTTTCTTACAAATAAACTTGTACTATGATGGCAGGAAGCAGCAAGTTGACCTTAAAATCCTTCTTCTCTTTGGAAAAAAAAATGTCTGCTGAAAAATTACTTTCAGGGACTATTATGTGACAAAATATATAATGCAGGATATTTTGTTGGATAAGTGAGAACTTGGGGAAAATATAATCATATTCATTTTCAAACTTTGTCAGTTGAGAATTTGTATTTTTAGAATTTCTTTCTTTTTTTTTTTTTTGTATTTTTGCTCTGTTTCATGTGCACTCTGACCTTCTGGTCTAGTGTTCAATGTTGATTTTTACTTCTCTAGAGCTCAGAATAATGCCATTTCCTTTCCTTTTTCTAAATGTCCAGTCATTAATGAACAAGTACTCAGAGAAGTTGTAATCCATACACATTAACAGATTAGTACCCACATTCCAGCCTTGTTCTTAAAGCTTTCTGTGTGAAGTGGTGGTTACCACTTACAAGTCAAACATCTTCCTGACACACAAGAGTGCTGTCACAGTGGAAACTTGAAACTTTCGCAAGAGCTGTGTGTGCCTTGCCTGCTCCTTACTAGTTTCTGACTCCACCTTGCTGACAGTACAGTCTAAATCCCAGAAACTAGTGTCAGAAGCAAAAGTAGCCCAACAGATGGTTGGAAGGTGTGATAATTAGTTTTAATTGTCAGCTTTATAGGAGTTAAAATGATCTGGAAAGGGAGTTTCAGTGAGGGCTTGTGTAGGTTGTCCTCTGGGGAATATCTTGCTTATGTTAATTGAGGCGAAAAGACTTGCCTCCTTTGGCACGCCTTCACAAGCGTGGGGAAAGCCCTGAGCACCCACATGCGTGCACTCAGTCACTGCTCTCTGCTTTTCACTGTGAATATAAAATGTGACCAGCTGCTTCAAGTGCTGCCACCATGACTTTGCTGCAGTGATGGACTAGAACTTGGAAATGTGAGCCAAATCCTTCCTCCCTTAAATTGTTTGTCAGCTTATTTTATAATGGTGAAAGCAGAGGAAACTGAGACAGAAGGTAAAGTGAATGAGCTAGAAATGTTGATTCATGAAAATGTAATAGCTGTATTGTATCCTAGGCCAGTCTAATCATAAATGCAAGAGTAGAATATCTTTATATCATTCTACACTTTTTGTTTACCTGAAAAGTGAGCTAATATTATACCAAAAAAAGATATGCTTGAACATAAATATGCTTCTTGTTTTGAAAAGGCTCATTTGGTTATAAATATTTACTATCTGCTGTGTGCATATTCTTTTCAGCCTTGTGGGTAAGGAAAGGAGCTTGCCATCTCCCTGTTACCAGAGACTGGCCTAATGGCTCCCAAGCCCATAGGCCAGAATAGTTTCACACAGAAGTTACAGATAGTTCCTACGCTGGAGAGTTTTATGCCAGCTTGACATAGCTGACATCATCTGAGAGCGAGAACCTCAGTGAAAATGCCACTGTAAGATTAGGTCATAGGCAAGCCTGTAAGGCATTTTCTTATTTAGTGATTGATGGGGGAAGACCCAGCCCATTGTGGTTGGTGCCATCCCTGGGCTGGTGGTCCTTGGTTCTATAAAAAAAATAGGCTGAGCAAGCCATGAGGACAAAGCAAGTAAACAGTATTCTTCCATGCCTTTTGCGTCAGCTCCTGCCTCCAGGTTCCTGACCTACTTGAATTCCTGTCCTGACTTCCTTCAAGTGATGAACAGTGTGATGAGGAAGTATAAGCCAAGCACTTTCCTCTCCAACTTGCTTTTTGGTCATGGTGTTTCATTGAAGCAACAGAAACCCTAACTAAGACAGTTCCAAAAGAAGGAAATCAGGAAGTAGCTACAGGATTTGGTGTAGCTATAGACTCAGCAGGGGAGAGCAGAATTGTATGGGCACAGTAGTAGTTCAAGGCTGTGGTCTTGAAGGAACTGGGGTTTGTACAAGTGATGGTGTTTTGTTCTCTTCAAGCAGTACTATCCACTTAACTCTATTTGACAGTGTCTGTGTATCTAATTGCTGTATTATTTTTATGTTTTTATTGCTGGACCTTTAGACATGTGGATGAGGACTATAGTTTGCCTGTTAAAGTTCTCAAATAAAAAAAAATGAAGTGAGTGGGTTAAGGAGTATGGGTCTGTGGTTTGCCGTGTGTTTACTCCCCATAAGTTGCAGTACAGGTAACTCTTTATCACTTAGTTTTCCCATAACCTCAGAGTTATAGAGGAAGAAAGAAGTTAGAATTGGAAGGAAGCTAGTGGTCTGGATGAGGAAGAGAGACTGGATGAGTTGTTAATTTTTTCTTGGTGGGAGGCAGCGTGACTTGGGGCAAGTCAGTTGACTGCAGCAGCATGAGTGAAAATCAGAATGCTGCATCTGCTTCTGTCCGCCGATTACTCTGCACTTTGAAAACAGACTTAAAAGAAACTAAATCAGTAGATACATTTATTTTTCAAGATGTTAAGTAGTATGGGATGGGCCCTTATGGAAAGTGTGTACTTGGCTGTGTCCTGGCCTTCTCAGAGGAAGACATGTAAATTCTTCTGATCACATTGCTGATTTCACCAGCTCCCTGTGCTTTCTGGTTTATCTACTTCTGGTAGGTACCTGCGTGCATCCCGACTTGCTAAAATCTTTTTTTTTTTTAATTCTTAATATTATTATTATTTTACAATTTATTCACTTTCACTTTGTATCCTGATTGTAGCCCCCTCATCTCCTCCCAGTCCCTACTTCCTTCCCTCCCTCCCCTTCCCCACATTTTCTTCACCTAGTCCACTGAAAAAGGGGAGTCCTCCTCTCCTGCTATCTGCCCATAGCTTATCAAGTTTCATCAGGACTGTCTGGATCCTCTTCTTCTGTGGCATAGTAAGGCCACCATGCCAGGGGGCAGTGATCAAAGAGCAGGCAGCCAAGTTCATGTCAGAGACAACTCCTGCTCCCCATATTAGCAGACTCACTTGGACTGAGCTGCCTATGGGCTATATCTGATCAGAGGGTCTAGGTCCTCTCCATTCATGATCCTTGGTTGATGCATCAGTCTCTGCAGGCCTTGCTGGGCCCAGATTTTTGGGCTTTGTTGGTCTCCTTGTGGAGCTACTCTCCCCTCTGAGTCCTTCTATCCCTCCCTTCTTCCATAAGACTCCCTGCTCTCTGCCCAAAGTTTGGCTGTGAGTCTCTGCATCTGCTTTGATCCCCTGGTAGGTGGAGTCTTTCAGAAGACATCTGTGGTAAGCTCCTGTAGGCTCCTGTCCTGCTCCCTTTCTTCCACCACTTCTAGTGTCTATCCTGTTTGCCCATCTGAGATTTAAGCAACCTCCCTAGGGTCCTGCTTGTTGTTTAGCTTCTTTAGGTCTGTAGATTTTAGTATGTTTATCCTATATTATATGGCTAATATTGGGGCTAGAGAGGTGCCTCAGCGGTTAAGAGCACTGTTTGCTCTTCCAGAGGCCCTGAGTTCAATTCCCGACAGCCATATGGTGGCTCACAGCCATCCCTACTGGGACCTGATTCCCTCTTCTGGCATCAGGTGTACTTGCAAATAGAACACTCATATACATAAAAATAAAGAAGTCTTAAAAAAATTTAAAATAAATAAATAAAAATATATGGCTAATATCCACTTATAAGTGAGTATATAAACTCAGGATGATCTTTTCTAGTTCCATCCATTTGCCTGCACATTTTATGATTTCCTTGTTTTTAATGGCTGAGTAGTACTCACTATGTAAATATTTAGTACCACAGTTTCTTTATCCATTCTTTGGTTGAGGGACATTTAGGTTCTTTCCAGATTTTGGCTATTATGAATAAAGCTGCTATGAACATAGTTGAGCAAATGTCCTTTTTGTATGGGGGAGCTATACCATTCTTGGGCATATACCTGGAAGATGATCCATCATACAACTTGTCAAAGTTTTTGCTGCTTCTCTCCCTCCTCTCCAGTCATGGCATTGTTCTTAGTTTCTGCTGAGTATCTTTATGAATGTTAGTAGTCTCAGTGCAGTTACCTCTGCATTTCTTGCTCTGTCAAACATCTATAGCTTCTTTCTGCATGGATTCCTTTTCATACAAGAGCACTCACCCAACACTCTTCCTGTGTTGGTTTCCTGTTCCTTGCTTCTCAATTCCAGTCACACATATGTACTTGCTATAAACTTTCCATTTAATTTTAAAAGTTAAGAATGAGCAAACTGTGTATTGTAATGTATTTTGGAGGACAGGTTTTTGTGAACATACTTAATGCCATTGAACCATCTTTAAAATTAGAAACCACAAATTCAATATATTTTCTTAAAATCTCTTCAAAATTGAGTTCTGTCATTTATACTTAAAAATAATTTTAAGATTTATTTTCATGTGTATATAGGTGGTCACAAAGACCTGAAAAGGGCATTAGCTATGCTCAGGCAGGAGTTACAGATTATTATGAGCCATCTGGCTTGGGTGCTGGCAAGTGAACTTGGGTCTTCCTGTAGAGCAGCTATTTCTCTTAACCACTGAGCCATATCTCCAATCCTGGTGATAAGTATGTTTTTGTGTTTTTTCTTTACTTATTGATTTTAGCTGTGTCCTTACCTTTTTATAAGTTCTTCCAGCGTCAGGAGAGTCACATCATTATCTCTAATCAGCCTAGAGCACGCAGAGACGTCTTATTCTCATTTAACCCTAACCCAGGGAAGGAATGTTGGGTTCAGGATACTGCTTGGCTGTTGAAAGAAAAATAGTAATAGGATTGGCATAAACACACACACACACACACACACACACACACACACACACACACACACACACAC
>NW_026590654.1:2050031-2052182 GCF_907164565.1 Psammomys obesus | reverse complement strand
CACACACACACACACACACACACACACACACACACACACACACACACTTTCTCTCTGTCTTTCTATTTCTCCCTGTCTCTGTCTCTCTCTCTGTCTGTCTCTCTCTCTCTCTCTCTCTCTCTACACACAGGTAGGGGGAGAAAGAACAGGGAGGGAAGTGGCAGAGAGATTAATTAACTGACCCACTCCACTGAAACACAGTAGAACACCTGCAGGCAAACCCATACATGTAGCCAGGCAATGTCTCTTCACGGTCACTAGACGTCAGCCTTCCCACATTGCCACTCCCTGCTACTCTCTCCAGCCTCAGATAACTACTAATCAAATCTGAATTTGTATGAGATCATATGATTGACATTCTGCAGTTCTATGCCTTGCTTATTTCCCATGATCTTCAGTTTCATCCATGTGGCTCGGGACAGGATTTACTATTTTTATGGCTTAATAGTATTCCATTGTGTACATGTATCTTCTGTTTCTTTTTTTAATTTTTATTAATTACACTTTATTCACTTTGTATCCCCCCATAAGCCCCTCCCTCCTCCCCTCCCGATCCCACCCTCCCTCCCCTTTCTGCATGCATGTCACTCCCCAAGTCCACTGATAGGGGAGGTTCTCCTCTCCTTTCTGATCTTAGTCTATCAGTTCTCATCAAAAGTGGCTGCGTTGTCATCTTCTGTGGCCTGGTAAGGCTGCTCCCCCCTCAGGGGGAGGTGATCAAAGAGCAGGCCAATCAGATTATGTCAGAGGCAGTCCCTCTTCCCATTACTATGGAACCCACTTGGACACTGAACTGCCATGGGCTACACCTGTGCAGGGGTTCTAGGTTATCTCCATGAATAGTCCTTGGTTGGAGTATGAGTCTCTGGGAAGTTCCCTGTGTTCAAATTTCTGGTTCTGTTGCTCTCCTTGTGGAGTTCCCGTCCTCTCCAGATCTTACTATTTCCCACTTCTTACATAAGATTCCATGCACGTAGCCCAACAGTTGGCCATCAGGCTCAGCGTCTGCTTTGATGGTCTCCTCTGTTTCTTGATTATTTCAGCAGCACTACAGCAGACAGGAGTGCAGATGTTTCTTTGATTTTCATACACAAAACACACACACACACACACACACACACACACACACCACCTAGTAGTAGGGTTATTAGGTCAAGTGGCAGATCTGTTTTTAAGCTTTGTAGGAGCCTCCATGCTATTTTCTGTAGTGACTGTGATAATTTACTTCACTAGGAGATTACAAAACTAGGTTTTCTTTTCTTCACAGCCTGACCAGCACTGGTTCTTTTATCTTCATGGTGGTCTCACTTTTACGTTTACGCACCTGTTAGGCTAGTATAAAGTATGCTGGCATCCTTGTCAACTCTATTTTGTATGGAGGTCAAGGTTCACTCAGTTCATTCCCTCTTCTTTCCATCTAGCCATGTGCCATGACCCTGTTGTGTTAAACTGAAAGCAGTTTAAAACAAGATTGTGAATGCTCTAGTTTTGCATTTAGTTGAGATTTAGTTGCATTTAGTTGAAAAATGTATATTCTGGGTCCCTTGCATTTACATAGGAGTTTTAGGATCATATTATCAGATTATTTTTGCTAACAGTTGGAATTCTGTAGAGATAGTACCCTTCTGTTTATTTACAGTATAAGTCACCTGTTCCATGAATGTGCGATGCCTCTCAATTTATTAGGTTTTCCTTCAGCAAGATTTTATAGTCTTCAGTATGTAAGCCTTGCCTTTGTTTGGGGGATTTATTTGTAGTCATTTTATTCCTTGTGGTGTTAACATAAATGGAATACTGGGCAGAGAACGTGGAGTCTTGTGTGTGCTACACAACCAGCTCTGCCAATGAGCTGCACTCCAGTCCCTGGGGTTATTTTAACTTCACTCTCACATTGTTTGTTTTCAGTGTTGAGAAGGATAATTAAGTTTTTATATTATATTGTATGTATACATAGTTGTATTTGTGTAACAACACGTTTCTACTAGTTTATTTATTCTAGGAGGGTTTTTTTTGTGAATGGTTAAGAATTTTGAACATATATAGTATTATATCATCCT
The DNA here is from genome assembly GCF_907164565.1 of Psammomys obesus. NCBI lineage: Eukaryota > Metazoa > Chordata > Mammalia > Rodentia > Muridae > Psammomys > Psammomys obesus. The sequence goes on along the minus strand of NW_026590654.1, from coordinate 2,050,125 downwards.
TAAATAGGGATAATTTTCTTCTTCCTTTACTACTTAGATATTTTACATTATTATTATTATTATTATTATTATTATTATTATTATTATTATTATT
>NW_026590654.1:1984695-2050021 GCF_907164565.1 Psammomys obesus | reverse complement strand
TTATTATTATTATTATTATTATTATTATTATTATTATTATTATTATTTCCTTTCCCTGAGTAGAACAGTCTAGACCACATTGAAGTGACAGTGGAAATCCTACTTCCTGGTGTTATTGGTGAGGTGTAGAGTTCTTCACTATTAACATATGATGTAGTCTGTGAGATTTTCCTAGATGCCCTTAGTCATGGTGACAATTCCGCTCTAATGCCAGTGTCTAGTGATTAATTGTGAAAGCATAATGGGTTCTTTCGGCCTTCCTCTACCCACTGAATCGATCATGTGGCTCACTGAAGCAATGGCTTCATTAATCCAGTTTTTTGAAGATAAGGTGTCCTTCTTTCTCTGTGTGCTGAAGGTTGACCGCAGTGCTCCCGAGTACCGTGCGCTGACGTGCACTTAGCGCAGGTGCACAGCTCTATAGTGCCAGTCTCCAGTCTTCTTACTGAACTTTGCCAGTCGTGCTCTTTTAATTATCCCTAGAAAAAGGTCTTTGCTCGTCATTTAGATTTGGAGAAATTTGTCTCAAACGTAAAAATGGAATTAGGATATAGATTTCCAGATTTCTGCCCAATTTACTGTACCACACTGTTTCTTTAGTGAACAAATATTTAATAGAACCTCATGAACAAACAAAACGAATCTAGGATTTTATTCTTTTGGTTGGCATGTTGTTTTCTCTCTGTATTATCTGTTCTACATTGCTATGATAAGGCAGTTACTTAGAAAAAAGGTCCTTTTAATTTCCAGTTTTCTAGTTCAAGGTCAGTTGGTCTTGTCTGTGGAGCTTCCTTGAGGACACTGGGTTGCAGTGGCAGGAGTGGGTGACTGAGCTACACCTGATGCTCCAGGAAGAAGAGGACTAAGAGACTAGGGACCTACAGTCTCTTTCAAGAATTCTAAAAGGACCTAAGAACTTAACCCTAGTTCCACCACTCAACAGCTTCACACTGCCCATGGGTTTTGGAAGGCTTTGCAGTGTCCAAACTTTAGGATCACCTAAGTTGTCTGTTATATTTACTTGCTGCTAAAAGCTCCATGGGACCCAGCTTTATTTTATTAGACAACTCCAACATTATTAAATATTCATAGCTGAAATGTAGACCATGTGCTTCTTCTGTGATTATTCTTTTCTTTTAAGATGATCTACAATAAAATACAAATTGACATTTACAAATGCAAATTGCCCATAATTTATTATTTTGCATAATAATGCTTGATGATTTAAACTGTAAGCTCTTGAGATTAAATGTTTCGGCTCAAATTTTACCTTCTTTGCCAACTTGCTGTGTGTCTCTGGGCAAGTTGCTTAAAATTGTACTTGAATCTTTGTAATCTGTAAGAATAGTTGATCTCAGGTGCTCTTGTGAGATGATCAGAGCACAGTGCTCTGCCTGTGGCAAATGTTTCATATAACTCAGTTGGGAGGACCATAAACTTAGTCATCTTTAAATTCCTCTTTTGTCCCTCCCTTCCTAACCACCACCCGACCACAGCAACATTGGCATCATTTAGGCAGTGAGCTTCAGGCTTATTTTGAAGTGGATATGTAGTGCAATAAATAACGTCCTTTGCTACATATGATTTTTGTATGTGTGAATGTATGTATGCTGAATGTGTGTCATTAGACACTTACTGTTGGTGTTGGCTATTTCACCCCATCCCTTTATGTACAAAGGCAAGGCCTTTCGAGAACCCGGAGCTCACTGACTGAGTTAGTCTAGCTAGCCACCTCACCACAGGGATCCTGTCTCTGCATTCTGAGTGCCAGGATCCTAGACAGTCAGCACACAATCTGCATGGGTTTTAGAGGGCCAAACTCTGGTCCTTGTGTTGATTCGACAAGTATTTTATCCTGAATCCATTTCCCAGCCATCCTGATTTTGTTCATCAGTCCTTACAACCTTCTGGGTTGGGAACATGGATCTGTAATAGATAGAGTGACCCTTGTAGCTTATGTCTGACCCTACATTCCATACTCAGCAATACCAAAAAGTTAAGATGTTGCTAGCTCCAAGTTTATTTCTGTGTATCCATTTTATATACTTATTATTCCTAATTAATGTCTACTTTCATCAGATTTTTTACGTGTAAGTGCTTTTTTCCCTGATGTATACATGGAGGATCTTTGAAAAACTGTTGTATGTTTCAGCTTTGCTTTCTTCCCCCTTTCTATATGAATGTGCCTTTATGATGACACTTACCTGGCAGAGGAAAGCCAGGCAAACTGTACAAAAGTATCTGGTGGGTATTAGTCCTCTGGTAAAGTAACTCTTTGCTCCAGAAGCAAAGATGACTAGTTAGGAAGATATCTTAGTTATTGCTAGGCAGATAGCAGAAGAGTGCAGATGGGTATCTGAATTAGGAACTGTGAATAATTTTTAACAGAATCTACTGCAGTTCAGAGTGACAAGGTAGAGTGACACCAAGGAAAACATTTATCATTAGTTAACTTTGTTCCATAGTTGATTGATTATCAGAGTACAGCATAATAAATGAACATTCCTCCTTTTAATAAAAATATTACTAGAATTATTCACTCTATAGTCCTCCTTTGATTTGTTTTTGAGTTTCAGATATTTTGTGTCATCATTTGATTGTGAATGATGGCATTAATGATGGAAATACTAAGCCAAGTAGATGGCTGTTACAAATGTCAATATTAGGAGGAACTATGTGTAATGGAAGTTTGGTTTCTTTAAAAAATCAGTTATGTTATGTAAACAGGTTTTTGTGTTAATCCCAAGGGTGGTATTTTGGTTTGTCTACAGCTGATAATAGCCTTGTGTGGCTTGGAGAGGAGCATAGTCTTTGCCAGCTGCAGTTAGTTTAATTCTGAGGACTCTGAGAGGGTATAAATACCAGAGCCCAGAGAGAGAAAAGAACGCTTCGGAAACACTTTGCCTCAGAGAAGGAAGAAGGCTGCTGCTGTGTTCACTGCTCTGCTGGTTAGCTGGACTGCTGGATATCCTGGCTATGAGACTGGAGTTGCCCCAAAGAACCTAATAACTTAGGAACTAAGTCTAAAGAGGTCTACAGCCCCTTTCCCTCAAACCTTCTTTCTCTCCTACCTAGGGCCAGGGGTCTGGAAGGGAGGTAGATATGTAATGAAACCCAAATAAAACAGCTTAAAAAGTGCTCTATGACCATGTGTGTACAGTCACTGGTATGAAAGGGTGTTATGACATTTGTGTCTCTGACTTGCTGTTTATGATCTAATGTATTCTAGATTGAATTTTTTTTGTGATGTTTTGTCCACTGTAAAGTAGCAGTTTAGCTTATATAACAAATACATTGAGTTAAGCAACATAAAGGCTATTGTTTGATGAGTCCGTATGTATCATATTTATTTATTTTTGCTTTTGTTTGTTTCAAGATAGGGTTTCTCTGTGCAGCCTTGGCTGTCCTGGACTCACTTCGTAGACCAGGCTGGCCTTGAACTCAAAAGAGATTCGCCTGCCTCTGCCTCCTGAGTGCTGGCATTACAGGCATGGCCACTACACCCGGCCCCATGTGTGCTTTAATTCTCATTGTGCCTCAGATGCTCTTTTGGCACCTAAAGGAAATTAATAAGCTAACCAATCTACCCACCCATTAACTAGCACCCAATCTACCCATACATTTCCTCTGGCAGGCTAGGCTTACTATATTTGCAATAGGGTTAGAATTTTTGCATACTACTCAGGTCAGAGCTACTTGCTCTAAATTTTATGTTTTGTCCATGCTATATTCATGATGTCTCTGTCTCTTTGTGTCAGTCTTTCTGTTTCTCTCTCACACCATAACCATTATTTAAAGTTCATTTAAGGTTTTTGTTAAGGCACAGTAATGACTGATGCTGATGTGTCCCCACTCCATGCTCTGTCCATAGTGCCATTTTGCTGGTAGGACCCTTTGAGCTGGCTCCATGTGCATAGCATGCACTGCTTTATCCAAAGGATAAAGAGCGAAATGAACAGCTTTGAAAGGCTGACCTCTCAGACTAAGGACAAAGATTGTTTGAAGGCATAGTGTCTACAATTAGATAGATGGTACACATTCTGGTTTGTCACATGTGGTCTTTGTTTCCCTTTGGTTAGTGCACTGGGCTGTGCAGGGCAGTTCTGCATGGGACACTATATAGCACAAGAATAAAAGTTTTCTTGATTTTGATGAAATTGACTTCTGGACTTAAAGGCATTTTCTGTGATAAAATACTGATTGACACCCCAGTTAAAGAGAATTTTCCAGGCCAGGAGGCTATTGCCCCATTGAGACTAGCTGGTTCTAGTAATCAGTTTTGTTTGTTTTGGGATCTGTTTTTGTCTATTATAGTTTATCTTTTCATAAAGCAATTTCTATACTATTATATAATTTGTTAAAATCTGAATTACATAAAATTTTTAATGTCTACTTTAAGAAGATGTCACAGAGCTGTTATTTACAATTTTCTGTGTTGTCCAGTGTAGTTGATATAACAGTAGATTATTGAAAAACAAATAATGAGAATTTTTGGCATATATGTTACTGGAGATCGAAGCCCAGGGTTTGATACAAACTAGACAAGCTTGTAACATGAGCTACATCCTCAGCATTTGGTTTTTGAAAATCAAGTCTTTAGTTGACTTCAAGCTTGATATCCCCCTGCCTCTGAGTGCTGGAGTTACAGGCATGTTACACCACATGTAGCTCATCAGACTCTTAGTGCTACATTTATGCCTCATTGCTAGTATCTTTTGAAGTTCTGCAGGGACAAGGCTGATCTGGAATTCTTACAGTTGTGTAGTTATGGCTATGTTTTACTTCTGAAAACCAACTGTGAGCTCCAGGTAGCAGACCTAAGCTCAAAGAACATGCCCTTGACTAATGCCAAAAATCAGTGGCTGCAGAGATGGTAGTTCAATGGAAAAAAAAAACAAAAAACATTTTTTTTATGAGTGATGTCCTGAGGTTATTGCATAGCAAGAAAAGAGAAGTAAACAATACAGAATTTAACTGATGTTGCATTTGTTTTTTGCATTAAGCAGAACTTCATGGCATATCTTGTTAGAATATAAAATTGTCTGTGCTTCTGAATGTAAGTGTTCACACAGAGGTCTGGAGTTTATTAAAACTCACCAAATGTTTTAACCTTGTCTTCTTACTTTGCATTATTTATCAGCTACCAAAAATAGATTAGCCATGTGTTAAAATGACTGTGTTCTTATCTCAGGTTAAGGAAAGTATAATGCATGCAACACTACCTCACAGAAAATTCTGGAAATGTGTGTGGTTTTTGTTGTTGTTTTTGTTTTGATCTTTATTCAATGTATCTAAGAGAATAGGGCTAGGGATGTAACCTAAGAATACGTACTGAACATGCACAAAAGCAGGCTCATCGCAAGCACTTGGGACAAAGAGAAGGAGGAACTGGGGACCTAGGAGCCATGATGCATATTCAGGCTGTATGCTGCCACTTCCAGGTGTACCTGGAGCCTGTTAGTGAACTTCTGTGCTTCCTTTTCCTTGTCTAGGTTAAATGAGGGATGATAATATACTCTTGCTGAATTATGATGCGTAAGTGAATTAATTTATATGACGTTTACAGTAATGCCCAACAAATAGAGACATAAGTTAATGTGTGCTTTTATATGTGTACAGTCTAGGTAGTCTCTCCCTATCCATGCAGACCAGATAGCACTGAGCAGTGATTGTGATTCTCATTGAAAAGCATGACTATATAGTTAGTTCTTGATTGTATCTTTAGTTTAAAAATGACACTGTAGGATTGAAAAATGGCAATAAAAAATGTTCCAAAATGACATTTGCCAAAATTAGTGCCTGAAGGTCACCTACCCTTTGCCTCTTGTGATTTTAAGAGGAATGAATGGTTAAGGCCCAAATAAGGTTAGATTAATTGTCCTTATATTATCTTGGTTTTGCATATTACTGACTTTAATGCTTTATTTTTTTTTTCTGGAAAGAACAGTTTTTCTGTTTATTTTAAAACTATCAGTTTTAAGACTTGTGATTATTAAAAAAGGAAAAATAAAGAAAGCCCTGATCATCTCAGCCTCATTAAGTGGCCTGGATTGAGTATCAGGTCATCAGAATATTTATTAGTCAGATAACCTAAAAGTTTCTTTTAAAAATTCACATGCTTAAAACTCCTTAATGGGACTAATGGCAGCTTTGGTCGTCCAGGAGTGGAATGTTATTGCCAGCATGACAGTGGAGCGGCAGTAATTCAACTCCAGTTCCTGATTAATGAGGTTAGTGACTTGTGTTTATTCCTCCTACTTGTAGCTGAAATTAGAACACATCTGCTTTTTCACATTGCTTGCATATACTCATATTTAAGTATTTGAACAAAAATGTACTTTCTTGTGAGTCAGATGTAGTCATAACTCATTTTAGGATGCCACCACAGATAGTCCTGTGAAATGTTTCTCGGAATACTGTTCCAAGTAAAATGGTGTGGGCACACCTAATGGTGTGCTTTAACTATTATGTTGAGGCTTTTGAAAGTTACCTAACATTAAAAAATCTGTATTGAAATAGTGCTAAACACAGCATTCATTATAGGTAAGGGAAAGCACTTTAACAAAATGCTTCAAAATATATCCAGGGAAGCAGCTTCCATTTGGAAGTGTGTTGTGTTGCTTGCTGGCTTTGTTTCTAAGAATGCAAAGTGTGAAAGGAGATAAAGAAAATACTGTTTTCAGGGCTGGCTGCAAAGTCCTCCTCTGTGGCCTAACAGACTGCTCCTCCCCTGGGGGGGGGGGGTGTCAAACAGCCTGCCCTTGAGATCCTGTTAGAAATAGTCCGTGAAGATACCTGATAAAACAGGGTCAAATGAAAGGGGAGGAGGTCCTCCCCTATCAGGGGACTTGGAAAGGGGCAGGGAGGAGACCAGGGAGGGAGTGTGGGGTTGGGGAGGGAATGAGGGAGCGGGATACAGCTGGGACACAGAGTTAACAAAATGTAACTAAAAAGAAAAATTAAAAAATAAAAAATAAAAAAAAAAGAAAAGAAAATATTGTTTTACAGTGTAGGAAACTGATTGCAGAGACTGTTTGGGAAAGGCAGGCAACACTTTCTTAACATTTGAGGATAGTCTATGGACATACTTTCTGCCCTAAATGCTTAGGATCTGTGGAATAAGTCCAAAATATGAATGAAAGATGGACCTGTAAGATGGCTTGGTGGACAAGTACCTTAGTAAATTTGGACAGTTCACTAAACCCTTAGTCTGCAGATTGACCCTCCTTTTTATTATCTGTCTTCTTTAGAGCTTTAATGAACACATACAGAGGTCCTTGCTCTGAAAATTCTGTCTTGCTGTTTGTGGGCAAGACTGAGCCACCTTTGTGGCTCTTGTGCCATTCCCTTACGCCCGAGTGATAGTATAAATTAACGGGGTGCTTTACTGTGACCAGTTAGTCAGGGTTCTCAGTTGTTCAACGTTGATACTGTCATTACTGTTATAACTAAGGAAAGAGCTTCCATTAGTATTGTCTTACATAAATAAAATTAGGTCACTTTATTTTCTATTTTGTTTTTAGTCAAGACAATATCTGTACTAATGACCAAATAATTTAGGATCTGATATCTAATAATTTTAGAGATTTTAACCCTACCACCAGATCCTAGTATGCTTTTGTATTATAAGGTGGTAAATTAGTTAAGAAGTTAAGACATTAATATAAATATGTATCTATATAACAGACTCATCTCTACCTGCTGTTTAGAATTTGGGCAAGGCAAATATTTCTTAAAATTATAATCTGTTGACAAAAAGTTTTCAAATTTAAGAAGATATCTTGGCAGCTATGTGGAAAATGATTTTGAAAATTGTCCCATATAAAATACTTGTTGTTTTCAAGGGAGCCCTTGTGAGTGCCTTGGCTGATGACACCTTACACTTATGGAACTTACGTCAAAAAAGGCCCGCCATACTACATTCACTTAAATTTTGCAGAGAAAGGTAAGGATTCTCTGTCTTCATACAGATAGAACATTTGCTGTTTCATCTTGATACAATTCTTGAACAATATTCTGGACTCGGGCTAATAAAATGATTTTATCTTAGTAATGTCTTCTAAATATAGTCTTCTAAATATAGTTCTTCTGTGCTATGGGGTAGGGGTGGCTAGGACTTCAACATATAATAGTGGCTGGTTTAGCATGAAAGGAAGTAATTTACAGCCAAACAGAGTGCAGGGTAGAATTGAACAATAAAAATAAAAAGTAAATGTATTTTTAAAATTCAGAGATAAGACACAGTTTATTTTTTCCATATAATTAGTATGTAGCTTATTATGCCATCACCAGGTTCAGAACCTTTCAAAGATTAGTCTGCCATGTAAGTTTTTATTAATTAATTAGTCTGCCATATGATTCAATATTCTTTTAGGGGTATGTGTAATGTTCTTACTGTAGACTGTAAGAAGTTTCAATGTCAAAGGATACATAGTGACAGCAGAGTTCTTACCCAAAAGAATCATAATCTCTCTCTCTCTTTTTTCTAGAAGTAGTTACAGTATAGGTATAAAGGTGAAAAAATATTTATGAGCTTCTTTTTTCTTTTGAATGAGAAAGGACATTACATAGTCTTTCCATAACTTGTTTCCTTTAACTACATACCAGATAAGTTATCCTCTATCAGTACTTTTAGATCTCTTTTGCTCGTTTTCATAATTACATACTCTCATATTGTGTGGACGTATTATAATGTGTTCATTGAGTCTCCATCATGGACATTCATAGCATTTTCAGAGTGTTGTTCCTTCTGCTTTATCTTGCTATACTATGTGATTGTGTGTGTGTATAGTTGCTTTAAAATATCTCTCATGGTAAAATTTGTGAGCTTTATGTGTTGACTGAAGAGGTCTTCTTTCCAATTTTATTAAGTACTCTCCTCTGTATGTTTTTAAAGAACTTTTAAGTTTTCATTATTATCCTTCTTCTTTGATTCATATGGTACTTGCTTTTGGCAAGACATATGAATTAATATATAACCTCCACAGTTTGTGAGAATAGTCTAGATTTGTGTGTGTTGTCGTTGTTGCTGTTTGTAGGAGCAGTAGTAGTAGTTGTAGTAGTAGCAGGAAGAGGAGGAGGAAGAACTGACTTTGGAGCCCCTTCTTTTGTCCAAGGATTAACCTGTGTTCCTCTTTTGATGCGTGTTAAGTTCACCTGTCAGATTACATAGACAGGTCAGTCTGACTCTGGGCTCTGCCAGCAATAGCCTTCCACACTAGAGCAAGGGAAGCTAAAGTAGCTTTTGAAAATATAGCGTCTCACAGTGCAATCAATCTGAGGGCAAATCTACATTAGCTGGGAGTAGATGAGAGTACAGAGTAGGCCCAGCAAGAGGCCAGTAACTGTTGCTGGTTACATCTTGATTGGGAAGGCAAAACATGTAAGTTATATCAGTTCAGCCATGCTTGCTTCTAGAAGGGCAGAAGTGAAAGAGAATTCATTAACAAAGTTGATGGGGAAAACAAAAGCAAAAGTTGTTTTCTATGTCTTGGCTTCTGCACAGAGTTCTTTAATCTGTTTGCCAGGGAAGGCTTTATGTCAGTTTCAGTACCATAGACTATATGTCAGATGGACATTTGGTCTCGATACTCAGCCTCTCGCCAGTGCCATGCCCCAGTGGAGCTGGAGAGCTAGCGGGAAGGTTGTCACACTCAGATAATTTTGGCCCCGAGAAGGCATTTGGCAATGTCTAAAGACAACTTTCAATGTTACAGGTAAGAGGAAAAGCGCTGCTGGCTTCTAGTGGGTAAATGCCAGAAATTTTACAATCCCTGCTACAGTACACAGGATGGCACCCACAACCAGGAACAACCATGGTCCAAAATATCAGAAGCATCAAAATCAAGATACCCCGAATTATAGCAAGTTAATATGATGATATTTGGTCAGTGTAGTGATATAGACATTCTTGTAAACTACTCTTGATTAGAGCTTGCTAGGAGCATGAACTCTAGCAGAAGAATATCTCTGATGCCATTTGTCCGTGAAATGCCATGTTTTATTTGGGCAGAGGAGAATGGACGTACATTGTCCAGGCTCACAAGCATATTCCGCATGGGTCACCTATGAAATGCTGTTAATGCAGTAACTGAACATTGAGGGACCCAGGATCAGGAGCTGATGATAACTAAATATGGAGGTTGTTTGCATAGCAGTATTTCTAAGAATAGTGTTACAGTTCTGATATGGAGTCCTGTTACTCTTGTCCCATCCAGTCCTAGAAGGCTGCCCCACAGCTGTGAGCCCTTTTTAAGGTGGTGGTACCTGTGGAGAGTAGGCCATTGAGTATTGGGGCTTTAATATATTATCCCTGGCCACTTCCTGTTGCTCACTCTGCTTCTTGTTTCACATCAAGTGAAGAATTTTCTCGGTTACATGCTCCTTCAGCCATCAGGTTCTACCCAGTCGCGTGGGGCCAACCTACTATTAAGTGAACCTTATGTAGCTGTGAGTCCAATGAATGTTTCCTTTCTTAACTGGCATTTATTGTGTACTTTGGTCACAGCAATGAAAACTAACTAATACAGAGTCTCCAAAAACTGTAGGCATGATGGGGAGTGGCAAGCCAGTCTAACATGCATTGGTAGATGAAAGGTCCCTTTGTGAGAAGCACAAAAGTGGCTTCTCTCAGTAAAGCCAGGTGTCTGTTGTCTTCCACCACCACCCCCTCCTTGACTGGGCACTGCTTAGTAAGACACAGCTTGCCAGCATGCACAGTTGAGTGCCAATGTTGTAAAATTGACAAATGGAGTGAACTGATGGATTTTCCGATTCTAGACCTGTGGGATGGTTATCCACAGAATGTGCAGAAGGAGGTAAGCCTGTTCAGAGTTCAGGTCCCCTGAGGTGTTAAGGAGGGCAGTAGGAAACAAGAAATTGAGGCAAGACTAAATGTTTCTGGCAAGACTAAACGAATCATCCTTTGGAAGATTCCCTGTGATGGCTGTGAACAGGTGGAGTGACAGAACTCAGCTTAGCTGTGGGCCCTGGTCTTCATGAACAAGTTGTGTTCTGTTACTGCTTCATTTGGCTGCCAGGTGAGAGGCATTGGCCCAGAGCTTGGTTTTCCTCAGCACTAGGCTGTTGACATGGGGAGATGGAATAAAGTGTTTGCCTCAGCTATGGGGCTGCCCATGGCAACAGTGCTTCCATCTGAGTGCTTTCGCATTCAAAACCTCCATGGTGCTCTGAAGATTTCTGTAAGGTAGCTTCCCTGGCTTGGGGGGGACACACAAATCTACCATCCTCCGCCTCTCCTCCCACCTTTGATTTACAGGAATATCTTCTTTGCTAAGTACAACTGCTTTATATTTGGTATTTATATTCTATATCAAACAGGATATAGTCTGCACTGTGCAATGGTAACAAATTCTCTCAAATTATCAATGACTTGCTTCAACAGTTTTTTACTTCTCTGTAATCCTTTGTGGGGTTGTTGGAAATGCTGTTTCTTATTGACATCTTTACCCCAGAATCTCTGAGGAGGAATAGTTAAGTCTTTAAAATGGCAGCTACTGAAGCTAAGGGGAAAGAGGGCATGCTAAAGCCATTGACCCTTAAGAAAGATTCTCCCTTGAAGTGATACTCAGCTCTTGCACTCTTACAGCAAGGGCCATTTGCATTTTTACTTCTGAAACTCAGAAATGTAGAAGAAATATGAGTAGTGCACAACATTCTATTTTGTAAGATTGTGAACAACTGTTACCTCCAAACTGCATGTTTTGTGCATTGTTTTGTCTTTAATAATAGTTGGATTATATTTTAGTAGAAATTTCTATACGTATGGTTGGAATTCTATATAATATGAATTATATTTTTCACATGCATTTTATTCTAGTTTAATTATTAAATTGTAGTATAGAAAATTACTACTTAAAATTTTTGGCTTACAGTTAATGTTACACATATCATGCTGTGCAAACTCATAATGTAGGTTTTGATAAATTGCACTTTTGTAGAGTTTAAGAAAGATAGTTGAGTTGCAAGTCTTTGCTTAACTCTGTGAACTTAAGAAAATTACTTTGTGCTTTGTGTGATGTTTTCTAATTTAAAGAAAAATGTCCTCTATATGCCTTATAGTTTTTACTCTTTTATTTCTCTTAAATGTTAAACAGCTTTTTCCTATTTTCCCATTTATTCTGAGGATAATTATAGAATATGTATCTGAGTCTGACTACGGAGCAGATGATTGACATCATAATCAAAGAATTGGGTCTGACTTTTAGGATATTGGTCAAAGCTAAGAAGACCAGTCAAAATTCCCAGATGCCCAGCTAATGACATTTATTCATTCTGAATGAATAAGTATATATTTTAGTTTCCACAAAATGATTTTTTATTTTAGATAAGAAAAAAACTTAGGAATGTCCGCCTGGTTGAGTAGGCAGCTGAAACACCAGAGCTGTGTCTCCCTCCAGTTCTTGGGCTGGTTCTCAAGCTATAGCTTGTGTATAGGCAGCTGGCTGCTTTTTCTTTGTCTTCCATGATTGGCCCTAATTTCTTATGAGCACACCAGCCATACTGGGTCAGTACTGATAAAATGACTTTATCTTAGTAACATCTTCCAAATATAGTCACATTCTTAATGCTATGGAACAGGGGTGGCTAGGACTTCAACATGTGATGGAGGCTGATTTAATATGAAAGGAAGTAGTTTACAGCCAACCAGGGTTCACGGAAGAAGTGAATACTAAAAAGAAAAAATAAACATATTTTCAAAATTTAGAGATAAAATGCAACTCATTTTTTCCATATAACTATAATGCCATCACCAAGTTCAGAGCCTTTTAGAGATTAATCTGCCCTGTAATTTTTACCACAGGAATTCATTTGACAGTAGTGTGAGCCATAACATTGAAAGGAATTAGTAGCAGTGATAGGTATTAGGGGGTAATTTAATGTGGTCTTTACTGCTCTGATCCCTGTTACAAATTGAATTGTATCTATCAAAACAGTTTTAAAGTCCTCACTCCCAAATGTCACCTTATTTAGAAAATGGGATCTTTCCAGTGAAAATAAATTGATACAGCCATCACTAGTGTGACTGGTGTCCTTAGAAGAGAAAAGGACAACACACACACACACACACACACACAGGAGAGAGAAGAGAATGAATACCATATAATGCCATTTTAGAGCATATATGGTATGAATCTTTAATTCAAGGAATAAAGGATAGCTGGCAATACCAGACGATAGGACAGGAGAGATGTAACAAAAGCTGCCCCAGAGCCCTCAGAACCCTCTTGACGTCTTGATGTCTGTCCTCTAGCTTACAGAACTGCAAGAGTAGACATTTCTGTTTGTGCTAATTTACTGTGCCAGTTGAAACTTAACTTACTTCTGTTGTTCTCTCCTGGTATTGACAATCTTGTCACGCACCATTGAGTTTATTCATGTGGAGGAGAAGGAAGGTCTTGGCTTTGATAGAAACTAAGAATTTGATAAGTGAAATTCCTTTTGGCACTAGCAGAATACGTTTCACTTGACTTTCACTTTGATATTTTTTTTTTTCCTTTGAAGGACATTTAATTAGAAAGAAGTCATGGATTAATAAGCAGATACAGCCACCTCCTCTACTTTTAAGACATCACTATGAATTAGAATGATCATTATTTTCAACAGTTTTAAATATTTCCATGAGTTTTGAAATAATAATATAAAACATCAAAACTAAGAATTGAAGTAAATATATAGACTCCCTATTATCGGCTGAAGTTGTCTAATATTTACCTTCATCATATAGTTCTTTCTGATTATGAAAACCTTCCAGTGAATTGTGACTTACTTTCAGGACATTAAGAAAATATTCTCCCTCCCCCTGAGGTGGGAGCAGCCTTACCAGGCCACAGAGGAAGACAGCGCAGCCAGTCCTGAAGAGACCTGATAAGCTAGGGTCAGATGGAAGGGGAAGAGGACCTCCCCTATCCTTGGACTTTGGGAGGGGCATGGGAGGAGATTAGGGAGGGAGGGAGGACGGGATTGGGAGGGGCTGAGGAGGGGGCTACAGCTGGGATACAAAGTGAATAAACTGTAATTAATAAAAAAAATAAAAAATTCTCACTGTAACATTATAAGGAAGACCTTCCTGCTTCAAATACCCTAACAGTTGCATGGCAGTAGATACTGAAATCTATTTTCTGTGATGAATTTTTTCTAAAACTCTGATTTATAATTTATATATGGCTGTTTTATTTAATTGTAGATGCATCTTTTTAATTTAAAGAGTAATAATGCATGCATTCTAAAGTAAATTATGGGATATGTTCTCATACTCAGAATTTATTTTAGTTTAACTATCTTGGAAGAATCATTGATATTTAATGAAAATCACATAAGAAAAGAACTATTTGGGAATTCGAAAAATTCATTCATATAGCAACCCGGCAGGGGAAATCTACTCCCAGAGTTCACCAGGAACTGGCTGCTCTTCCAGTGTTACTTTTTTAGTGGCATAAATTAATTAACATACTAACAAAAGTTCCTTTACCACATAATACCATTATTTTACTATAATATTAACCAAACATTGTGGTGTTTTGCTTATTTATGAAGCTTATAATTTTCTCAGCAGGCATGTGAACATCACAAAAGTAAGAGCTGGAGAAGTACCGTTGGCCAAAAGCCAAAAACATAAATAAAAAAATCTATACAAATCTTATGAAGATTTTGAATGAATTTACTGAGCATATTAAGCATGAATAAAAGTAATTCAATATTGACTTAAAAATCTAAATTATAACTTCTGTTGTAATCATCAACTCCCCCCCTCCTTTTTTTGTCTTTTAAAAGCAAAGGATCTCATGTAGCTCAGGATTGCTTTGAACTCTGGTCCTCTTGCCTCTGTCTCACAAGTGATGGATTATATGTGTGTACTACCACACCCCACAGAAAATACTCCTCTTTGAAAGAAGCTTAATGAAAAGTGTACAAGCCATAGAAAGGGAAGATTTGATTGGATAAAATTCAGGGCTATAACACCAGAATTTGAGAATGATATTCAGCATGGGTGCAGTCAACACCTTAACCTAACTGTGATCCACAAAAAGGATTGGTTATTGGTGCCAGCACGAGTCATTTAGAAAATAGATGATGACTTTGAAACTGTAAAAGAAAAGATGAGAAGGAAGGGTTGGGTAACTTCTGAGCTTAGAGAGATTAGATAGAGCTGTAAAAGCTAAAACTCTGGACAAAAGAAAAGAGATATTCAGAAAGACTGATCAGATTACATGGGGACCTTACAATAAATTAACATTAAAAAGATTAGATGAAAAGTGGGACCGTATTATAAACTATGAACATGAGAATAGGGCCATGTATTTTATTAAATAGAAGTCCAATAAAAATACCAAAAGAATGAACAAACGAGCCACCTTCCTTAAAAAGAACACTTAGACAGTGGTTGGTAAAATTAGAAATAGTATAGTTCATTGTGTTAGTGCAGGAGCACAGCCTAGAATGCTGAGTACACTGACTTTTGCACCATGTGGCTGGGCAGGAGGAATGGAGGGTAAAAATAGTGCTTCAAATTTGGGGATTTAAAATAAATTATTGAAATAATTAGATAATAATTTAAATTTAAAAAAAAAAAACTGTCACCAGGAAAGTACTATGTAAATCCATAGTCACCTTTCAGAAAGTCTGAGGAAACTGAGTTTCTCATGACCTGCTCCTAAAAAACAATGTTCCAGCCACTCTAGGAAAGCTGTAGGGGTGTCCATTTGCTCCATGACAGTTCCACTCATAAGTATGCACCCAAGGGACCAGGTGGGCATGGGACCTAAGCACCTGCCGGACACCTCATACCTGTCCTTCGCTATTTAAAAACACTTTCCTCTAAGGGAGGCGTGTCTACATCCCAGGTCAGTTCCCCTTAATATAGGAAGAGTATTCCCAGTGGGCTGGGCTTAATCAGGCGAATGTTTTAAATGGGCTTGGAGTCTTCCTGATGCTTAGAGTTTGAGATGGACTCAGTAAAAGGGACCTTTCTCTGTGTTGGCCAGGTGAATCACATTGTCTGTCTAGCAACTGCAGAAGCTGAATTTTTCTAGCAAACCAAATGAGCTTGGAGTAGGTTGTTTCACAGTATTTTCAGAAAGATTAGGAATGCAAGGGAAGGCAGCATGGCTGTCTAGTAGTAACCTGCATTTTAGGCTTTTACGTTACTAAACAGAAAGCCTACACATGCAGGATCTAGACATTTGTCCAACAGAAACTGAAATAGCAAACCAGCCCACTAAGTTTGTAGTGATTTGTTACACAGCAGTGAAAACTAATACAGACTTTGGAATCTGAAAACATCACTTAGCAATGAATCCTTCTGTGGTTTCATTTTGCAGACACATGTTGGTACTTTTCCTGAGGAGAAGCAAACATCTATTCAGCTGGGTACCAGTGACAGATAAAACAAAACAAAACAAAACAAGAAAACAAGATGATTCCTCCTAAGTCAAGCTTGCCGAGGCAGTGAGGTTAGAGCTCTGGGTTACAGGAGCTCGGGCAAAAGGTTGGCAGAATGTGGGTGATCCTAGAACAGCTTTATCATGGAAGAATCCCACCCCAGAATAGGTGACCATCTTTTTACATACTTAGAATCCTCCACTCAATTGTTGTCTTCCTCTTGTCTCCTCTTACACCACCCAAACCAGTTACATCTGAGGCAGGGTCATGTGCAGAGTGGAGAGAGGATAGAGGGGAGGGAGTGATTCTAATCTCAGGTGAGGACCACAGGCCAGATCATACGGGTTTCGGGTTTCTGATTTGTGTAATCACTGTGCTCTAATTCCCAGATGGTAGCAGCCATACTATGCCTAGAGAACACTATTTCATAACCTTATTGTAGAATGTATCTAAATAAACTTAGGACCTATGTGATGTCAGTGGTAAATAGAGTTTTACATTGTATATGTGCTTGGTGACTGGCTAAAACTCTGTAGAAGTGGTTTTTGAATGTGACAGTGGGTAGATGAGCCTTGAATTTTGAGAAACATGAGAGAAAAGCCTATATACGATTGCCTCAAACAGGCTGTTTGTAGTACTCTGACACTCCCGTTTGTCAGTTGTCAGCTGAACTCAGAATAGAGGGAGAAATGTGTGAGTGGAACCTAGAGAAAGTAGTTCTTTTTTACACGGGGTAGAAAGCTTCAGAGAATTGTCTCTTTCGTAGTGAATACATGATTAGCTTATGTTTGTAGTTGAGATTTCCCAAGAAAATGTTGAAAGTGTGACTTGCTTCTTTATGATAAAATGTAAGAAGAGAACGCTAAATTGAAGGAAAAGCTATAAAAGGAGCCAGAACTTGAGTAGAATTTGCACATTGATAGAGGTGGCAAAGGAAAGAATACTTTTGAAAATGTAGCCTAGAGAAAAATACAAGGTGATAACGATACTGAATGACTTGGAATCTCCCCACAGTGTTTTTGTTTTTGTTTTTGTTTTTGTTTCATGAGAGGCTCCTTTAAGAAATATAAGGAAATTCTACCATTCTAAACCAGACTCAAGACATGTGTAAAGTTTAAACATCTCATCTTTGTGTCTTAGAAAGAGCCTCTAGAGGGGTTATGCTCAGAAGATGGTGTGGTTGGCGTGCAATGGCATGAACCCCCTGGCATTTACTGACTTAGTTTATTATTGAGAAGTCACTGTGGGTGAAAGCATTGCTAGCTTGGACTGGAAAGAGAGGGTGAGGGGGCAGGGGCCTGCACAGTGGGCACCCTCTCTTCATTGGCTCTATATCTTGGAGGTTTTCTTGACTAAGCTTTATGGTCCAGCATTTATGCTGTGAAGATCAGAGCTTATGGCCTGTTGTTTTGGGTACTCTTGCTCCCTTTCATGTTTACTGTGTTTCCTTTCATTTTACTCTACTTTGTTTTAATTGATGTGGTCTATTAGACTTCAGCCTGCTTAGGTGTCTGAGAATAAGCTGCTCATGCAGTTAGAACTTTGTTGTTCGCTTAGATTAACTTGTTAGTACTGATGGATGCTCATTTCCATGCTTTCCCTGCTAACTTCCCCACCCAAATTAACATGAAGGACAATTTACTTGAATAAAAATGAACATTTAAGGCAGGGAGCAGAGTCTATGATCAAGGTGGATGATATGGAAATTTCCTTTGAGAGAACTAATGAGGAAATGGTAGTGAAAACAGAACTTTGGAGGGAACAGGAACAGTCAAAGTGTAACTGCAGAGAACTTGTAGCTAAAAGTAGTTTACATTGAAAGAGCTACCTAACTCTTGGACAGTTAGTCACATTTAAAAATAAGGCAACAGCCAGGTATGGATAGAGGAGAGCTCGCAGGGTCCTACACCTCACGACTGAACTATTTCCTATCAATAGATTAGGGAAAAGAGTCATTGCCTTCAGTAGTGTACCCACTGCTGATAGTCTCAACTCAGTCCTTACTCGGATAGCCCAGGTTCATCTATAAAGTCCTTTTCACTGTTGTCAGAAGCCTAAAAAAAAAAGGTTGTTCATGATTCTAAAACTTACATAGCAAAGAAAGCTGTGCTTTTGAAAAAGGAATATGAGGTGGTGATGGTTTTTTTTACTAGATATCCCTTTGCCTTTCCCTGAAGCTCAAGAAATTAAATACTGCAATTTACAAGAGAGAACAAATGGACCAAAACCTAGAATGTAAGTACAGGGTAGCCTGGGTTACATGTGTGAGACACTAGAGATGGTTCAGCAGGTAAAAAGGGGCATGCCAACCTGAGTTTGATTCTCGGAACCCATGGTAGAGGAGGGAATTTATTCCAAAAAATTGTGCCCAAAATAGTATACAATATCCACACTTACACGCATACATCACACATACACACACATTCAGACACTATATACACACAAACACACACACCACACACTGATATACACATAAGCAAATAATTTTTAAAAGAAATTAGAAAAAGAAAGAAAAATCTTTGAACTCTTTCCCCACCTCAAATCTTTCATGCCTTGCTTTTTTTGTAAACATAATAGAAAGATAAGAAAAAAATAACTTCAATATAGCAAGTTTGTGTAAGTGTACAAATACTGGTGTGTATGGGGGGGGTAGAATGAATATGAATTCCGTTTTGATATTTGTGACACATAGCATTTGTCTGCATTCCTGACAAGTTTTTCTGGCATTTTAAATTTAATTGTGTAAGTATAAGAATTTATTTGATTCTTATAACTTCATTTTCAACTAAAATAATTTTGATTTATCCCAGTAGCAGCTCAGCTCTCTCTTGTTGCTTAAGAAAGCATCCTCAAGCTGAAGAGGCAGCAATGACAAGTGTTCACTTTGCTCATAATTGCTGGGGTCATCGGCATAGCCCTGGTGAGGCAGGAGTGGTTCTCCTGTCCCTAGTCAGCTGGATAGCTGCAATTAAGCCACTCAGGTGACCTAGCCAGCCATTCTCAAATGTCCTGGTGGGTTCCACCAGTGGGCCTGACCCATATCTGTTTTTGTGGGCTTTATCATGTGCTATTTGGTCCCCAAAACACTGAAAAACAAATCAGCCAGAGCTTGTAAATGCCCCTCAAACCTCTGCCTTGGGCTTTGCACTCATTGTTCAATATTGTTCGGAATATTCCAAGTTTGATGTGTATTTGTCCCAAGGCCCTTCATTGTCCCAATGTTATGTTATGGAATATTTCCTTGGTTTTTTTAAAAGGCAGCAGCAACACCAAATCCCCTGGAGCCCTCCACCCCCCACTCATTCATATACATATCCAAACGTTTTAAGTTCATGTCATTCTTTTTAAGTAATCATTGTCTTTTTGTTTGTTATTTCATCATTTTACCCTTTAATCTCTCACTAAAGAAGGGCAAGATTCTAAATTTATCAATTGGGAAACTTGGCCAACTTCACATAGCATTGGTAGATACAGTAAGTCAAGTCCACGTTGCCTCAGCCCTGACTTCTGCACTGTGTTACTCACTGACTGGTAGCATAGTGAGCTGCCTCCCTAGGAGCATGTTTGGGAGGGTTGCATTTTCTCATTGTCCTTTCACTAGCATGACCACCAGAGTATCAGTCCAGTTTTTTTTTTATTGGGTTGCTAGGAGAATTTTAGGTTGTTATTTTTTTTCCTCTTTATACAACCACATATTTAGAACTGGGGTGGGGGTGGGAAGATGGATAAGAAATTGTTGGGTTAACAACATTCTGTTTCCTTCTTTCTAACATCACTTAAATAATGATGTTGGTCTTAGAAAAACAGAAATTTGGGGGACTGAGAAGTTGACCGAGCTGTTAAGAGTCCTGGCTTCATCTCTAATGGACTAGAGTTTGGTTCCTAGTACCCACAGGGTCAGCTTACAACTGCTGTGTTGTGCACTACCATCTGGCTACTGTGAATCAAAGACCTATCCTCTAGAAGAATAGCCAGTGCTTTTTATCAGTTGCTCAGACGTATCTCTAGCTGGAGAATATAATTTATTTTTAATAATATATAGCTAACATTTATTAATTCTTAATGTCAGGGCCTGATTTATAGTACCTAACATACTTTGTCTTACTGACCCACAGATGGATCTGTGAGATCCATGTTTGTTACTTAGAAATGGACACTGAAAAGCTGAGCAATTTACCTAAGATTGCATGCTAATAAATGAGAGAGCTGGACATTGAGTCTAAGCTGTGTAACTCTATTGCTCATGCCTATCTGTTAGCCAGCACTAGTTAATTTCTCCTAATCCCTAGATCTACGGATCTGTTTAAACAAAAATGTTAGGCAAAGTGCCATGAATTAAAGATCTAAGCTTAATGTATACATTTAAGTTTTGATACATATAGACATACTCTGATGAACCATTATCATAATTAAGATACTAACTACATTTACTCATTCATCCCAGTTTCTTCCTTTTCCTTATTCTTTGAGGTTTTCCAAAAGGGTGGTATGGATTTCTACTGCCCTGGAAACAGCAAAGTACAGGTTGATCATTCCTAATCTGAAAATCTGAAGTAGGATATGATGTAAAAATATGAAACTTTGAGTACCCACATGACACACTAAATGGAAAATTCCACTCTTGGCTTCATAGAGCAGGCTTCAGTCAAAATATAGGCACACAAAAGTTGTATGAAATCACCTTCACATATATGTACGAGGCACATATGTGATTTAGATCAGTGTTGTACTTAGACTTACCCCATTCCCCAAATGTCTTGTTATTTATTTGCCAGTACTTCAAATATGAAAAAGTCTGAAACCTAGAACACTTTTAGTCCAAAGACTATCCAAAAGGGATACACAGACTGTATATAAAATTATTTTGCTGATTCAATAGATTCTATAGTTCATTATAATAAATTCATATAAATCCTTTAAAAAGAGTATAAGTATGAAATGTTAAATAATACAAATGTCTAAACCTTAAGGTCTATTTGAACATTAACTTTAAAAAGGGATAAGAACATAAGCTTTATTTCAGTGTTCAAATCTCTATTTTCATCTTGCAGAATCTCTGTAATGAAATTGATTGTATATGGAAATAGCAAACATGCTGTATGTTCTCTCTTTCCAGGGGCCTAGCATTAAATTGGTACATGTAATTTAGTAGTAGTAATTGGTACATGTGATTTATTCTCATTATTGTTTTTTTGTTTTGTTTTACCAAGTTTGAGCATTGGCTTAAATGTTAGATCTGTGATATACAGTGGATAATGTAGTCAGATTTGAAACACATTCTTCCTTCAAAACCCCTCCTCTGTTGATCATGCTGTGCTGTTTACTGTAAGGCCATTTGTTTGACATACAAGTTGAATTAATGTGACTGAATATTAATCACATTGAATAGACGAGTGATTTTATTGTTAATAATATATGACGTTTTAAACTTAAATTGATAATAAAATATGAAAATTTTACCTTTTTCATTTACATATCATAAGTAACCATCCAGTACAGTCAGGAAAACTGTATCAGATATTCTTGAAATCTCCCTCTGTCTTTATTTTCTTTTCCAGGGTTACATTCTGCCATCTGCCTTTCCAGAGTAAGTGGCTCTATGTGGGCACTGAGCGAGGTAATATACACATTGTCAATGTGGAGTCCTTCACACTCTCAGGCTATGTCATAATGTGGAATAAAGCCATTGAACTGTAAGTCTGAGCAAATAGTCCATATCTGAACCTATCAAGTATAAGTAGCTTATGTCTTTTATGTAATAGCCAACTAGTGGATCCATGTGGGATTGCTATATCAGGCATTTTATATAGGTCTTTTGGTCTTTTATAAGTATTATCTTATTTTCATGACGATTGATAAATTTAAACCTTTTTTCAATTCACATATACTTAAAAATATTTAAATTATATGTTTTCTTCTATAGGTAAACTGTTACATTTGATAGTTGCAGTGTGTAGTTATTCCTGTTAGGTTGAAAACATTCACATTTTCATTTATCTTCTAATTCAATTATGTTTCCTTAATCTTCTAATTATTTTTCTTTTAAATGGTGGTCATGGACTACAAATGTGTTATTGCCATTGTTTATAAAATACTGATGTAGGCTTCTCTTTTATATCTTACAATAATCAAGATCTGTGAATGTTTATTAAAATCAGTATATCACCAAGATTAACAAGAACCAGATTGAACTGTGGTGCCCCAAATCTCTAGTGCTAATTTTCAATTTCCTCAAATTTTTTGTCATTTCTTTTCGAAGTTTTTACTTACAGTGTTAAGAATAAAGATTTGAAGCTGTTGGCAAAACTCTTCAAAAAATGCTTTCTACTGTTTATTCTTTCGACACAGAAAAAAAAGTCTTGTGACGTATCTCAAACAACACTCTGGTGTAGCAAGAACAGTGTGCTGAAGCTAGTTTTCCTTTCTGTGGCAAGGGCCTTCTACCCTTCCTTGGAAGTGTGGGTTTTCATTTTGTTCTTGGGTTGATCATGGCATCTAGTGGGTAGAGGTGGTCTGAGTCTTCACAGGTCTGAAGTGGCCAAGATTCCCAGTCTCCAGCACTCATGAACAAATATATGCTTTTTCCAAAGCCATGGGAGTAATTCCAGGAATACTTTTACTTATAGTCTCTCTCTGTTTCTGTTATAGGTATCGGTAACATTAATTTGTGTGTTTTCAAAAATAAAATAAATAATTTTTTAACTTCAGTAATTCACTGTAGATTGGGATATCCCAGCTGACACCTCACATTAAATGCTGCATTGTTTTAATGTTAAAATATTAACTTTATGTTGAAAAGGGATTTTCTATGCTAAATAAATGTTTGACAGAATTGAAATTTTTTTCTAAAAAGAAAATGCAGTTATAAAGCTTCTTGTTTTACGGCCTATGATTTTCACTGTTTTTTCTCTGTCAATTTATTGAACTATTTTCTTCATAAATGAATCTTTTATTGTAATGAATATTGAAACTTTTAATTGAATAAAAAACCCTTTTTTTTTTCAGGTCATCCAAATCTCACCCAGGACCTGTTGTCCATATAAGTGATAATCCCATGGATGAGGGGAAGGTAGAATTTTTTCTAAACAAATATTTGTTAATTAAATCCATGATGTTTTGACTTTTAAATATGCACAGTATCCTAGGACTGCACTTTTGCCGAAAAGTTGAGATTGGATCAAGGTTTGTATATCGAATAATGTAGTGGCTTATTATTCATAATGAAAAGCCAGTTGGAGAATTAGAATGATTTCTAATTAAAAGGGCTAAAAATACTAAAGCATAAATAAGATTTAATAAATATAAGGTATTCATTTGTATTTGAGTTACTCAAGATATTTTCCCTGATTTTGCAGACAGGTTTCTTTTTGAGGGGGCAATGGGGTATGAGTCCTAACAATTTATAGCCTTTGTAGTGCTTATCATATATTACATTAACTTATAGTAGTCTCTATCTCAACTTCCTTAAAATTTTCTTTATAAATAAATCCAAGTAATAATATAAAAATGTTTTTATGTTTCATAATCTTGTTTAATTTTTTTTGTACTCATACGGTCTGTATTGTTAGTTTGAGTTAGTTAATATATTTAAAAACAATAAAATTTTCTTTTTTTATTTATTTCTGTTTTCTTACTTAAACTAATCATCTTTTAGGTAGTTCTGTTTAATAATGACATTTTTCTGACCTATGTAATTTTGGGATGTTAACCTGAATGAACACCAGAAAGTTTGTTAGAAATCAGTGATTCAAATGTTATCCTATAAAGGGATTTGACCCAAATGTTTTCTTCTCTCAGTTAGAGAAACAGCAAACCATAAATTATTTACCACTGTTCTCTTAGCTTGCCCCTGTGAAACAAAAGCATACTTGGACTGTTTGGAATGGGCTAATGGCTATGGAATTATATGATTGGATTGGAAAGAAACATTTTTTAATTCACTTTAGAGCCTAATTGTAGCCCCCATCCCTCCTCTCCTCACAGTCCTACCCTGACTCCCCCTCTGCCATTCCCTCATTCCCTTTTCCTCAGAGAAAAGAGGTACCCCATGGGTACCAACCCATCGTGGTATATCAAATCACAGAAGGACTAGGTGTATCTTCCACTGAGGACAGACAAGGCAGCCCAGCTATATGAAAGGGATCCAGAGGCAGGCAACAAAGTCAGAGACAGGCCATGCTCCAATTGTTAGGGGACCCCCTGAAGAACAAGCTGCTCATCTGCTGCATATGTGTAGAGGGTCTAGGTCCAGCCTAGGCATGCTCGTTGGTTGATGGTTCAGTCTCTGTGAGCCCCCACGGGCCCAGGTAATCCAGGTTAGTTTACTTTGTAGGTCTTTCTGTGTTGTCCTTGACCCCTTTGGCTCCTTCTTTCCTTCCCTCCCACTCTTCCACAAGACTCCCTGAATTTGGCCTCTTACTTGGTTGTGGGTCTCTGTGTATTTCTATCAGCTGCTGGGTAAAGCCTCTCAGAAGAGAGTTATGCTAGGCTCTTGTCTGCAAGCATAGCAGAGTATCATTAATGGAAGCAGGGGTCGGCTCTCTCCCATGGGGAGGGTCTCAAGTTGGGCCAGTCATTGGCTGGTCATTTCCTTGATTTCTGCTCCATCTTTATCCCTGTACTACTTGTAGGCAGGACAAATTTGGGTTGATGTTTTTGTGGGTGGAAGGTGTCCTCCTCCCTCCAGTGGAAGTCCTGCCTGGCTACAGGAGGTGGCCTTTTCAGAGTCCATAAATTGGAAAGAAACTGTTCATAAAACAATGTATAGTAACCTGATTATCACTTTATATTTCTTTTACACAAGCTATTTGTTTAAAAGCTAACCCTCTGAATGGAAAGCCTGGTGGACTCACAATGTGCCCATTTACTTAGTGTTGATCACTAAGTCATTTCAGCTCTTCTTCGTAGTGTTGTTTTCTCATGAGGACATTACAGTTGATAGCAATCTGGCACACTGCTCTTCTTCTTCTTCTTCTTCTTCTTCTTCTTCTTCTTCTTCTTCTTCTTCTTCTTCTTCTTTCTTCTTCCTTCTTCCTTCTTCTTTCTTCTTTTCCTACTCCTTTTTTTCTTTTTCCTTTTTTTTATTAAAAATTTTATACAATATATTTTAAGCATGTTTCCTCTCCTCAGCTCTTTCCCACTTTCCTCCCACTAACTTCATGTATGCTCGCTTTCTCTGTTTGTCTGTCTCTCTGTTACTTATGCATACACACACAGACACACAATGAAAATCAAAACAAACAAAAAATCAGCTAGATCAACAAATTCCAAAAAAAGTGAAATAAAAGCCCTCCCAACAGATACACACACACACACACACGCACGCACGCACGCACAGTGGATTTTGTTTCGTGTTGACCAACTATTCCTGTGCATGGACCTGCGGTTGATATACCCAGTGTCAACTCCACTAGAGAAAACTGATTTGCTCTTTCCCAGTAGGTGTGGATTTTAAATAGCTTCTTTGTTAGGAGTGGGCCTTTGTGTCTGTTTCCCCTCCTTGGGGCTAGGGTTTTGTCTGGCTTGAACCTGTTCAGGTCTTGTTTGTGTTGCCACGATCTCTGAGTTAATATGTTTTCGGTTGTATCTGAAAGAGTGTTTCCTTGGAGCCGTCCACCAGCCCTGACTCTCACAGTGTTTCCATTTCCTCTTCTTCATAGACACCTGTAGATATCGACGTTTACCCCCACCATTCTTGAATTACTTCAAGGCCAACCTTCCTAGAGTCTCCTCCTTATCGTGATGTTTTGTCTGCAGTCTGTCTCTGACAGGGTGACTGAGCTTCCCTTAGCACATAGCCCTGGGTCTCCTTGTTGTTCATGCTCTCTTCACTAGAAAGGGCATACTGAAGCCAATATGCAGTTTCCCAAGTGCAGAAACAAACTACACATATACATATATAATGTCTATCCAGATAATTCTGACAGAAAATATTTCCTCTTCTACATCCATAGTACTTGAGCTGTGCAAATATTAGCTTGGGTGATTCACGGCCTTTTTTAGGAATGCATGTCTATCAGTGCTCCTCTGAACTATATAGAGCTGTATTTATTCATATTTGGTAGTAGAAGTTGAATTCAGGGCCTGTACATGCTAAGCAAGTATTCTGCCAGTTATCTAACTAATCTCCAATTTGTTTGTTTATTTATTTATTTGTTTTTTTGTACAGGATTTCACTTTATAGCACAGATTGCCCTGGGTCTCACGAATCTTTTTGTCTCAAGGCTTCCCAAGTGCTTAGATTATAAGTATTGACCATTGCGTTTGGTTATTAGGGAAAACTTAGAAGGAAATTAGTTAACAATATGCAGAATGATTTATATCTTCCTGAGTTATATAACATTCTAGTAGTAATAAATCCTTTTAAAAATGTATTTTAATCCTGAGTGTCACACATATATATTATACATCTTGAGCACATCACTCCCTATTTCCTTCTTTCCTGTCTCCTACACTCTGTACCCTATTTCCTTCAGCAACAAATCCCCCTCCTTCTCTTATGTTTTTTGTTGTTGTTGTTGTTTGTTTGTTTGTTTGTTTTAATTACCATTGGGTTTGATGGAGTTTGCTACTATGAATACAAGTATGTCTTTCCCAGCCCTCTGGCTTTCAGATTCTTTTTTCTCCCTCTTTCATGATGTTCCCCCAGTGTATGGTGTGTGTGTATGTGTGTGTGTGTGTGTGTGTGTGTGTGTGTGTGTGTGCATTCGAGTGTGCCTGTGTGTGTATACATGTGTGTGTGCACATGCATGTGTATGTGCACGCGCATGTATGTGCGTGCGTGTGCGTGCGTGTGTGTGTGTGTGTGTGTGTGTGTGTGTGTATGTGTGTGTGCGCGCGCGCTTGTGTGTCATGTTGGGGGATGTTATGTGGTTGTCCCTTTTAGGACTAAGCGTAAAATAGTCATTCTCAGCACTTTGGTCAGTTAGGACTCTCTGGACTAACTGCTACCCACTACAGAATGAAGCTTTCTAGTAGGCCACATACTGGTCAGATTTCCAAGCACTTTTTGGATAACTTAGGTCCCCACTTTCTTTCTCTTGCTTTTGTAGAAGCTTGTGATCATTGTAACTTAACCTGTTGGCACATCTTTCTAACTCCATTAGGATGTTGTGGCTGGTTAAAAGAGTTTAAAACTTTACTGTGACTTTCTTAGATTATTAAAATGTAAATAGGGAAAGCTAAAATTACAAGTCTGTGAAGTGGTGCTTTCACACCTAGAACTCTTTACCTACATCTTGAGCTGCTAACATAGTGGGTCAGTTTGTAGAATTTTCTTTCCTTTATTGCTGAATTTCCTTTCCTTTTGTATGAGATATTGCCATATTATGTGTCCAAATATCTGCATGTGTTGGGAAAGGGAGAAGAAACTGTTGCAAGGTCTTTCTAGGAGTATATATTTTCCTTCTGATAGCTAATATTCAGGTCACTGTCTCCTTTCTATTCAGCCCAGGACTCCAGACCATGGAAGAGTGCTGCCTGCATTTAGGATGGGCCTTTCTCCTTCAGTTAGCTTCACAATAACCCTCATAGCCATGCCCAGAGACATGTCTCCTTGGTGACTCAAAATATCAACATAATACTGATCAAAATAGTAATCAGTGTTAAGCATCACTCTGGGGCAGGGATATGGGGCAGCTGATGGATGGTACACAGTTCATGAGGCGAAAACATACCAGCTTCCATGATGTATGTTAAAGGTATACTCGTGGACAATGTAGTATTAGTCCTTCTCTAATGAACTAGTATTATAGTCTGCAGGAGAAGACAAATAAGGAAAAGGCTATATTATAAAGGAAGCCTTCAGACTAGAAAGGGTGGATTGTTGCTAGAGCACATTGGAAAGGCATTGGCTTAACATTTGGTAATTCAAGGAAGTCTTCCCCAAAAGAGCAGTTTTAAGACCACGTCTGAAGGATAAGTGAGACTAATCAGAGGATTCTATTTAATGGCATCCCCAGACAAGAAGGCAGTGTGTCCAAAAGCTCAAATATGAGCATACATGGAGAAACAAACTCCACAATTAGTAAATGGAGTGTGTTGGGCAGGAGAGGTATGAGGGGTGACTTTGGAGGACTAAGATGGTGATAAATTTTATAATAGTGGAATTGAATTTGCATTTTATCATGAAAAGAATGATGAGGCTGACATTTTAACAGAAGCATACATTTCCCTATCAGCTTTGGATAGCTGGTCCTACAACCACAATGTGGAATGGACCAGAAAAGAGGTCTTTGTATGTTTTTCCAGGAAGAATGTACTAGCAATGGAGGGATGATAAATGAGAGAGATGTAGAACATCATCTTAAACTTGCTTGATGGTTTTTCTTGTGGAAGGCGGGACTAATGTTCATGATGACTGCCAACTCTTTGACCAACAGCTGACTGGTTGTGGTGATCAGGACACACTGAGAGAGCTAGCGGGCCCCAGAGGGTGCACATAGTCTTGAACACACTTTCTGGTATAATGTTGACTTAAGTGTTATGGCTATTGGAATTGTGAGCTTGAATTTCATGAAGGAATATGGAGTGATAATTTGAAATTGATTGATTGGTGTCAGGTACACCGAGTGAAATTTCTTGGTGATGTATAGATCTTGGAAGTATGTAATATCTCAGCCACATACAAATGTACATTTTTTATTAGTAAGTTTTAAAAATGTATTAGGATGTAGACTCATGACTTTATCCTATATTCTCTTTTCAATATCAGTTTTATTTTGAGTCCCTAATCATCAAAAGCATGTAAATCCACCCTGCAATGTGTTCTTATTTGTCATCTGTGTGATTAGTCACTCTCAGTGCAGGTGTTTAATGATATTAAAGTTCTGTCCTTAAAGGATATGAGCTATGATTGGCTTTTTTTGTCTGCAAATTAGCATAAATTATTTGTTCTCAATGTAGTGTTTCCTTTCTCCAGCTTTTGATTGGCTTTGAATCTGGAACAGTAGTTTTATGGGACCTCAAGTCAAAGAAGGCTGACTACAGATACACATATGATGAGGTAATGGCAGTGTTTATTCTCATTAAAGATCATTCATTGTTATAATTCACAGCATCTTTTCTAAGAATTGAATTTTCAGTTCTAGCTTATATTTGATTTTAGGTTAGTCACAGGAGTTTTCTAATTGTATTAAAACACCAAGTTTCTTCCATTAGTAATGTGTTCACCATCACTTTCATCTCCGTCTGGGGGGTTAGCCGCATAGTGCTTGTTGCTGCCATCCGTCACTGACCTGCTGAGTCATGAAGCTCTGGGAAGAGTCGTCACACAGTGCAGATCTGCACGCAGGCCTACAGCACAACTTGGCAGCTTCAGGGAAGATTGTGTTCTCTAGTGTTTCTCAGGGTTAGAGTCAGGCCACACTTCTCACACCTGCTTCTCAAAGTAATAGATGTAGTTTCTCCTACTTATTAAAAAAGGTCACATTTTGTAGAAATAATTTCACTTATAGTATAGAAAAAGGGATGGCTCATTTTAAGATTGAGGTTTTAGAGTGCCTTAACTTTATTTTGGACCAAAATCTTTGAATCAGAAATGTGTTAACTTTTGGCCTTTACAGTCTCTGCTCATCATCATGTAAATGTTTTCATCTGTATTAAAACACTGTATAATTTTAGCTTAAGTTTACAAGCACATAGAGAATGCAGTTATTGAATTAATGAAAGTGTTGACTATGTATGTATAATAGAACTTTTTTTGTTTTAACTTTCAGTTGAATACTTTCATGCTGTACTATGCAATTCTGGTAGTTCAGCAGGGTACCTTTTAAAGCCAGTTAACCATTAAGACTGAAAAATACATCACCATGATTTCAAAATAAGAAATTCAAAGCAAACCTCAGAATTGATTTTTTAAATAAGATTTTATAGAGAAAAGTCATAATTTAGAGAAAAAAAAATGGACCATGATCACATAAAGTACTTTCTAAACAGTGGAGTAGAAAGTGGAAGTATAATATTCTAATAAATAAACCATCTTTTCATTGTTCTGAAGAGATGGCCCAGCAGGTAAGGGTCTTCTTGAGGGACTAGTCAGATGGTTAAGAGTACTAGGTGGAACCAGGCATGGTGGCTTATACCTTTAGTTGCAGCATTCAGGGAGGCAAAGGCAGACTTATGACTATGAGTGCAAGGCCAGCCTGGTTTACAAAACGAGTCACACAGAGAAACCCTGTCTCAAAGAAAGAAAAGAGGGAAGGGGGAAGGGAGGGAGGAAGGGAGGGAGGGAGGGAAGGAAGGAAGCAAGGAAGCAAGGAAGGAAAAAGAAAAAAAGAGCAGTAGGTATTTTTCAGAGGACCCAGCTTTGATTTCCAGTGTCCACATTGTATGTTACAACTGTTTGTAACTCCCATTTCCAGAGGATTCAGTGTCCTCTTCTGCCCTCTCTCTGTATGCACTAGGAACACACTTGATTCACAGACATTCATTCAGACAAAACACTGATACATGTGAAGTAAAATAATTAAAAGGAAAGAGAGTGGTCTGCTTAGATTAAAAGTCACCTCTATAGTTATTCTGAGGTGCTGAAAATATGCTTTGCTGTTCATCCTGAGGAATTTTCATTGATTTTATTCCTAAATATATATTTTGAATTTAGGATAAATTTTTTTTAGCTCATTAAAAAATTCAAATCTCTCAAAGTGACTTATTTGTTCAATCAGCCATTATTTGTTGTAACTTCATAATTTATGCTTTGGTAGGGCTTATTTTGATAAGCTCTAAAATATTATTTTCCTGAACTTGTCAATAAATAGTGTGTATATCATTATCATAGCTTCTTATTGCACGCTTAAGAGATACAATGATTAGGAGGAATTAAACAGTTTCAATATGAAATTTCCTAATTATATTGTAAGAGCATTAAGTTATTTTGAAAATGTAGTTGCTATATTGACCAGCTTGGAAACTGTAAAACTTTATGAAGATTACCACACCTGTTTTCTCTAGATTGATAATAGAATTCTTCATTCTTCTGTAGGCTATTCACTCTGTGGCTTGGCATCATGAAGGAAAGCAGTTTATTTGCAGTCATTCTGACGGGACTTTGACCATATGGAATGTGAGGTCCTCTGCTAAACCAGTACAGACCATCACTCCCCATGGTAGGGTGCCTCCATTTTAAAGACCACTCCAATTGTAATGGACTGTAATCTGGTTTTGGGGTTTGTTTTGATGAGTGAAGAATATTTTTATTGTTTCATGAGTGAATATTGTAGTATCTTCTGAATATCATTTCTTCATTTGTCCTAAAGGCAGATTGTGTTGTGAATTGTAAGAGATTTTAAAGTTTTCTCACCTTAGAATTGTCACAAGCTGCTAAAGTATATGTAACAATTAGGTGAAACATCAAGACCTCAACTGGAGGTAATTCTATACATTGAAGCACAGTGTCTGAGCACGCAAGGTCATGTACAGTTTGCTGAGTCACTGGGAAGAGCCACGGGACTCAGCCATAGTGTTTGCACAGAAAAGAATGTGAAGCAGATTACAGAAGGGGGAAAGGCACATTGGATGAAGCTGAGGCAGTCAGTCTTGTTCCAAGAGCCCTTTGGCAGTGAATCAGGCCAGGCAGCCTTTATTGCTCTACCAATGAGCCATTACTGCAGGTGTAAGCATTGCCTGTCAAAGAGGCTTATCAGGCCTAGGAGTCCAAAGTCCAAGATCTTTGTGGTGACTGCAGGGGCCATTTATGTAGGCGCTCTCTGTCTTAGTTTAACTCCAGGACTCTTGGATGGAAAACAGCATGATTATATTCATTGTTCAGACAGTCTAGATACAGCGGGCCCACAGTCAGGACACAGTGAGAGCTCCTATGGAAGGTGGGTTCCCACACACCAGCCAGAAGCTGGTTTGCAAGCTGATTTTTCTAAGGATAGCAGACTCGGGCTACAGTGTTAACTCTTTTCTCAACAAGTGATCTTTACAAACTGTAAGAAGTTGCCATAAGCAGACTGAAAATGCTTTCTTTTTGTTTTGTAATCTATATCTTCTTACTTATTAATCTGCCTTTTCTACCACAAACTTAAGAGAACCTTCATATCAAGTTTAGAGAAATCATAGTAAGGATTTGTTCCATAATTATATCCCACTTTTGAAGTTATAGATCCTGAAGTATTACATCATAGAAATTAAAGAAACAGAAAATTGAAATCAGTTAGGAGTGTGTTGTCACACACCTCTTCTTATAGCACTCAAGAAGTTGATGCAGGCAATCATTAGTATATATGTACTCCTTGATATGTACATGGGGCACATATCAATACCCTGTCTCAAGCAAAGGAATGAGCAGCATAGAAAACTCAGGGTTTTACTCTCTGTGGCAGTTTCCTGGAAACTCACAGTCCTTGACAGCATACCCATGGAGTATACTCTGCTTTGTGATGGCAGTCACCTTGTGAGCAAGTGCAGAATTTAAATTTGATGCTGGTCTCTGTGGGGGCTATTGCTTAGTTTTTAATTTTCTTCTTGGATTTTTGTTCTTTGTATTAGTGCCTGGGTCTTTAGTATTTTGGGCACTCAGGAAAATTTCCATACATCTTAGAATCTCCCAACCCCCTACAAGCTATGCCTCCAGAAAACGAAGTGTGTGGCAGCACTGGCCATGAGCCTCTCGTTTTCTCAGGTGCATGAGAAAATGCAAGCCCACACTTCATCTCAACCAAAGGTGGCACATGCATATAAGCCTTGGTCTCATCTTGGTATCTGTCTGTTGAGATTTTCCTGACAGGGCCTAATAAAGCCCAGCTTGTCCTCTAAGTCTATGTGTAGCTAAGGATAACCTTGACCTCCTGCACCCTCTTCTCAACAGCTGGATTTCCAGGTGTTGGGGAGTTTTTTTCCTAGCATGAGATCCTCTCTTTGATACCTAGTACCTGAAAAAGAAAAAGGAGAAGGGTAGGGGGAGGGACAGTTACCAAGGGTATTGTTGCAGTTTTGCTGTCTGAGGATCAATTCGAGGCATGATACCCAGTCATCTTCAGTGTTCCATTGTTTACTTTGTTAGTAACAAGCACATATTTCTGATCTCAATAGCAAATGAATTAGATTTGGGAGTTAATATCCATCCAGTGCTTTAAACTGGGCAGTTCTTGAGCCCTTTCTTAATTTAGATACCTGGTAAATTATGAGAGTTACTGGTCAGTTATTTGTAGACAGTGTTTCTTCATGATTTGCATACAGGTTGTACTGTTCAGCTATCATGTCCTAAACAGCTGATAGGATTTTTTTTTTTTTCCTTCTCAAGTGGGCTTTAATTCTGCATTTGTCCCATGTTGCTAATATCCATGCATGACCATTTGGTTAAGGATTTTTGTGCCGTGTCTGTACTTGCCCACTTTGAAATCAATAGCCTTTTCTGTTTATAGTTAATGTTGTAATTACTTTAATTTCAGGGACTACATTCCATTCTTTCTCTCTGGTTTTCACTTCTATTGATGTTTCTTGGGTGGATTAGAGTCATAATGTTGCCAAATGATTTTTTTTAATTTAACCTTGATTTTTTTTTAATATAAGAAAAGTAGCATAGATCAGTTTCTGCATTGTTTATAGTCTCTTGGCAGAAAAGAGTCACTAACAGAAGTTGTTGTTAACACAGTTAAGCAAAGAATACCTGTACATTTTTTCGAAATTAAAGGTAAACAATGTAAATGAAGTGCATTATTTTCTTGTACATATGAAGAAATAGCTTTCCTTACACAGTACAGCAAACTAAATGTAGATGGTACTAGTGTAGTGCATGTTTAATTTTATTTCTATAAAATATTTTATATATAACTAAATTTTACAGGAAGTGAATTACTTTCATGAGTTTTCCACTTACTACTTAGCTTGCCACTGGCAGTGATAAACTACCAATACTAAATTAATGTTACCAGCAGAGTTCTTGAGTCCACTCCATTACATTACAATGCGAAAATTTGTCTAGCATATCAAAACAAGATACCATTTATTCTGTATATAGTATATTTGTGGCACATAATTTTGAGCATATCAACGAGTCATTCTGATAAAATAAAATTTATTTCTTCTCTCATACTATAAGTTCTTGCTTTTAATTCTTAGCCTAATGAGTGTCAAGTTACTTTAAACATACTTTACATTTTTGTACATTATTAATTTTGGTGATCTTTGATTAGTTTAGATGGTGTTAGCCACCTGTATAGTGTAGATAGTGCTTTGGGATGGTATTTAGTGTTAGTAAGTTTCATGTTAAAATGGGTATTGATGTATTCTGTTTCCTTCTGTTGCTGAAGATTGAACCCGGGTCACTGTGCATGTTAGGCAGGCACGCTGCAGTCATGCGTGTTAGGCAGGCACGCTGCAGTCATGCGTATTAGGCAGGCTGCAGTCATGTGTGTTGGGCAGGCACGCTGCAGTCATGCGTGTTAGGCAGGCACGCTGCAGTCATACGTGTTAGGCAGGCTGCAGTCATGTGTGTTAGGCAGGCACGCTGCAGTCATGCGTGTTAGGCAGGCTGCAGTCATGCGTGTTAGGCACGCTGCAGTCATGTGTGTTAGGCAGGCTGCAGTCATGCGTGTTAGGCAGGCTGCAGTCATGCGTGTTAGGCAGGCACGCTGCAGTCATGCATGTTAGGCACGCTGCAGTCCTGTGTGTTAGGCAGGCACGCTGCCAACTGAGCCGTTTTTCCAGCCCTGAGCTTTATACTTTCTTTAAAGATGTGTTCAGAAGATGTAGCAAGACATCAGCCTAATGTGGGATTTTAAAGCAGGAAGTCTGTGACCTTTGGGGAGCCAGTTAGCATTTTTGAATCTCATTATTATCTATAACTAGAAATGATGATGAAGCTTAATCCAGTTTTCTCCTGCCGTTCTAAGAATTGTGTTTATCCAACAAATATTTATTGGCTCTACTATATGATCATAAACTATATAACTGAAAGTATCTGGACATTATCATGTGCTGTGTGCATATGTGATTCTAGTAAATAGGGATTTGGGAATTGTATTTACTCAGTGGACTAAGTTAATGTTCTCACAAAGTATATTTTTGTTTTCTACACACACCTGTTTGTTTGCTTGTTTGGGGAGATAAGTTGTTTGATACAAGAAGTGTAACAGAGTCAAAGACGTTTTGGGCTGAATTAAGGTTGAAATTTTTCTTCCTGGTATGACATAACAGATGGGTTTTGATTGCCTCAAACAAGCTAACGTGGTGTCTCTTTTTATTGTAGTCCTTATGAATATCAAAGCCATTTCCATGGCAACCAGACAACCTTGAGTCTTTTTCCAGATCTGATATACAAAGGCTTTGTAAAGGGACTGTTAAGGTGGCTCGGTGGTAAAGCCTCTAAAACCCTTGTAAAAGGCCAGGTTCATAATGTCAACCATCTGTAAACTCAGCACTCCTGAGGCAGAGGCAGGACAGACCTTGAGCACTGTGGCTGCCTACACTAGCCTAAATCAGCAGGCTCTGAGTTCACCTTAATTTAAAAAGTGGATGACATTAAGGAAGACACCTGACATCAAATTTGAGACTCTGTCTATGTATATGCATACACATGTACCCATATAGGTATGAACATGAATACATACATACTACATTCATATAGTGTGTGTACACACACACATACCTTATGAAGATAATTTTTATTATCTCAGACTTTAGCAGTTGTAAAATGGCAGAAATGAATAAGATGAGTTATCAAGTGTGTATCAACATGTAGAAATTAAGCAGAATTTTACTTCACAAATTTACTTTGCGAAGTCATTTGTCTGAGAAAATGTTTTGTGTGGCAAACTAAGCTAAGCCCTGCTGCTCCTTTTTGGTTTGCTTTTCTGCTGTGACAGAAGAGCTTTTATTTGGAAGAGAATTTTTGATAGTTCTGCCATGACTGTTCTTATCCTGAAGCCATCATCTTGCTTAAGTGATTTGCTGGGTCAGGACTCCCACATAGCCTGCATTGTAGCCTTGGGCTGGGGTGACATACCATTGGATGAAAATTTTTGTAATTGTCAGATTCACCAGAATCAGTCGATTCCCAGAGGAAATAGAGATGCCAGACAGTCACAATCAATAGATGTCCTCAGTAGGAAATGATGTTTTAATTTTCTAGATGTTTTAAGTTTCTAGAGTATATTCATCAGTGCTGTTAATAGTTTTATCAATAGTACATGAAGGGGAGTTTTTATTCTAGTAAGGGTCATTGTATTAAAACTAAAATTAAGGTTCACATACCTGAAAGTCAGTATTAAGGATTAAACATAGAAAGAATTCTTTTTATCTACATTTAATTTATAATAAGCCTAAAAATAAAACCATACTTAGTTATATAAAGTCTCCTTTAATTTTTATAATTGAAAGGACTTAGCAGACTCTAGAACATGTCCAAATAAGACTGTATGTAAATTTAAAGTATCAAAAGGGACATGAACAAGCACTTAGATGAATTTGAAGCGTCCTGTATGCCAGCTGCCAAGGACAGGGGTGGTGCTACATTTCCAGCTGCAGCTATCACATCTGGCTTTTGAGCTCAAACTGAAACTCTCAGGGAGTCTCCTGGAATGGTCAGGCCACTGATACCTGGAAGTGCTTAGAGCTTTCCCAGGGGAATTTGAACTTTCAACATTGCATTTTACATTGTATTTCTTGTCTTAGCAGAGAGTCAAACTCCGGATAACCACCTTCTTTAAGTGAACTTCATTTCTGCACTAAGTAAGCATGGTGAATTCTCCCAGCCAGTTATTTCAAAATTGCATTACTAGCATTGGTGTTCTGTTTTTCCAGTTGGTCAATTAATTTTTTAGAAAATCACTTTGTAATTGGAATATAATTATAGCTGTCTAGGTAAGTTAAGTTTTACAAACAGCAGTATTAAAATCAGTAAATAAACCAGACAAGACTAATTTAATAATAAATTTCATAAATTATTTATAAGCTGATAACTACAAACATTTTGACAGCTGTTGCTAAAAGCATATGTACATGCTATGGTTTTGACAGAAGATAAATAGGAATTGTTCACAAATCAGAACATCTAAGCTCAGTCTTAAAGGAGAAGTTTGTTATGAAGTGGAAAACAGCAGGGCAAGATCATTTTAGTGCGAATGTATAAAGGAACAAAAGCATAAAAAGCAGGCCATTATTGGAAATCAATAGTAGTATAGCTTGGGTGGAATTCTGACAAGTAGCAGAAAATGAAAACAGAGCCATGTATGATGAATAATATACATGAGAATATTCTAAAAGGTTTGAGACCTTATGCCATGACTTAATATGTGACTTTTGAATGATACACATACAATTGACATCTTAAAAACATGACTTTAATGGTAATCCATCAGGGTGTCTTGACAGACTGTCAGTTAGTAAGCAGTTGTATTAAGAGTAAATAAAGGTAGTTTGAATATTGGTGGGGAAGATGGATATACATGATGAAATTGTGGAATCAATGCCAGCGGGTCTTAGACCAGTTCATTGTAGCTGGGTGACCAAAAAAGTTAAGGAAATGTAATGTTCTAAAAGAAAAGGAAGAAAATGTGATTTATCAAATTGGGTTTTCTAAGTAGTCAGATATTTTCAGTTTGTCAGGGAATCAGTTTCCAGAGAATTAAGTAAAATAATAGCTAGTTGTGGAATTTGGTGAGTCACTGCATGTTCTTTAATTTATATTCACTGAATAAAATCAGAGCAAGGGCCTTTTTTATTTGATTTAGGAATTGGTTGCTTTAGAGTTGGAGGTAAATGATTTGCTTAAATTAAGCCAGTGACATCATTTAAAATACTCAAGTTGGGAAAACATTAAAATGTGCATGACAAATGATTTGTGCATGGAGTAAACTTAACTTAGAAATGAATCAAAATTTGTAGGACTCAATGCTAAAACACAATTGAAGTATGTTCAAAAGACAATTGAGAGGGAAAAAAAGAGATAAAAGAGTCTTTCTCTAGCCAGTTTTAATGAAGATATGCAAGCCTAGTTTTCAGAAAAGCTCAAAGCTCAGTAAATGCAATAATGGCCTCTAAATGTTGTAAGCTGTGAGGGACTGGAAAGCCCACTCAGTGAAAAACACTTGGCACTCAGAGGACCCAGGTTTAGTTCCCAGCACCCATGTCAAGCAGGCCACAAACACCATGACTCCAGCTCCAGGGGAACTGACACCCTCTTCTGACCTCCACAGAGGCCTGCCATGATGCTGCTGCGGTTCTTCCTTGTACACGTTCCCTTTGAATCAGTCCAAGCTGAAGAGTTTTATTTATTTCTGTTTCTAATAAATATTCCTCAACTGTTTTCCAGAAAGATTATCCTTCATAAGTGAACAGAGAAGCCATCTGAACCTGGACTTTTCTTTATTAGTGATTTTATTTGTTTATTTATTTTGAGAGGTTCTGAGGTTTGAACCCAGAATGTTGTACTTGCCTCTGAGCTAAGTGCTAAGACTCAGTTTCTGCTTTTTAATTTTTAGATCTCTTTATTTGTTCTAGAATCTAGATTGTTTCTTCTTGAGTTAGTTTCAGTACTTAGCTTCCTAGGACATTTACATTTTTATTTTTAAGTGTGTGTGTGTGTGTGTGTGTGTGTGTGTGTGTGTGTGTGTGTGTGTTTGCATATGAAATGCAGTGCATGCAGAGGTCAGAGAGGACCCTCTAAGGCTGGAGTTGCAGCTCAACATGAGTGGTGGAAGCCGAGTTCAAATCCTTTGCAAGAATAGTGCATGTTCTTCACCTCTGAGCTAGCGCTCCAGCTGTGCTATTTTGTAACTCTCTCTTTCCCTGGTTTGATCTTCGCCCCTTTCTTAGTTTGGCTAATGGCCAGTTTTGTTGTTTCATATCAAAATGTCATGTGGATTTCTTTAATTCTGGTTATTTACTAATGTGTTCCTTAATCTTTAGTATTTCCATCATTTTTTTTCTTGCTTCTGATTTTTAACTTCATTGGTTAGATATTTTATCTTTATCCTTTAAAGGATATTTATTCTTTAATATTATTAAGATTTCTTTTTTAGCCTAATGAGATCTGCTTTGAAAATGTTTTATATGTGCTTGAGAAGAATATATATTCTGTTTTGTTAGGAGTGTTAGAAGCTTCTGTTGTTTTGTTGGTTTTCAGTTCACTTATCCACAAGACTTTCTATCTCTAGAAATTGAGGTATTGAAGTCCTTAATTATTATTATTGAACTGTCTGGTATTTTTTGCCTTCTTTGGTTCAACTTTTGTTCCATACATTTTAGTGCCCTGGTAGTTAAGTATATGTTATTTGTAAGTCTCCCTGATGTATTGGCCCTCAGCAGGATAATCTGTTAGACTGCTGATAGAAGCATATTAGGTCACAGATCATTGGAAAACCATGTAAGCCAAATGTCCTTTACCTCAGAAGTTATCCAAAAGAAGTAGCCAGGACTCATTTGTTAAGCATTTACTGGGGACCCAGTATATGCCAGACAGTGTTTGAATGGGAAATATTTTTAAGTGTGTACAGATACACACACAGACACATACACACAGTTTCTGAACTGCATGAATGAGTGAGCGTGAAGGATAGAATGTGGTAGGGGATATGGCACAAAGCTCAAGTTGTGAAAGAGGACATAGAGTGCTTGGGATGGGAGTTTAGGGTCCTTCGGTCCATTTCCAATTTCTATGATTTGCCAGAAGAAATGTAATGATGTGAGAAAATTAACCTTTCTTATTTAAAAAAAAAAAAAAAGATATGTTTTCTTTTCTTTTTCTTTGACTTTCATGTTTCTGTCGTGAACCTCCAAAAGTCAATAGCAAATAATATTTTTTAAATAACGAAAACTGTTTATATCAATTTTTGATTTATAATCATTTTGTTATAATAAGTACTTGGGATTTCCTTAAAATGTCAATTAATTTATTAACAATTTAATTTTGCAGCCTGTGGTACTTGGGTAAAAATGTGATAGAAATTTATTTTTTTGAAATTGTACTCTTTTAAGATGTTTATTCACTAAGCAAGTTGAATTGCTACTTTGCTTATCTAGTAAGAACAGTTCACATTTGGGAGGACTACCAGTTTCTCTTGCTAGGATTTAATCACATAAATGTTAGGTTATTCAGTTTATTTGCTTTTTTTGTCAGTATTTCACATAATAATTTAATTCATCATTACAAAATGCCTTATTTTGTGGTAAATATTTTTAAATTTTGTTTTAAACATTCCTTGGTGGGTTTTATATTTTATCTTCATCTTAATAATTATGCATATGTAAAATTAATTATTACTTTGCCTAATGGTGTGTATCCTTATATTTTATTTTCACTGTATAAATTATCAGTGTATGAACTTAGGGTAATATAGAATTTAATGCAGGATAATATATTGTAGGAAAACAGTTAAAGGATGGGAAGAAACCAGAGCCATGCAAGCCTATCCTCAAGGTGGAGTTCAAAACAACTAGATCTGGGTAAGATTTCTTCATTGCCATGTTCATTGTTTCAGGGTGATGCAAGAAGCACTGGAAGCTAACACAGTTAAATTGGAAGCACTGCTGCAGAATATTCTAGCCAGATCTTAACTTTTATGCTTTCATCAGTTAATAAAATGCAGTTAGGATAAACTCCCCATGGTTCTTCTGATTATAGCATTTTATTTCTCCATGTCAGAAAGTATTTTTTTCATGCCAAACATAATATATATTATGTTGTTCCTTGGAAACAGTAATATTTATTTGCTTTTGTGAAAAGTGTGGAAAAAGTGATGAAGGGAAATGATTAAACTATATTCTATCCTATGTATGTTAACTAAGAGTCATATATTCAGAAATTAAATTTCATAAGAATGTTTGACAATTATAGAGAATAATTCAACTTACTAGGTAAAAAAGTTTGTTAATTATATTCCAGCACTGGTACTCATATGAAATAGGTGCAAGAATTAGCTGGTTCCCACTTTATAAATGCCTTGAGTTTATGTGTGAAATGCTGTATTTAATGTATAAATCTAATATGTATATTTATATATGTAGATTTATAACACTTTTAAAGTATTTTTTTATTTCTGCATGTCTTTTTCTTCCAAAGGTATTTTTATTTCCATCCTAGTTATTGTTAGGTGTCTTTATTCAAGGTAGCTAAAGAGAGCGGATGTGTCTTGGATAGTACAGTTCTCAGATCAGGGCTCTGATAGGATAAACAACAGGCTTGGCTGAGGACTTGTTCCTCCATCCATTCATGTACTGAGTCAGAAACTGTTCAGTGAGGGCCAGAAGTCAGTTTTGATGTAATCTGCAGGAAACCCTGATGCCACTGGTTCATTTACACATTCCAGTTTATAAACATGGGTGTTTGAACTGCCTTCTGCTCTGTGACCTCTTTTGAGAAAAGGCCATGGACATTAAAAAGGAAAAGAAAAGAAAAAGATAGATTGCTCTTAGTTATTTCTTCCTCATTCCTAGCCTTCCCAGTAGGAATACTCTATTAGAATTGATTCAGAGCTGATAGACTAGGATCAGAAGGAAGGAGAGGAGGACCTCCCCTATCAGTAGGCTTAGGGAGGGACATGGGTAGAGAAGGGGAAAAGAGGGTGGGATTAAGAGGGGAGAGGCTAGGGAGCTACAGGGTGGATACAAAGTAAATAAACTGTAATTAATAAAAAATATTTTCAAAAAGTTTAAAAAATGAAAAAAAAAATTGATTCAGAGACAGATAATTGGTTCAAGTCCAAGAAGCAGAGTATCTGTTTAGTTGACCTTGGAAGTCCTCACTGTATGATAGTTGGCAACAGAATTATTTGCTTTCTTTGTGCTTAGATGTCATTTTTACATACATGTACAATGGGTGCGATGACTTTAGTGCATTGCTCACGTATGCACTCAATTCACACATTACCTTATTAATAAACTACAAGTGGGTAAGAAACCGTTTTGCATTAGGAAGCCCTCAGCCACCAATTAATTATTATTTGTTATATTACCCTATTACAAAATAATTACAATAGGAAAAAAAAAGAATAACAGAAGTTACAAAAGAAGACAAGCCAGAAAAAAAGTCTGTGTGCATATGCATCTTTGGGTGAGTTCTTTAAACAGTGTAAACAAAGGGGAAGCCAAGGTCACTGTCTTCTTCACTCCTGATACTTCTCTCAGGGCAGAGCTTCTGCTGCAGGCCTGTTTACTCAGTGTGGCAGCACTGATTTCATGTTACAGATTTGAAACTTTAAGATGTTGTATCACTTTGGCAGGCTTTTGTATGAACTATCTGATGTGATCAG
This sequence comes from Psammomys obesus, assembly GCF_907164565.1. Lineage (NCBI taxonomy): Eukaryota > Metazoa > Chordata > Mammalia > Rodentia > Muridae > Psammomys > Psammomys obesus. The sequence goes on along the minus strand of NW_026590654.1, from coordinate 2,007,428 downwards.
TAGACCAACTTTTAATTGTACCTCAAACTTCTTCCTTCTTCCCTCCTACCTTCCCTCCCTCCCTCCCTCCTTCTTTCCCTCCCTCCCTCCCCTGGAATAGGGAATTCAACAAATTAAATAAGACTTCATTTTTCTTTGCTCCATAGCTTTCTTCTTTGATTAGGTCTAAGTACCCCTGCCCACCTGCTGTTTCATGTTTTATTGGCAACTTATGAGATCTTAGAGAGGAACTGCCATCACGCAGGCAGGAGTCTTGTATATTTTCTTCTCTTTGCCTGGAAGTCATTGTCGGAGTAAAGACCCTTGTCTTTTCCCTCTAGGTCAGCATAAATGTTTCTTCCTTTGGAATATTAGTGTCCTCAGTGAGCTTTGATTCTCCAAAAACATGCTCTTGAGAGAAGCAGTTTTCTGTTATAAGACTTATAAATGCAATTATATTTATTGACACATATATGCTTTTCAGTTAAACTTGATGAAAGCATGAGGTGTGAAATGCAGCTGTCACACATTAAAGTCCTATGTACCCTACACCCTGGTGTCAGGGGTGGAATCTAGGGCCTTATGCATACTATGTTCTAGCAGCTGAGCTACAGCCCCAGTTCTGTTTGTCCAGATCCTAGCTAATGTTCTGAATGTGAGGAGTATAAATATGGGTAAAATCAGGTAGGGGTAGGTATATACAGGTATGGGTAACTATATTCAGGTACAGGTATGGGTATACAGGTATGGGTAATTATATTCAGGTACGGGTATGGGTATACAGGTATGGGTAGGTATAGATAAAGTATAGTTCTATGTGGACTCTTGAAGATCTGGAAAGCATAGAGTCTTTTAGTGGAATGAAGTTAGTGACAGTGCAAATAAAGAAATAATTTATTTCACTAGTAGTTTATTTAAAATATGCTATGAATTCATTAAACAGTCAGTAGTAAAAGCAAGAAGTAGGAGCTAGAAGGATGGCTTAGCAGCTGAGACCACCTTCAGGCCTTCCATAGGATTTTGGTTCAGCTCCCAGCACTCGTGTGTGTTAGATGTTGGCTCATAACCTCCTGTAATTCCAGCTCCAGGGGGCCTAAAATCATCTTTTGGCCTCAGGGACATTGCACATGTGTGGCACACTTTCACACATACACAGACACAAAGATCCCTTTTCCTTTTTAATCTTAAAAAGCCAGGAGTTAAATGCTGTCAGATCTGCTGAAGGTCCTTTGAGAAAAAGAAGAGGAGGAGAGTTCTGTGGTGACTACCCGTCCACCATCAGAGGTTACAAAGTGTGTAAAGCAGAGCGTCGGGTCCACATCCTTGCTCGGGTGTTCTCAGTGTCATTCAGGGTACAGCCAAGCTTTCTGTGCCCACTTCATCATCTTGAAGAGATAGGAACCATAATAGGAGCTACTTCATAAACTTGTTAGAAAGCATATATGAGAATGTTACATGTTCTTCCCACAGCTGCTGCACACACCCGTCTTCAAGCAACATTTGATGACTTCTGACAGGCATCCAAACTGCAGCGCTTCCTTTATTTTGTTTTCCCCAAAATAGAAGAACAAGTGGCAAGCCTCACTGATTTTATAACTCAAGAACCTATTATTTTTGTCCCTAAATTGAAAATCACCTCTGCTGAGAAACACTATGATTTGCTGCAATGATTAAAGACTATTTTTAGACATCAGATAACACAGTCATTTATAGGCTGTGAAAATAATTGTGTTGGTTGTGAGCATTAGCTTTTAATTGGTAAAGTAGGATAGGACATAGCTGAGCACACTGCACATTTAAGGGTCAGCAGCATGGGTTCGCAGTACTTGGCTCACTTCCAACGCTTATGTGCTGAGTCATGAAGAAAGCTCCACATATTAGTGGGCTCATGATAAGGAGATAGCAAACTTGTGAATTAGTATAAGGCAGAGATAGCAAACCTGTGAATTAGTATAAGGCATTGAAGCCTTCAATTGCCACTTTGCTTAAGTCCTGCTACTCTGCTTATGTGTTAGGATGCTTTCTGCTTACAGGGTGATGTCATCAGCTGTCGGCTGGCTTCTATTAATTACTAATTTCGGGGGAGGGGGTCTGCAAGCTTATTTTCTGATACATCGCTAGAAAACTGTCTTCTAGATTGATAGCTCTGGGTTTGGTGTTTTTGTTTTTGTTTTTTTGTTTTTGACATTAGAATACTTCATTTATTAGCTATGCAAAATATGCCCAAGACTGGGTTTTTTCCCAGGCTTCTATCAATTTCGAGTGCTACATTTTCTTTTTTCTTTTTTCTCTTTTCTTTTCTTTTCTTTTCTTTTCGGCAGGAATGATGGACTTTTTTCTCTTTACACACCATCCTCCCCTTTGAAGGAAAAGAAATTAAAAAGTTAAAAATAATTACTGAACAAAAGCGAAGCAAAAGTGGGGGCAGGGAGGCAAACTGAGAAAATGACTTCCATGATAAAGACTGTGCTATTCATGGTGGCACGGTGAGAACTTAGCTTTAAACTGTGGTGTCTGCAGAGGGGGAAGATGCTACACCCATCATCTCTCCTTCCCCACAAGCTTAATGCAGCCAAAAGTGTCCTCTTCTGGGGCACTATCTGCAAACTAAGAGCATTAAATACATAAAGCATGGTCTTCAAACCCACATGCTAACATTTCTACCCTCACCACACACTTTGGGTTTGTTTGTTTGTTTGTTTTTTGTTTTTTTAATTTTATTTTTTTTCTTATCAGTTACATTTTATTAACTCTGTATCCCAGCCGTGTCCCGATCCCTCATTCCCTCCTAATCCCACCCTCCCTCCCTCATCTCCACCCTGCCCCTTTCCAAGTCCACTGATAGGGGGGACCTCCTCCCCATTCATCCAATCCTGTTTTATCAGGTATCTTCAGGACTGGCTGCAAAGCCCTCCTTTGTGGCCTAACAGGACTGCTCCTCCCTTGGGGGGTGGGAGGTCAAAGAGCCAGTCCTTGAGTTCCTGTTAGAAATAGTCCTTGTTCCCCTCACTATGGGAAACCAATTGGTTACTGAGCTACCACAGGCTACATCTGAGCAGAGGTTCTAGGTTATATCCATACATGGTCCTTGGTTGAATGACAGTCTCTGAGAGGACCCTGTGCCCAGATATATTTGGTCCTTGTGGAGCTCCTATCCTTTCCCCATCATACTAACTCCCCTTCTTTCATATGATTCCCTGTACTCTGCCGAAGGTTTGGTCATGAGTCTTTGTATCTGCTTTGAAAACCCTGCTAGTTAGAGTCTTTCAGATGCGCTCAGTAGACTCCTGTCATACGTTCAGTGCACATCCCATCTGTCTTTCTAAACGAGGATTGATCATCTTACCCCATGTCCGCTCTCTTGATAATCTTTTTTAGGTGTATAGATTTCATTATGTTTGTCATATCTTATAGGTCTATATAAGTGAGTATATACCGCTCACCACACACTTTGAATCCTACCTCGTTATCTGTTTTTTTTTCTTTATTACTGTTAAATTTATTATCACATATTAACTCTATTAATATGCAAACCCATTTGGAAAATTATATTGCTTACAGTTTTTTTTCAAAATGGACACTTATTAAACTATACGTTTAACCAGTACTAACATGGATCAGATGCTGCTTGAATATTGGAAAGAATGACTCCTTCTCAGCTCAGGGCCCTTTAAATCCAGTTTCCAAATGCTGGTTTTGCACATGAGACAGCAGCTTCAAAGTGCAAAGGGGAAGTAGGATCATCCAAATAAGAAAGAGGATAAGGCAGTGGAGCAGGGAGGGCACAAGAAGTTCAGTTCTTAGCAACCACATGGTGGTTCATACCCATCTGTAATGTGATCTGGTGCCCTCTTCTGGCCTGTGGGCACACATGCAGGCCAGATAGTGTATAAATAAATTTAAAAAAAAAAAAAAGAAAGAAAAAAGAAAAGTGAATAACTTTCTAAGTATTATATAGAGGCTACAAATGAAGGAATTGTGATTTGGAAAGGTGGTGGCTAATTCCATAGACCCTAGTGGAGTACACAGCATGTTTTCAGGATTCAAAGCTATTATCATGAACACCTTGAATGTTGTTGGGTGCTTTATTTCCTCAGACAAAGGTGCTTCCTGACTTAGGGTCTTTGCAATACTTAGTTATTTTTGTTTGTATTTGTGTGTGAGTGTTTTCTGTGTGTGTGTAAGTATGCATGCTTATGTGCATGCTTGTCTGCAGAGGCTAGAAAGTGCTGGGTCTCCCGGAACTGAAATAACTGATGGTTTTAAGTTGCCATGTGGGTGGAAAGAACTGAACCCAGGTTCCCTGGAAGAGTAGCCAGTGTTCTTAACCTCTGATACTTGTTCCCAGCATTAGTTATTTCTGATGGACAGAAATTCACCCCACTAATGGAGTACGCAGAGCAGCTAGCTTCTCTTCATTCTGGTGTCACTTCATCTGTCATCACGTTAGTGGCTTGGCCTTACTATTGCAACCAGTTACTCATTTCTTCATAGTATGTGCCCCAGTAAGTTATCTGTGTGGCTAGACTAGCTGTTAGAGCCCTTGTTTGTTCCCCAAAGCACAAATAGTTTAAAATGTTTGAGTCAGAGAATAGATGTAATCATGGAACTGTATTGGGTAAATCACTATGTGTAGCTTTCTGGATAGAAAAGGTTGGTTCTTTTAGTGGGGAAAGATTTTTATGAGAGCACAGTATGACCTGAAGCTGTCCCCTGCCTGGGGGGAGAGGTTCATAAGGTGAAGAGAGCATGTGCTGAATGATGTGCTTAGTCTTAAATAAAGCCAGTCAAACTAGGAAACTTGCAAAGGAACACCTCCCTGACTTAGGTATCTTCCAAAGGAGGGTCTGGTTGACATCCAGTGCTATTAGCAGAGATCATACGACCATTCCCCTCAAAGTTATAGAATAACATTAAGTCACGTCTAGAACTCATAACATCAGAACAGCTAGTCTTTTTGTTGAAAAAAGATCAAATCCTCACTTCCATAATTCATAGATTGCCTAAAAATAATCACTAGCACCTTGTAGAAGTCCAGATGTCAGGTATACAGCTTTGAAAGTTTACAATTTTTGCTATGTTGAGTTAACTCCTTGAAATCTAACATCGTACATGACTACTTTATTCCAGGAGAGGGCTAATATCTTCTGCTAAGCTTTGGGTATAATGAACTTAATTGGAGTTTCACATGTTTTTTTAGGTGCATGTTTCCAGGTAGCCCAACTAAAGGTAGAGAAACATCTTGCAGCATATGAAAAGGCATTATTGTCTTTAGGTTTAGCAAACTTACTATGAAATAGAAAACTACTTGGTGACTAATCATTTGGCATTCCTTTCAAACTCTTTGTTTAACTTCACATCATTTCCCTTCTACTTTAAGAAAAGAAACCGATTTTGCAAAGCCACAGAACAAAAAGATTGTCTTATGAGGATAATCCCGACTGATTGCCATAGTGTTAGTTAAGACTGTGTGAACTGATCATTTAGCTAAACTTATCTTCAGGGATGGGTTTGGACATGGTAGTGTTGCCCTGCTGTTATCTGCTCAAACTCTGGTGCTGGCATCATTGTTTGCTTTAAATTGGTTGTATTTAAATAAAAAATACTTAAAACAATTCTTGAAATACCACTCAAAAACACTACCCAGGGATCCTACTCTATAAATATTTAACAGATGTTTACTCGCCAGTAAGCTCTTTTTAGATTGAGTTGTATGTTATAGTAAAGGCAAAGTAGAAAGTTTTTATTCATTGTATGTGATGAGTACAGGAAAATTAAATAATATCTGCTCACTGCGTTTATAATATATAATGATTAGAGTTTAGCTGTAGGAGTGTGATTTTACTAGGCTAAATTTTTGAAATTCGAAATTTGATTTTTGGAGTGTGACCAGAAAAATAATACTAAATCACATTAATGATGAATATAAATAGGTAAAAGTTTTTAATGAAACATATATTTTGTTAATTCACTTGAAACATAGTATAACTTCCTAGTATGATGGGCACTGTTTTACATAGAGCAATGAACAACATAGATTTAAAAAAAAAAAGGCTTCACGGAAATTATATTTTGATGAGACAAACAATGGCAAAATAAATTAGTTTTTAATCATATATACTGTAGAAAATAAAGCAAATGAGAAATGTAGGATGCATGATGGTGTATCTGCACAAAATTATTACATATAGAAACATATATACTTTTTATTCTCCCACATTTTCTATAGTCTAAATAAGATGTCCAAGTAAGAAAAAAATTTCATTATTTGCCCCAATACTATATTTACTTACAAGTTATCTAGCTCCAAATCTAATTAACTAAACCTTAGTGAAATTTATTCACGTTCTATATAAAATAATTTGAATTTTTAATTTTCACTTTTGTATTATGTATTAATTTATGTGTGTATTTTGGTGCATGCTCCATAGGGAAGTTTAACCATGTGCAATTGTGATGATTTGATGCCATCAACAGTTATAATGGGTAACTCTTACTTAGGGTGGTCTGTGGACCAGGCACTGCTTGGTTACAACATGGTCTGAGGATCAGGTACTTCTGTATGTCTCCATTTCCTGGATGTGGAATCCAGCTCACAGGAAATCAGAGCAAAGATGGGAATGTTGGTACTTGAACACCAAGATCTGGCCTTGTCGCCATTGATGCCTTCGCATGCCACTTCTGCTGAATTTGGAGACTGAAATGTTCCACAGATATGAAAAAAATAGGAGGATATCATGAAAAATAAATATATTGGCCTTAATGTAAACATTTGTTTTTCTTTAAAACTAAACCATAAATTAGGGATGGAGATGCAGTTTAACAGTTAAGAGAGCATACCCATCACCCACGTGAGGAAGCTCACAACTTCCTGTCACGCCAGCTCCAGCAAACCCAGACATCTTCTCTGGCCACCTCCAGCACCTGCACTAATGTGCACATTCCCACGTTTATACCTTTAATTGAAAATAAAATAAAATCTTTTAGAAAAGAATGTTTAAACTTTAAATGAAGAGATTGAAAATAAATATAGATAATTTTTAATGATTTGCATGCCACATGTTAAATAACTTCATACAAAGAACGATACCCATACTGTGATATATGATAGTATAGTTAGGAGCAGCTTTTAAAACATATGTCTAGATAAATCATATAGTTTTCATCATGATGAATATGGGGAGCAAGGGAAGATGTAGTGTTGTTTACTGGAAACATAAGGATTAAAAAGGCAAGCTGGAAGCTCATAGGGTGTGTGATGAAAGCTAAGACCTCAGAGTTTATCTAGGAGATTTCTTGTAAAACACTAAGGCCTGTGGAAAAATTTTTGAGTGACTCTTTCCCAGTTGTCACAAGTGGTTTATACCTAGTACAGTTCTTGGTATATCCTTAAAATGTCAGTGTGTTACAAACCATAGCTATCCATAGCTATTTGAAGCTGTGAGGTTTTTCTTGGAAATGTTTGTTGAGGAGCCTTGTTAGGACTAAAGTAGAAGCCACTCAGAAACTTTTATGTTGATTCTCCACAGGAAGTAAAATAAAAATAAAATAAGGACCAAGAAGAGGTCTAAGAGTCAAATGTGACTCATTTTTATTGTAGTTTAATTTTCAGCAAACTATCTTTGCTTGCTGAAAAATTAAAAATTCCACATACATAGAAAGACCTGGAAGGGACAGGAGCTCCACAAGGACACCAACAGAACAAAAAACAAACAAACAAACAGAAACTCAGGTGTAGGCCATGGCAGTTCCTTCTCCAAGTGGGTCCTTAGTAAGGGGAACAGGGGCTGTCTCTGACATGAACTCAGTGACAGGCCCTCTGATCGCCTACCCCTGGGGGGAGCAGCCTTGCCAGGCCACAGAAGAAGACAATGCAGCCAGTCCTGATGAAACTTGATAGGCTAGGGTCAAGTAGAAGGGGAAGAGGACCTCCCCTATCAGTGAGTTAGGGGAGGGGCATACGGGGAGAAGAGGGAGGGAGGCTGGAATTGGGAGGAGAAGACGGAGGGGTCTACAGCTGGGATACAAAGTGAATAAATAGTAATAAATGAAAAAATAGTAATAAATAAATAGTAATAAGATGAAAATAGTAATAAATAAAAAGAAAAAATAAGAATATTTTAAAAGAAATAAAAATAAAAATTCCACACACAATTCTTCTATAATGTGATATGTAAATTTTTAGAGGATACTGTCACTAAATAGCCATACAGTACAGCAGAAAAAAATAGTGTCTAATATTTGTAATCATACTATGTTTTTATTTCCAGGGAACCTTTCATTATTTTGTCAGGAGGCTTGTCATATGATACTGTGGGAAGAAGACCATGTTTAACAGTGATGCATGGGAAAAGCACAGCAGTGCTGGAAATGGACTATTCAATTGTTGACTTTCTCACACTTTGTGAAACACCATACCCAAACGGTAAGGCTCGCTCTCCGTAAACATTACTATTCAAAACAGACATACGCCATCTTCAGTAGTTCATTCAGTAGTGCTTCAGGGGAAGAGTTTCTGCCTTCAGAAGAGGCTGATTTTATTTCAGCTGCTGTTTGATTTTTGTTTTATTTTGTTTTTCAGTATATTTTATCTCTTCTGTATTGTACATTAATATTAACTACCTTTCAAAGACAGACACTCCCCATATTGAGTTATTGAAATTCTGTAAAACAGCAGTATATCCGCTTATCTAAATTTCTCCGGAGAAGCAGAGCCAGTATAGGTATGTATGTATATAAAGGATTACAGGATTAACAGTCTAAAAAGTCCAAAATGAGCTCAAGTAATGGTTCTGAAATCTACATGGGGGAATCTCAGGAACCAGTCCTGGGTTTAAACCTCATAGAGAATTCTGTCTTTGTCAGAAGAGTTGTCTTTGTATCCTGAAGGCCTTCTTCATCTGATAAGCTTAGGGCCAGCCATTCAAAGAATAGCTGCTTTGTTTAGTTTACCAACTTGATTGTTACTCATTTCTGAAAGATTCCTTCGGGACAGCATCTAGACTGATCCTGCTAAGGCACTTAAGGGCATTGTATCAGAGACAAGTTAACACAGAGATTAAACTTAAATGTTTATCTTTTCTCTCCACTTGGATCTCTTTGACATTTAAAGATGTATTGCATTTGTAGTTACTAACAGGCATGTATTAACATGACAAAAAATAAGAGAACTCTATCAATTTATTCTGAGATTCCATGATGATAATCAGTCAGGATTAAATTATGGCTTTGATGTCTTTGCCAATCCCTAAAATATGTAATATCACAAAAGTTTCTTTGTGGTTCTTGTCTTGCTCTTTTTAATAAATATGTAAGAATTTTGAATGGATTATTTTGTACATTATCTCATCCAAGAATGCAAATTATATGAACTGTCCTGGCCTTCTCATCAGAATGCCAAACAAGAAAGTGGAATGACGAAAGGGAATAGGGGATGTCCATTATCTTGAGTCTGTAAAGCAACTCTTCATGCAGTGTTCTCATGTTCCAGATTTTCAGGAACCGTATGCTGTGGTGGTTCTCCTGGAAAAGGATTTAGTGCTGATAGACCTTGCACAGAATGGGTAAGGACTCTGGGTGGGCAACTCCATTTCTATGTACGAGATCTCTTTTAGTGTGGTTCTAGTTATTACATGCCTCTGAAAACTTTACATTTGTATCCATGATCTCTTTTTAATGCTCCAGGTCCACTTTTCCAGTACTCTGAAATGCATTGATAATAGTGAAGCTCATAGGTTTTCTTTTTTATTATTTTTCCCCCTCATTTAATATATCACGATTACAGTTTTCCCTCTCTCTCTGCTTTTACTTCCCTACCTTCCCTCCATCTGGATCTGCCCATTTCTGTCTCTTATTAGTAAAGAAAGAGTCTTCTAAGGGATAATAATAAAATGTAATAAGATAAAACAAAACAAACAAAAGGATAAGAACCCAAGACAAGGTACAAGAAGCTGAGACCCACCGTTTGCACATTCAGGGCTCCCTCAAAACGCTAATCTGAAAGCCATAATACACACAGAGGACCTATAGGGTAAAAAGTGACTTACTGTTTGCACACTCAGGGCTCCATAAAAGCACTAAGCTGAAAGCCATAATATACACAGAGGACCTGTAGGTTAAAAAGAGAAATTATTTAATTAATAAGAAAATAATAAAGTTGTTTTCTGTGGCCATGTACTCATTTACAGGTAGTAATCAATTGGAGGTAGCTTCTGGGTTAGGGACAGGGTCTTTGTCCACTTCTCCTTTCAGCTCTGTGATCTCATCTGTGTAGACCTGTGCAGGCCCTGTGCATGTTGCCTCAGTTACTGTGAGTTTATATGTGTGTTGATTTGAAGGCCTTGTTTCCATGGTGTCCCTCCATCCTATGGCTCTGAGTCCTTCGGAGTCCTCTTCCATGGCATTCCCTGAGACCTGAGGGGAGGGATTTGATAGAGACATCCCATTTAGGACGAAGGTCTCTCCTTCTCCACATAGCGTCTGCCTGTGGGTCTCTGTATTTGTTCCCATCTTCTGAAAGAGGAAGTTTACCTGATGACTGAGCAAAGCACTGGTGTATGAGTGTAGGAGTCACTTTATTGCTTCCTTTTTGTATGTACTTTTTTTTAAGACCAGTATTATTTGGTTTTACCTTAGGTCTTGGTCACTCAAGAAGCAGTGTCAGGTGTGGGTCCTTTTTTATGAAGTGAGCCTTCAGTCAAATCAGATATTTGTTGGTTATTCTCACAAACTTTGTGCCCTAGCATATCTTGCAGGCAGGACCCCATTGTAGATCACAGGGTTTGTGGCTGGGTTGGTGTTGTTTCTCCACTGGTAGCATGCAGAGCACCTTCCTGTACCAAAGACACTAGCACATGGGGTGAAGGCTCAACTTCTCCTGTTCAGTGAGTTAACATTTCTGTCACTTAACTCAAAGTTCCTTGAATTTCTTTCATTTCGGCTCCATGGTTGTACATGCTAAAGCCATATACAATGCCTGTCCAAAATGGACAGTGTCCATTTACCTCTGAACATTTTAGCTGTGCTCCCTCTCTCCATTCTGTTGTGATGTATTGTTCAGACCCCTGTCAGATTAATTATAACCAATATCCTGCTCCTTATTACGCTAATTCAACCACTTTACTATTGTTGTTTTAACTACTCCACCTGCTATTCTAAAGGATTGTGGGTATTATTTCTACCCTGCTCTGCTGCTATCTTCCCACAGTGGCCTGAGTTTGTGGTGTAGCAGCTCGATGTTTAACAGACCCCATACTTCATGTCTTTCTTTATGCAGTGTTGTGGCAGCTGGACCCCTCCACTTGTTTGACTGTCACAGAGTCCACACAGTATTCGCCATGTGCTTAGTGGGCTTTTCTAGACTGTTCACAGACACATCTGAACTGTGCATCCCCTAGCCCATCTCAGCTTGTTGAGCAACTTCTGGTGTTTGCTACGTTTATTACTTGGTATCAGGGTACTCTCTCTGCTGTGAGTAGAACTATGGTATGAGTTATTTTCTCTCCCAAAATAATCATCAAGCAGAGCTTCCTTTGAGATTACTCATTCACAGTCAGCCTTGAGTAAAGGGATTTTACCCCCAGGGACTGTTTGACACTGTCTGTATAGATATTTTATTAGGTAGAATGTTACTGGCATCTAGTGGACAAAAGACAAATTACTTCAGACATCCACAATGCACCAGACCAGTTTCCATGTAAAGGCTTCTCTAAGTGCGAGCAGTACTAAGCTTGAGAAACGTAATGTATTTGAGTGCTGCTGTTTACCTGGTTGTTTTTCAAGACTGAGTACATTTCAGCTTAATGTCTGTTACTTGTAGTACTTATTTGTAAGTTTTTTTTAATAACAGACCATTTAACAGACCAGTTATATAACTGTATGACAGTCCTAGAAAATTGTTATTAATGTATTTTTCTTTTGTTACGTAGGCTGTTTTAATAATAGAATTTATTATATGTGATCAGTACTAGATACAATTAAGTCAAGAAAAATACTATTTGAATCAACTGGATAAGATATTTTATTTCTGCAGAACTGTCAATTAAATACATGAAATACTAGATCCTTATAGCTGAGGAAAAGATTTGTTATGAAGAGAAGAAAGTTAATTTTTATTCCTACTCTTTTTTTGTGTGTGTTTTGTCTTTAGATTGTGGGTACAGGTAGGGATGACTGGACTCACCTTGCAGTTTATACAGCTTTTTTCCCCTGAAATAGCACTTATTTTTTAGTATTATTAGCAGTAGACAAATTAATAAATCTAATATATACAGAATACCCATTATGTCCTTTTTAAGCATCTCAGCTAGTCTCTTTTTTTCAGATATTTTAAAGCAAATAGTCTTGTTCTAAGCAACATTATTGTGTTTTTTTTTTTGTTTTAAGCACATTGCTTTTTGTTAGATAGAACTTCATTTTAATTCCACGATTTCAAAGCGTTTTTGCTTATCTTGATTAATTAATTATATAGCTAGAAAACAGGGAACCTCATGACTTGAGTAGCATGTCTGACTACATACGTAAAACACACAAACATAAAATCACAGTCAAGATTATTGCTGAGCTAAAATGTATTTGCCAGTGCAACATGCCTGACAGAAAATGTTTGAGAAAGAAATATTTCTTTTGCTCATTGTTTGAGAGGGTTCCATCCATTGATGTAGTCTTAGACTGAGCAGTAGCTTGTCTTTGTAGAAAGAAAGTCATAAAGCAGAGTTGTTAGGCTCACATCCTTACAGCAGCCAGAGAGCAGGGAAGTGTGCCGGAAGCAGCAGGTCCCCTTTTCCTTTATTCCACCTGGTAGGGCACCAACCTTGTGAGGTGGCACTGACCATCACAGTAAGTCTCCACTTTTGATGAGTGACCCCTGGAAAAGCCTCAGAGAGAGACAGAGATGTGCTCTGCTGGATTCTCTCTCAGGTCAGTCAAGTTACGTCTGTGTAACCATCTCACAAAACAGATATCTGGGGTTAATATTGGATGAGCTTTTACATTGATGCAAGAAAAAAAAGAAATTAAATTTATATTAGCTGTACCAGCAGCAGGATGATTTGATACTGAAATGCAGGAAGTTCAGTGAGTCATAGCAGTTTAAGGTCTGTTTCAGCTCCTTGCTAGCTGACATGCTTCTGATAGATTACTCAAAGCCTTTGTTTTTCAGGAAAATGTGTATCATAAATTAGGTGCACGGAGCACATGAGACAAATGTGTATGTTACACACAGTCTTGTGTGTGGCAGTGGCACATAGCTGCAGCCACAGCCTTTCTGTCGGTTGGTGGATAAAGACCATCTTCTGTAATAAAACTCTGATGTTTTTACATATTTACATAATTTAAATCAGTGTTATCTTAGTAGAATGTATAGTAATGTTGTCATGGTTGTGTTAATCACAGGGGACAGTGTGTTAATGTGTTTTTCTTTTTCCTATTGTTAAAGATACCCTATATTTGAGAATCCCTACCCTTTGAGTATACACGAGTCCCCTGTTACATGTTGTGAATATTTTGCCGATTGTCCTGTGGACCTCATTCCTGCACTTTATTCTGTTGGAGCTAGACAGAAACGTCAAGGTTACAGCAAAAAGGTACCAAACCTGAGTTTCACTGTTTACTGCAGCATGTTATTATTTTAAATTTGTCACCTTTTGGTTTTGGTAACATTATTAACCTTTTAGGAAATCATTTTTGAGAAGTAAATTATATGCACTGTCGTCATACCTGTCAGTATACCTACACTTTGTATACTACTTATCTGCTACATAAAATATGTATATTTGTAAGTCAATTTTCAATGATTTTTTCATAGGAATGGCCCATCAATGGAGGTAATTGGGGCTTGGGTGCTCAAAGTTACCCAGAAATAATTATTACAGGGTAAGTACATGTATTTTTTTTACCAATTAAATCAGTAATAGGTAATATGTTTATGACAGTTTGAATTTTAAGTCACTTGTTAAGTAAAGCTTTCCTTTGTGTTACAACATAATGAAATTATCAGCAAGAATTCACTGATTTACAGTGATTTTTATCTTTTTCTCATCTTTGTGAATTAGTTTGCTAAAAAGTAACAATATAACTTTTTTTTTTCCTCTTTAGTCACATTCTCTTTGTTGTTTGTCCTAGGCATGCTGATGGATCAGTTAAGTTCTGGGATGCCTCTGCAAGTAAGCGCTTTGAAGAGTTAACTGTTTGCATGTTTCACTGCATTGCCCTTATACACGAGGTTTTAAATATCATATAAGCCACACTAGATCTGAAAGTACTAGGTTATCAGCTTAATTTATTAGCTTATCCAATATATGAGTTTAGAATTTTGAAGAGTAAAGATATTTTAATGTTATTACTAGGCTAAGTAATGATTCTTAACAGTGTTCTAATCTTTTCAAAATGTCTTCAGAATTTTCATTAGGAGTCAAAAACATATTTCAAATCAGAAAATGTTTATGTCTGATTCTAAGGGATATAACAAAAGTTTATATTGTCTTTGTGAACAAGACTTCATGATTAGATACTAGCATGAAAAGGAAGAAACATATTATCCCTACCTCTCAAACCCTTCCTACTTCATGTCCCTCACCCCCCAAAAATAAATAAGGAAATCAAAGCAAAAAGCACTAGGACAAAAACAATACTAAAACAAAACAAAAAGCATAAAACACACACACAGTGGAGTCTATTTTATATTGGCTAAATACTTCTGGGCCTGGAGCCTGCCCTGGGGTGTGGATTACTATACCCAGTGACATCCTCTCAGAGAATATTGGGTTTCTCTTTTCCAGCAGGTCAGTTGGAAATAGCTTCCTGACTAGGGTTGGTTATGTCCACTTGCCTTGTCCATGTGGTTTGAACTTGTGCAAACATAGTGTCACAGTCACTATGAGTTCATATGTATATTAGTACCTTCAGCCTTGAGAGGAGGAGTTTGATAAAGGCATCCTATTTAGGGCTGAGGGCCAACGTCTTTCACTCTGCACATTGTCCAGGTGAGGGTCATTTTGTTTATTACCATTTATTACAAGAAGAAGCTTCTTTGATAGAGTTGAGTAGTGCACTGATGTATGGGTGTAGCAACATACATCCTGTTACCTTACCAGACAGTAGCAGTTGGTTTTCCGCTAGCTAGTCTCAGGTTCATGACCACTTTAGCAGTGTCAGATATGGGTTCCATATCATAGAGTAGGCCTCGAATCCAATTGAAAAAATGGCGTTTGCTTTCAAACTATTTGTGCCACTATTGCGCCAGTGTCCCCTGTTGTCACTGTTGTAGGTCACAGGGTTTGTAGATCCGTGATGTTTCCTCTTGGAAGTTGAAGAACTTCCTGGTCCCCGAATAGCTGCCTAACCTCTGTGGTAGTTGGGTTTCATTTAGGGTGATTGATAGGGTTCTGTTTTCATTCTTCTACATCCAACTATGTACTTTGACCAGCTCTATTTGTTAAAGAGGCTGTCTTTTCTCCAGTGTGCATCATTGACTTCTTTCTAACACCTCAGGTATCACCTTAGGTGTGTGGACTTATATCTAGGTATTTAGTCCTATTCCTTTGATCAATGTATCTGTTTTTATGCCAATATACCATGCTGTTTTTATTATATATCTCTGTAATACAGCTTGAAATGAATAATTATAATGCCTCTAGCAGTTCTTTTTTTTATTCCAAATTATTTTAAACTGGGCAATTGTGGAACGTGCCTTTAATCCTAGCACTCCAGAGGCAGAGGCACAAAGCATGGTTTTGCTTTGAGAATAACCTTGGCTCTGTAAAACAAACTAGGAAATATTTCCTCAGTTTCTCTTTCATGGAATTTGAAGAGTAGTGGCATCAGTTCCTCTCTGAAGGTTGGTAGAATCCTGCACTGACTCCATCTGTCCCGAAGCTTTTTTTGGTTGAGAGTCTTTTAATTACTGCTTCAGTTTTGCTATGGATTGTAGGTCTGTTTAAGTCGTTTACTTTATTCTTACTTTAGTAGATCATATATATCTAGAAATTTATCTGAATCTTTTAGGTTTTCAAGTTTGATGGAATACAGGTTTTTAACATATTGACTAAATTTCTTCAGTTTCTGCTGTAAAACTCCATTTTCATATCTAATTTTATTAATTTGGATCTTCTCTCTGTGTCTTTTGATTAATTTGGCTAAAAGTTTGTTGATTTTGTTTCATTAATTCTTTGTATTGGATTTGTTTGTTTCTGTTTCACTGATTTCTCCCCTTAGTTTGATTATTTCTTGCCATCTACTCTTCCGGAGTACTATTTCTTCTTATTTTTTTTAGAACTTCCAAGTGTGCCATAATACGCAATTAACATGAGATTTGTGCAGGTTGTTGGTGTAGCATTAGTGCTATCTTATCGCTGTGAGTGTGCTTCCTAGAACCATGATCATTGTTCTCATGACTTTGGCTATGTTGTTTTTCTCATTTATTCAGTTCTACAATTCTAAATTTCCTACTTGATTTCTTTCCTGACTCAATTCTCAGTTAGTAGTAGGTTGTTTAATATCCACGAGTGTGTGTACTTACTACCATTTCTTTTTTTGTTACTATCCAGCTGTAATCTATGGTAATCAGATAAGAGGCATGTGCTGTTCAGTTTTCTCTGTTAAGACTTTTCTTCTGTCCTAGTATATAACCTAGTATATAACCAATTTTTGAGAAATGTCTACACGCTTCTAAAAAAATAAAGTATATTGTTTGGTATGTGAGTAAAATGCTCTGTAGATGTCTGTTAGATCCATTTGATTTATAACATCAGTTAGTTCCAGCATTATCTCAATAAAGAGGATGATATGTCTGTTGGCAAGAATGTGATATTGAAGTTACCTACTCCAAGTATCTCTGTATGAGGATCAGTATGTGGTTTTTAATCTCTATTAGTGTTTATGAACTTGGGTGTCCTTGTGTTTGGTGCATAAGTTTCTCCTTTAATATATATGTAGTGCTCTTCCACATCTCTTCTGCTTATTTTTGGTTTGAAATCGCATTTTCTCAGATATGAAAATGGCTATACTAGCTTGGTGGTATATACTAGTATATATGCTAGTATATACTATACTAGATTGTTTCTTGGAATACTTTTTCTATCCTTTTACCCAAAGGTGACACCTATCTTTGATGGTAAGACGTATTTCTTGAATGTATCAATGTCTTTCTAAACAAGTCTATTAGTCTATGTGTTTTTATTGGGGAACTGAGACCATTAATATTGAGAGTTATCAATGATGTGTGTATAAGTTCCTGTTATTTTGTTGTGGTTGTAGCAGTGTTTGTTTGTTGCCCTTCCTTGATAAACTGTTCCTAGGATTGTTCAATCCTTGTGTCCCCTTAGATACAGTTCACCTTATCTTCAGACTGAAGTTTTTCTTATAGTACCTTCAGTAGAGCTGGATTGATGGGCAGCAGCTGCTTCTGTTTGTTTTCATTATGAAATGTTTTCCTTTCTTCATCAATTGTGATCGGTATTTTGGCAAGTGTGGTAGTCTAATCTGGCATCTGTAGTCTCAGAGCTTATAGCCTCAGAGCTTTCTGGTTTTCAGAGTCTCCATTGAGAAGCAGGGTGTTATTCCCACATGCTGCCTTTATGTTGCTCTTTCTCCTTTGGAGGTTTTAATATCCTATATATTTACCATTCTGATTATTATGTGTAATGGAGGATTTCTTTTCTGATCCTGCTATCTGGTATTCTCTGTGCTTCTCATACTTTGATAGTGATCTCTTCTTTTAGGTTGAGTAGATTTTCGTCTATGAACTGTTAAAAAATATTTTTATGCCTTTGACCTGGATTTATTCTTTTATCACTATCCTAGTATTCATAGATTGGGTCTTTTCATGGTGTCTATATTTTCTGGATGTTCTATCATGGATTTTTTTTTTTTAGATTTAATATTTTCTTTAATTGAAATATCCAATTCTCCTACCTTATCTTCAAGACCTGAAATTCTCTGTTCCATGTCTTCTAATCTATAGCCGAGGTTTTTGTTTGACTTTCTGACTTTTATTTCAGTTTCCATTTTCTTTAGCTTTGTTATTTCTTTGTTAAATTCTTTCCTGGCTTGAATTGTTTTCATTGTTTCATTCAACCGTTTGGATTGTCAATCTTCACTAAAGCACTTATCCAGTTCCTCTTTGACGTTCTTGAACATTTTCATAATTGCTATTGTTAATGTGTGTTATGTTTCAGCTGAATTGCTTTTCTGGGTGCCTGTTACAGTGGCTGCTGAAGGAGGCATGTTGATTTGGTTACTCATGTCTGTGATTTTACACTGGCATCTAGATATCTAGAGTGATGACTAAGTGTTTCTTGGTGTGATATCTACTCTTGTCTTTGCAGGGTAATTGTTCCATTCTTTGCTTGCTGTTGCTCATTCTAGGTTCTTGCCAGGTGTGGCAGCACAGTGTGGAGGTTGTAAGTCCTTGGTAAAGAGAGACTTATGGGTTGGCAGGGAGTCGGTCAAAGAGGCGTGGAGATGGGGGAGGAATGGCTGAAAGGGATTTTGGTTTTCAGCTAAAATTTGTAATATAATTTTTTTCTAGTAACTCTACAAGTACTGTATAAATTAAAAACGTCTAAAGTATTTGAAAAGTCAAGAAATAAAGATGACAGACCAAACACCGACATTGTAGATGAAGATCCATACGCCATTCAGATCATCTCCTGGTGCCCAGAGAGCAGAATGCTGTGCATAGCTGGAGTGTCAGCTCATGTCATCATTTATAGATTCAGCAAACAGGAAGTACTTACAGAAGTCATTCCGGTAATCACCTCTTAACTGTTTTCTGTGTCAATTGTCTGATATTTTTAAGCTTTCCAAAATTATTTAGTAAACAGTTTGCAATTGCTTTTGCATAAAAATTTTGAAAGCACGTTAGTATTTAAATCAGCACCTATTTTGTGAAAAGTAGTACTTTTTATATATTTTAATGGACTGTCTGAATCTTTAAGTATATTGTCTTTTATTTAAGGAATACCAACTTATTGGTATTCCATACATTCTAAAGCCATGATAGATATGTGTGTACATGTGTGAACTCACACCATGCACACAGGTTTTTAAAAGTTGAATCAAAACTTTTTTAATCTTTAAAAATATAGCTTTTTAGCTGGGTGTGGTGACACATGCCTATAATCCCTGCACTCTGGGAGGCAGAGGCAGGCAGATCTCTGTGAGTTCAAGGCCAACTTGCTCTACAAAATGAGTAGACCAGGACAGCCAAGGCTACACAGAGAAACACTATCTTGAAAAACTAAAAAAAAAAAAAATTTAATTACAAATATTTCAAGATAAGTCTTTTTTTTTCTTTTTTACTTTTAAAAATATTCTTTCTGGTACATTATAATACAATGAGTATTAATTATTAGGAATAGGTAAACAGCCATTCTTTTATGACAGATGCTTGAAGTTCGACTGTTATATGAAATAAATGATGTGGAAACGCCAGAGGGTGAGCAGCCGCCACCTTTGTCCACTCCCGTGGGCAGCTCCAACCCTCAGCCCATTCCTCCTCAGTCTCATCCATCTACCAGTAGCAGCTCATCCGATGGGCTTCGTGATAATGTACCTTGTTTAAAGTAAGTTGCAACAACTTAGGTCTGTTTTATCTGTTATCTCTTAATTTAGATAACTGGTAGTCAATTAGTAAACTTGCAATAGTATTTCCTATAAGAATGGTGTTCCTGTGTTTGCCTGTGGTTAACTGAGCCTGCAATTTTATGGTATGAGAATGATGATTCTATAGTGTTACACAACTAAAACTCCTAAGGTTTAAAATAATGATGTATGATGTCAATGGGTTACCCTGTGTATATCCCTGAGCCTTCACAGCTAGCCATGGTTTCTTTCTGGATTTATATTTAATGTAGTTTATGTTCATTTTCTTCTCTAAACTCTGAAAGTTCTGCTTATTTCCATCTTCACCTTGCATTCTGTGTTGTTTTCTTGAGTCTTAGCATCACTTTATCTTTACTGAAAAGACTTTATTTTGTGTCACTGTAATGCAGGGATAAATTGGATAATTTTTTGTTTTCATTTTTCTATTCAATTTCTATTTTTGAGTGATTAAATTCTTTAAAGGACAGAGAGAAATAAAGTGATGAAAAAGAATTAAAATTGTTTAATTACATGAAGACTATGTGACTCAAAGTGTTACATAGGAATCAGCTGAAATCATGTTGGATACAAAAGCCCTTCTTATGAGGTATTCAGAGTATAAAGGGTGACAAGAGAGCATGTGTACTAGGCTTTGTATTGTGTTTACTGGAGACCTGCTGGAATCTCTTCTACTAGTAAATACATGGTGATTGGCATCAAGAATGTTGACATAATAAAATCACTCCCCAGATAAGGCAAAGAGACTTAAAAAAAAAAGATCATGTTTAAAATATGAACTTCTTCATATGTTCTCAAAAATTTGAGAGCATGGATTTTAAACCAGTGATTCTTAAGATTGTTCCTGTTTCAAGATACGCGCCAATGTCTGAAGACAGTTCTCATTTCATAGCAGGGGCGGGGCTGCAATTGATGTTGGATAAGTAGAGGGAAACCTCCCGGGAGGCTCAGGTCCACAGTGAGCATTGCAGAGAAATGCTTCCTTCACATGCCTTGGTCTCCAGGGTCTCAGGGTCCCAAGTTAAGGTCTTTGCTACCTTTCTGTGTTTACCCTTCCTTTTCTATGCCTCCTCCTCTCCCTCTTGCTCCCTCTCACCTCTTTATCTCTCACACTTAAAAACAACACATCTCCTTTTAGCTACAGTTATAGCATATATTTTCTAGAATGAAACTTAAAATACAAAAGTTTACATTTTTGTGTCTTTTGTTACCAGTATCACTTTAACACTAAATTGTAAATGTCACTATAATGTTTTTGGTTTCATTTTTTTTAGTCTTTGTTAATTTTATAGATGGATAAAATATAATTTATCTTATATGTGTGTTGGTAAAATAGTTCTATATTTCCTCAGTTTTATCAATTATATGAAATGACATTTTAACAAAATTTATCACAATGTTATCACATAAAAATGTGGGGTAATTTTGTCATCATTAATAAAATTAGAGTACTTTAGGTTTAGAATTATACTTCG
The DNA here is from genome assembly GCF_907164565.1 of Psammomys obesus. Classification (NCBI taxonomy): domain Eukaryota; kingdom Metazoa; phylum Chordata; class Mammalia; order Rodentia; family Muridae; genus Psammomys; species Psammomys obesus. The sequence goes on along the minus strand of NW_026590654.1, from coordinate 1,986,375 downwards.
GGCTTTAGAATTACTTATGCCTGCAAATGTTCATAAGCATCATATCCAAGAGTCTGAAACATGAAATTAGTTTTCTTCCTGAGGAATAAGCGCTGTCAATACATGGCTTTCCCATGCCAGGAGAGGCCAGGAAGCAGACAAAAGACACAGTGCTCTCAAACTAAGGTTGTGAGACCTCTTACCTTGGCTTCCCAGATAAAAATGAAAAGCAGGTCCAAAAAGTGAGTCTTTGTCCTCTGGTTTTAGGTAGGTGGGTTGTTTTGTATTGTTTTGAATACTTGTTTTTTTGTACTGACTGGAAGGACAAGGATAGTAAGTAAGTTAATAAGCAAGAACAACTTACTAAGACCTCCAGCCAGTAATCCAAAATACAGAGCCTGGGCATCCAAATCCTTGTAAGATACACTATTTCTGGAGCTAGGTCCTCAGGAGTATCTGCACGCTGGAGGTTCTGGACTGCCGTCATTACTCTGACACTCATGTCTGAGGTGGGAGGTGCTGACAGCTAGTCTGCAAGTGTTCAGTAGAAGGTCATTTAACATAGCAATATCTTTTCATTTGGGTGCTCAAGGGACTCCTGGTCTCTAGAGAGTCTAACCAGCCAGCTCGTTAATATGTAACATCTTTTGTTTTCAGAATTAGCCGTTAACATTTGTGTATGCACACACTTCACCTATCCTGGACTAATTTACAGACATTTTTTCTTAATCCTAGAGAAATTAGTGTAACTCTGACTTGATGATGATGTTGTTCTCCATTTTTGAATGTCCTTTCAGCTTTCTAGGACATGCTGAGTTTGGATAACTCACTGTGTGTTCTCTCCGTTTTTGGAAGATCTTGCTTTGAAGGGGTTGTTATTCTCACCAACCCCTCAACAGTCATGTGACCAACCTTGATTTCTGTTAAGATAATCTAGTTCATGCCCTCTTCTTATCTTCACACATGAATTCAGGGAGCCCAGCTTCTTTTCTTGAAGAATACAACAATAGAACAAAATATGTTTTCTAGAACTGTCTAGTATTATTATTGATCATTGCTTTGTGATAGTTGTCAATCTGTGATAATAGCTACAAAAAAGTCTTTTTAAGAGAAAAATATCAACAAAAATCCTTACGCTTTTCCATTAAATGGTATATTAGTCTATGATCAATTTTTAAATATATATTTTTCTTTCAGAATTTTATACATGCATGTGTGTTGATTATATTTATTCCCTACTCATCTTTTTAACTTCCTAGGTCTCCCTGAAATTTCATGCTCTCTTCTTTATTTTTCCTCTCTCTTTCTTTTTTTCTTTAAGATTTATTTATTATATATTGAGTGTTCTGTCTGCATGTATACTGGGGTGCCAGAACAGGGCACCAGATGGTTGTGAGCTACCATGTGGTTGCTGGGAACTGAACTCAGGACCTTTAGAAGAACAGCCAGTGCTCTTAACCTCTGAGCCATCATGGCAGCACCTTTTCTTTTCTTTTCTTTTTTCTTTTCTTTTCTTTCTTTTCCTTTCTTCCTTCCTTCCTTCCTTCTTTCTTTCCTTTCCTTTTTCCTTTCCTTTTTCCTTTCCTTTCCTTTCCTTTTCCTTTCCTTTCCTTTCCTTTCCTTTTCCTTTTCCTTTCCTTTTCCTTTCCTTTCCTTTCCTTTCCTTTCCTTTCCTTTCCTTTCCTTTTCCTTTCCTTTCCT
>NW_026590654.1:1974177-1984685 GCF_907164565.1 Psammomys obesus | reverse complement strand
TCCTTTCCTTTCCTTTCCTTTCCTTTTCCTTTCCTTTCCTTTCCTTTCCTTTCCTTTCCTTTCCTTTCCTTTCCTTTCCTTTCCTTTCCTTTCTTTCCCACTGAATCTAATTAATGCTGTCCTTTTACTCATGGGTCTGGCTCTTTTTCCTGGATCATGGTCAGCCTAAAAGGAGCAACACCCTTAAAGAAAACTGGCTCTCCTTTCTCCAGTAGCCATCAACAGTCAGTAGCTCTACAGCTTGAAATCTGTGCTGAAATGTTGACTAGTTTGATCTTTGTTTTCTCTTGTGCAGACAGCATGGCTACTATGAGTCTATGGTCAACCTTTTCCAAACTACTCTTCTAAATTTGACTAACCTGAAATCATTCTGTATAATTTCTTGGTACTTGATGAACAGTAAAATACAACCATTTATACATTTATATATATATGTATATATATATATATATAAATATATATACACACACACACATATATATATATCTATAATTTACTATTATTGATAATTAATATATATTCCCATAGACTTTGGAGCAGATTTGTAGTGATATGTAGTGAGATGGCTACTCTTTATTCTTAAGTTGACTGGGTTTGGAGTTGCCCAAGAGACAGGCCTCTGGGCATGTCTGTGAGGGTATTTCCCAAGAGGTTGAATGTGCTGTGTTAAGGTTACAGGGCCAACAAAGAAAAGGAAAGTAGGAAGCCACTGAGCACCCACACTCATCTCTCCTTACTTCCTCTCCATCTGGTAGAACACACTTGCCTTATACTCCCACAGCCAGGTCATCCTGCCATGATGGACTATGTCTCCTAGAACTGTGAGACAAGCAACTCTTCAGCTTCTTTCAGCAGCTCTTGTTACAGCAATAGAAAAATTGGACAAAAAAAACCTCTACCATTTATTAATTGTTGATCTTAGAGCCTGTGCTGTTGGTGAACTGTTCAGGAAGTTGTCTCCCGTGCCAATGAGTTCCAGGCTTTTCCCCACTTTTTCTTCTAACAGGTTTAGTGTGTCTGGTTTTATTTTGAAGTCTTTGATCCACTTGGACTTTAATTTTGTACAGGGTGATAGATATGGGTCTATTTGTATTTTTTCTACATGTGGACATTCAGTTAGACCAGGACCATTTGTGAAAGAGACTATCTTTTTTCCATTGTATGGTTTTGGCATCTTTGTCAAAAAATCAGGTGTCCATAGGTGTGTGGGCTTATTCCTGGGTCTTTGATTTGATTCCATGATACACCAGTCTGTTTCTGTGCCAGTACCATGTAGTTTTTATTACTGTTGCTCTATAGTACAGCTTGCGATCAGGGATGGAGATAGCTCCAGATGATCTTTTATTGTACAGGATTGTTTTAGCTATTCTGTTTTTGTTGTTGTTGTTGTTGTTGTTGTTGTTGTTTTTCCATATGAAGTTGAGAATTGTTCTTTCAAGGTCTGTAAAGAATTGTGTTGGTATTTTGATGGGAATTGCATTGAATCTGTAGATTGCTTTCGGTAGGATGGCCACTTTTACTGTTAATCCTATCAGTCCATGGGCATGGGAGTGCTTTTTATCTTCTGATATTTTCTTCATTTTCTTTCTTTGGAGACTTGAAGTCTTTTTCATACAACTCTTTCACTTGCTTGGTTAGAGTTACATCAAGATACTGTATGTTTCTTGTGGCTATTGTGAAGGGTATTGTTTCCCTAATTTCTTTCTCAGCCCTTTTCTCTTTTGTATACAGGAGGGCTACTGGTGTTTTTGTTGTTGTTGTTGTTGTTGTTTTTAGTTAATTTTATATCCAGCCACTTTGATGAAGGTGTTTATCAGCTGTAGAAGTCTCCTAGGGTCACTCATGTATACTGTCATATCATCTGTGAATAGTGATATTTTGATTTCTTCCTTTCCTATTTGTATCTCCCTAATATCCTTACTTGTTTTATTGCACTAGCTAGAATTTCAAGTACTATGTTGAAGAGATACGGAGAGAGTGGGTAGCCTTGTCTTGTCCCTGATTTCAGTGGAATTGATTAATTTTCTCTTCATTTAGTTTGATGTTGGCTATAGGCTTATGTATTTTACCATAGTAATGTTTAGGTATGTGCTTTGTATCCCTGATCTCTCCAAAACTTTAAACATGAACGGGTGTTAGATTTTATCAGATGCTTTTTTAGTATCTATGGAGAGGATAAGAAGCAGTAGAAGAGAGGGAACAAGACAGCAGCCTACCGTAAATGTCCTCTGAAGGGCTACACCCATCAGGGGATGGAAGCAGATGCAAAGACAGACAAACATTTTTGGCAGAGCACGGGGAATCTTATGGAAGAAGGGGGTCAGGGATAGAAGGACACAGAAGGGACAGGAACTCTACAAAGAGACCAGCAAAGCAAACAAATCTGAGCCTGGGGCTCTGCAGAGACTGATGCACCAATCAAGGACCATGCATGGAGAGGACCTAGACCCCCTGCTCAGACGTACCCCATAGATAGCTCAATCTCCATGTGGGTTCCCGAGTAAGGGAAGCAGGGGCTGTCTTTGACATGCACTCAGTTGCCTGCTCTTTAATCACTTTCTCCTGGCAGGGTTGCCTTGCCAGGCCACAGAGGAAGAAAATCTAGGCAGTCCTGATGAGACTTGATAAGCTAGGGTTAGGTGGCAGGGGAGGAGGACTCCCATGTTCAGTGGACTAGGGGAAGGGCATAGGGGTGCATTGGGAGTGAGAGTGGGGCATGGATAAGGTTTATTATACCTTCCCAGACCTTATAAGCCACCTCAGGTCTTACCTCATAATGTACTCAAAATTTACTTTTAAAATATTATTTCATGTCAGAACAACCAAAGGAATTTCCTAACTGGCCCACCTAGTCTACAGTGTCTGGCATATATAGCCACCAAATGAACCTCAACAATCAGAAAAAATGCTTTGCTTTGTTTTGTGTGTTAAAAGTCGTTACCCACTATAGATCAGTTGATCCTGCTTGGTTTTTACTTCCATAGTGTTTTGTTTTGTTTTTGTATGATTTTAAGCTTTATGTTTTCATGCATTTTTAAATTTTTTCTTTTTGATTTCTTATTGTTGCTTTTGTTCATTCTTTAGCCCTCTTTCCCTGTTCTTTGTTCTTCTTTTTCTCACTCATTTTCTCTTATTCTTCATGCTTAACAGTCTCCCCACTTTTTATCCATAATTTGCCAGTAATTTCCTACCTTTGTCATGTAGGTATGTATTCATCTCTGCTACTAGGTTAAATACTTCTAGAACACAATGTTCTGATTTTTACATTTTAGGAAATCTACTGTGGTTTCCTATATGAAACCATTCTTGCATGACTGTATGATTTCATATGCGTAGGGCAGTCCATTCATTGGAAATATGCTTAAAAGCTAATGTCTCTCTCTCTCTCTCTCTCTCTCTCTCTCTCTCTTTTCTTTTTTTCAGAGTTAAGAACTCACCACTTAAACAGTCTCCAGGTTACCAGACAGAGCTGGTTATTCAGCTGGTGTGGGTGGGTGGAGAGCCTCCTCAGCAGATCACCAGCCTGGCGCTCAATTCTTCTTACGGGCTGTAAGTAGGAGGGGTTGTTGTTTTGTTTCCCTGGTCTCTTTGTAGTATTCCCTATACATTTTTTTCATTTAAGTATAAAATATTTTGGCTTTATTATATCATCACCTAAAGTGGTGCTGTGTGACTATAATTTCAGACTATATTTGGTGCTTTTGGTGGGAACACAGTTTTGCTTTGAGTAGTGCTGTGACCACTGATATAAAGTTTGGGTAAATGCTAATTGGAGGTGAAGTGCTGAAGTCAGAATACCCTCGTCAGTGTGTTCCTGCAGCAACAGTTTTCACATGTTTCTCCTAAATGCTAGCATAAGATTCTATAAATGGATTCTATAGATAACTGCATCATTGTACAAAGTTAACTTGTACAAATTTGTAAGGGGATAGCAGTAGTTTAACAGAGTATCCACCTATATGCAGCTGTAATTGTTCTCATAAAACTGAGCATCACAGGAAGAAACTGCTTATGTACTGTCTAGTTACAGAAGTGTTTTTCTTGCACAACTGTTGTCTTTGTCCTCACCTGTAACCTTAGGGGGCCACTTGTCACCAGCCCCACCCACCAGCAACTATCAGTCTTCAGTCTCTTGAAGTTGCACATCCAGCATAGACTGATTGTAAGCTTGAGAGGCCTTTTTATCTTTTATTGGCTGCCTTATAATGGAAGAGTACAAGCCTCCACCTTCTAAATGCTTTACTGAGCATTACCATTAAAAAAAAGCAAACAGCAGATTAAAAAAAAAAATATGAAGTTTTAAAAGTAGTTAAAAATTAATTGATTAATTACAGGAATTATTGTGTTCATGGGCTTGTTTGTTGGTGGGAATTTTTGCACTTTCTGGATTTTTAAGCTTTAAATTAGTTGCCAAGACTACCTAATGTATAGATCCATATTTAAAACTTCAGTTGAAAAATCTGATTTTCTGCTTCCTTTGTACATTCATGCGTAGTATCACCTGGATCTGAATGGAAGTTCTCTTCTTTGAGATCATTATCTCCTTTTCAAAGTCTTATCTGTCCTGTGACTATGAATGCAGCTCCTTTGTACATGCCAGCTTTCAGTGTGCCTCAAGAGCGCTCAAACAGAATAAGAATCCTTTATTCATGACAAATTATATTGTAGTTCCTAAACTGTAATGAAGAAAGCATTTTGAACACCTCAAATGGAGTTTTCCAAGACTTATACTTCCTTTTTATTTTGACAGAGGAATTACCTGAAGTTATTCCAATCTATAATTACATTTTCCAGGAACATAATGAAGACATTACATTGCTTAGAGTGGGAGGGTTTTATTTCTGATCAAACTTCAGTTTCTGTGTCAAATATTCTTAGAAATGGCACTGACACTCGATTTAATGTTCTACATAATATCTATAGAAATTTGAACAGTTCCTTGAGATGGGCTTGTTCCCATGTCTACATTTGTCTTTAGTTTCAGGCAGCTGAGGTGAATCATCAGATCTGAAGGTGAAAGGAACCAACTCCCTAGGATCATCCTCTAACTTCCGTGTGAGCTTTCACACATACAACTTCACACTCTAATAAACGGGAAACAAATTTCTGAAAGACCCACCATCCTATTTTCTTCCAATTAGTAATTTACATTTCCTTTAATAACATGTTTGCACTAAAATACTTGTGCTTTTCCCGTTGCCAGGGTGGTTTTTGGCAACTGTAATGGCATTGCAATGGTTGACTACCTCCAGAAAGCAGTACTGCTTAACCTCGGCACCATTGAGTTATATGGCTCAAACGACCCTTATCGGAGAGAACCCCGGTCACCTCGCAAATCTCGGCAGCCTTCCGGAGGTAAAAAGGGAATAAAGCCCCTGAGCTTGATGTGCTGTGAACACACAAGCATGCAGCCCTGTGGTGCAGCAGTTCAGTTCAGCTCACAGCTCGTCTGATCTGTAAACTCAAAACCAGCAAGAATCTTATTTCTGCTTTGTGGTCCCGTTATGTCTTCCTTGGTTCTTAGTAACCTAAAGTTTTATTTAATGTCAGGAGAGAGCCAGTGTCACACTTCTTGAACTAAGGCATAATACTAGTAATATATGTCCAGTTGTTATAGAATACAAATAGATCTTAAAGTTCTATAGTCTGGTCCCTGTAAGGCAATAATTGAGTTTTAACCATTTTAATCAAGTATTCATTCCTGTGTGAAAGTGTGGGCACAGAGGTGATTGCATACCTGACTCAGGACATTCCACACATAGCCTTGATTCAGCACAAAGTCTTTCTCACATCTTTAGTGTTTGATAAGTATCTAGCATTAATAATAAATGTTTTAATGTTGATATCTCTTAAAATATAGGACACATATTTTTAGCTAAGTATCCTATACCTCTTGCCTGTTTTTTACTTTATGATATACAGCAAATAATTTTGTATATATGACATATAGAATACTAATGAGACCTCTAGCAATAACTGAATAATTGAAATATGGGCTTAATTTTCCTGTGGGCCTTTCCACCTAGACCAAGGATTGAGGGGAAACAATTGAGGGCCTGTTTAACTCTTCTGCGGAATACTGGTGAACACTGGAACACTATTTAGGGAACTGGTCTAAACATTCTCTTCAGTCCACAGAATTAAAGTTCTCTTTCATTCAGGGTAGTCAGTACATTATTGGCTAATGATAACTACCAAGTTTGTAATACATGAGAAAATAAACAAACAAACAAAAAAGGTAATATTGGCCCTTCTATCTTTTTGCTTAGTGGTTAAAATTTTCTTTTCTCCGTTTGTTTTGCTTTTTTTTGTCTGTGAGTCAGATCATTTTGTCATGTATATCTTCAGCAGAAATTCTGTTTCAACCATGCCATTCTAGTGTGTGTCTCCTTTTTTTCCCTCCCACCTCATTGCTCACTAAGGTATGCTGCTTGGGACTCCTTGCATGTGCGGCCTTTCTAGCTTGTATTCTGAATCTGTGAAAAAACTCCGTTCTTCTTTTATAAGTAAGTCATTTATGTCTTGACATTTTGTTCTTTGTAAGATCATTGCTGTCTTTTTCATTTTATATACTAACTAAAATACTTTATATCTAAGAGACTAAAGTCATTTTTTAGATGTATCTCATAATAGCTATTTAAACAGTATGCCCAACCCAATTTATTACTAAAGCAAATAAAGAAATATTTATGTAAGAATATTAAAACATTTTCATGACAGTTTTTTTTTTCTGGAGAAAAAAATCCAATTTTTATAAACCTGTAAAAACCTTACTAGTCTTAAAATTAATTTCTTTTCATGTTATTCTTTCAGAGATTTACATTAAATTGCTAGTAGTTAAATGCCCAACCTTATGTAAAGATAGAGACCAGTTTTATTATACTATTCAATTTTTTCTTAAGTTTTACTACATCCTATGTTATTCCACAGTAAATCTCATAATATAATTTATATTATTATTTACTTCATTTATATTGAAGAATTAGATGTCAGGCATATGAGAACTTATTTGAAGTTTTTATTGGTATTTTAAACCAATAAAATAATTACTTTTAATTATTTTTATTAAATTTTTATGCCTCACTTCATCATTACTGTTTTTATTTATTTTTGCATCATCATTATTTAAGGTTTCTTAATAAAAATTAAAAACGTAAAACTAGGATTCACATCCCTGTGACAGAAGAGGCTGTGCTGCATGGAAGGGAGGAAAAAGAGGGTTAAAATTTTTTTTTCCAGGCAGTACATTTTTTTTATTTTATTTTTATCATTTATTACAATTTATTCAATTTGTATCCCAGCTGCGGCCCCCTCCCTCATTTCCTCTCAATCCCACCCTCCCTCCTTCTTCTCCCTCTATGCCCTTCCCCTAGTCCACTAATAGGGAAGGTCCTCCTCCCTTTCCATCTGACCCTAGCCTATCAGGGCTCATCAGGACTGGCTGCATTGTCCTCCTCTGTGGCCTGGCAGGGCTGCATTCTGGCCCAGGAGATGGTGATCAGAGAGCCTGTCACTGAGTTCAGGCCAGAGAAAGTCCCTGCTCCCCTAACTACAGACCCTACTTGGAGGCTTAATTTTTTAAAGTGCTTTCCAATAAAGTACTTTCCAATATTTGTGCCTCAGATTTAAAAAGAAAAAACAACTTATTTTTCATATAAAAGTAACTATACAATAATTTGTATTAAAACTCTTTAATTGTACTGATAAATTAGTGTTGGGGTGATGCCTACAATTCTAGGATGTGGGAGGCTGAGGCAAGAGGAGCCTCTTAAGCTCATGGCTAGCCTGCTGAAACACTATGTTAAAATTCAAAGCAGGTGAGTCAAGGGATACACCTGTCTCCATCACCACCACCATATCACACACAAACCACACACAGACTAGCACTGGGTTTACAGACATGTACTGTAGCATCTAGCTTACTTGCTTTTTCTTTCTTCCTTTCTTTTTCTTTTTTCTTTTTTCTTTTTTTTGTTTTTGCTTTTTCTTTGGTAATTTGTTCTTGATTTGAGGCACATGTACCGTCACAGTGTTCTAAAACCTTGGTTAATAGATTAGTATGAATGGAGAACTGTACTTACTACTAATAGATGTTGTCTCTTTTGATTAGGATTGTAGGGTCAGTCATGAATTTGTTTTATAGGATAAAACATTTGGAGTTTGAAGATGTCAGCTGTATTAACATTACAGTGGAATTAATACTTGAAATATGGAATGAAAATTGTAAAACTGTCGCAGGGATGCTTGAGCCTAGTTGATACCTGAACCTGTCGCAGACCCTCTGTGTATTGTGGGTTTGTCCACATACACCCCTGTGATAATATTTCATTAGAAGTGAGGCACGGTAAGATTATCAAAAGTAACTAAAATGAACAATGAATGTTCCTGTCATTAAAGTTATGTGTATATGGTTTCTGTCTTTCAAAATGTCTTCCTGATGTCTTCACCCTCCTTCTTGTGGTAATAGGCATTGTGCTCCAGAGCAGTTTGTGAGCTGCTTGACCAAAGGCACCACAGCACTGGCTATCTAGTCAGTGAGCAAGACTGACACTTACTAGTGACTAATGGGCAAACAGATATGTATTTAGGATGGCATAATGATTCACGTCCTATGCAGTAGGACAACACAATACTCAAAGAGGTGCCTAGCTTAAAATTTAAGAATTATTTCTAGACTTTACCATTTAATATTTCAGACCAGGTTAACGGTGAATAATTTAACCCATAAAAAGTGAAAGTGTGAAAAGAAGTGTGTGTGCATGTGTGTGTATGCATGTTCAGTGTATGAGGGTTTCAACTTTAGATTGTGAAGGGGTCTGGCAAATGGCTAAGCAGGTAAGACCCTTGCTGCCAAGCTTGATGACTGGATTCAATTCTGATCACTGAAGTGAAGAGTTCCCACAGGTTCTCCTCGAACCTGCATATGCACATTGCAGCAGTGACTTGTTTACACCCACAGGTACATGCATGCACACAGAACAAAGAGATGTTTATAGAAGTGTTTTAAAAACTGCATAAAAATGTTTCTGATACCAGTAAGTACCAAGTCAAATTTTAAGTCTCACTTCTAAATAATGGAAGTAAAGCAGTATTTGCTCTTAAAGAAAATATGGTAAAAAATTAGGAACCCAATTAAGAAAGGCAAATGCAATAGACACTCGGAAGAAGAGAAGACAGGGAACTGACAGGAGCCTACCACAGAGGGCCTTAGAAAGACTCTACTGATCAAGTTATCGAAGCAGAGGCTGAGACTCATAGCCAAAGTTTGGGCCAAGTGCAGGGAATCTTATGAAAGAATGGGGAGGTAGAAAGACCTGGAGGGGACAGCAGCTCAACAGGGAGACCAACAGAATAAAAACAAACAAACTAGGCCCTGGTGGCCCTGAAGAGAATGACACCCCAACCCCAGCTCAGATGTAGCCCATAGACTCACTCTTCAATCAGGTTCCCTAATAATAGGTACAGGAACTGTCTTTGACATGAACTCAGTGGCTGGCTGTTTGATCACCTACCCCTGGGGGGTGCAGCCTTACAAGGCCACAGAGGAAGACAGTGCAGCCAGTCCTGATGAGACCTGATAGGCTATGGTGGAAGGAAGGGGAAGAGGACCTCCCCTATCAGTGGACTAGGTGAGGGGCATAGGGTGAGAAGAGGAAGGGAGGGTGAGATTGGGAGGGGACTAGGAAGGGGGCTATAGCAAGAATACAAATTGAATAAATTATGATAAATGATGATAATGATAATAATAATAATGAAAAAAGGGCAGTTTTAACCTATAGTTGGAAAGTACAAAATAGAGTTAAATAGTTTCATTTCTCAGCTTTCCATTAAATATAACAATGACTTTTCCCTCTGAGAAGTATAAAAACTAATGGAAATTCAATTACTTCATTGAATAAGGATGATCATGTGGTTAAGAGAATTGTAACAGTTCCCAAATTGATAAAGGCAAAATCTTGTAAATATCAGTTAATTTGAAAGGCAGTTTAGTTCTAGTTTAAGGTTTGATGTGTAACTGATGCTCTGAGTGTAAAGAAAATGGAGAAGGGGGAGCAGGATGGCTCAGTGGTTAAGAATGTTCATGGCTTTTGCAGAGGACCTGCAACACACAGGTTTTCAGCACACACAATGAGTTCCAGGGAATTCATTACCCTCTGCTGTCCTCCAGGACATATAAGTGATGCATATAAGTGATGCACAGACAAATTCACAGGCAAACACGAAGGTGACTGGGCTATTAAGGAGGCTTAGTGAATAGAGGTTCTTGCTGTGGGAACCTGGCAATCTGCACTGAATCCCTGTTACCCACATGAAGGTAGAAAGAGAGAGCCAACTCCACAGAATTGTCCTCTGTTCTCCACATATGTACTAATGGCATGCAAGTATTTTTCCCCCACATATCCCTCCCAAACAAAATGATGATGATGATGATGATGATGATGATGATGATGATGATGATGGTGGTGGTGGTGGTGGTGGTGGTGGTGGTGGTGGTGGTGGTGGTGGTG
>NW_026590654.1:1920502-1974167 GCF_907164565.1 Psammomys obesus | reverse complement strand
TGGTGGTGGTGGTGGTGGTGGTGGTGGTGGTGGTGGTGGTGGTGGTGATGATGATGATGATGATGATGATGATATTTTTTTCAAAAATTGAAATGGAGGTGATCAGTAGATACCAGCAGAGCCTCACTAAGCATACAGGTCTATCAAGTAAATTTATCAGGAAAGTGCCTGTTGTGCAGGTGTGAGAACTTGAGTTTAGATCTCCAGTACCCATGTAAGGCTAGGTGCTCACTCATCGTGTGGTGTGGGAGCATTGACAGTACAATGAGTCTCTGTCTCCACAAAGAGGGAAGACAAATAGTGCTAGCATCTACCCTTCAAACAGTGTATGTGCCCACATGCTCACATGTACACGTCCAACAAATAAGGATGTGTAATTATTCATAAACTGATTTTTTTATTGCTGTGTGCGTTGTGTGTTTGAGGGTAGTGCCACGTGCATGCTACTGATGCTTGTGAAAGTTGAGGACAAATTGATGGAATTGTTTCTCTCCTTCGGCCTTTTACATGCTTTCCAGGGGGTGAACTCAGGTTGCCTGTCACGTTTGTGTTGCAAGTGCTTTACCTGCTAAGTTGTCTCACAAGCACAACATTTGCTTTTTAAATCTGATAAGCACACATTTCATGAAGTTAATCAGGTATTTGATATTTTTGTAAGACAGGCACCATTGACTTAAAGTATCTACTTCAACCTGACACTTTCCATGATTGATTGACGTAACTTGACTTAGCAAAATGCCATCTGTAAACAAATCTGGCTCGCTGCCTGCATTTTCAGATACACTTTTATTGTAGCAATGCATGCCAGTTTGTTTATGCCCTGACATTCTTAGTATAGTCTACACCCCCTGGTAGACATTTCACTCATAATTCTATTGTTAATTTTTTTTCTATTTGGATATGTGTAAGAGAAAGCAAACTTACTAAAATTGGCACCATTTGAAGGGTAATTACTGTACTTGGCAGCAGAGTGGGTTAGAAACCGTAATTCCTACTTCAATTGTTTGCATGTGCTTTACTGTGAGGGTTGTTCTATAGCTCAGCACCCTGCTTTATGTAGCGAGGGTGGTTGCTCCTCAGGAAAGTAGTGGAGTGAGTAATGGAGGAATGCATTGAACAGAGTCATCTTGTGACTGCAGCTTGCTTCCCGTGCATGTGAACTCTGACCACCACTTGGTGAGTGACTGGAGTAGTGAGTGAAGGGATGGGGAGCAGGGGGAAGATGTAAAGGGGGCAGATGCCACAGTGACATGATCTGGGCCTCCGTCAGCAGCGCTGTAGCCGGCTCTGGCCCTGAGCAGGGGCAGAGATAGGAAAGATCTTCGGCGTTTTGTTGTCCTTAACTCATTTAATGGTTGTTACATTTAATATCTAAATTAAATTGCATCAGCCCACTTTCTTTAATTCTGCCTCTTAATCTTTTTTTCTAGTTTCTCAGCAAACCCAAACTTTCCAATAAGGGCCCCTCGTATTTTAATAGCATGTGTGTGTGTGCATATGTGCATGGGTGTGCATGCATGTTTCTGTGTATGTGTGTGTGCCTCTGTGAGTGCGTCTATGTGTGCTTTTGTGTGTCCATGTGTATGTGTGTTTGTATGTGTGCGTGTGTGTGTGTGTGTGTGTGTGTGTTTCTGTCCCTCCTACCACTACTACTGCTACATTTAGTTCAGGTTCCTTGCGTCATGGGCAGGGAAGGTTATTTACCTGAACAAGGACAATTGACCAGTTGTTAAACCAATGAGAAATATGCCCTCTCCCTCAGTAACCATCAACTGCCTGTTACTCTGCAAAGAGTGGTGGAATGTCATGATCCCCTTCCACACCAACGATGGAGGGTTGATTGGTCCTCTCCTGCGAGTCTTGTATTAGAAACCACCCCTGCTGTGTGACTGTGGCTTCTTGGGTGCAGCAGTAATGCCACATTCAGAAGACAGCATGTCCCAGCACTCTGTACCAACCTTCAGCTCTGTACGTGTGCTGTCCAACCTTCTGCCTGTTCCCTAAGCCTGGGAGGAGTTGGTACAGATGCCCTGTCTAGGGCTGAGCACTCAAAGCAAATTATTTTGAACAGTTTGACCAATTTTGAGTCAACCACGGCAAAAAAGAAGGTTCTCTAAAAAAGCAGAGAGTGTTGATCTTTGAGTATAAACCTAATGGTCTAGAAGGCAGCTTGACTGGACCAGCAAAACAACAGGAGTGGGTTACACACACACACACACGCACACACACATGCACACGCACACACATATACACATAGATATAGATATGCACGCACACAGATACGCACACATTCACACATACACACAGAGACACAAATATGCACACAGACACCCGTGCACACACAGACACACATGCACACAGAGACACAGATATGCACACAGACACACAGATACACAGAGACACAGATACGCACGCAGACACATGTGCACACACAGACACACAGACAAAAACACACACACATACTCATTACAGAATTTTGATCTTTTACAGTTGTAAGCATGACTTTCATTCTGTGGAACAGGCCCCAAATCCAATCAGAAGGTAGTTGGTATGGGTAACCCTGTAAGTCTAGCCAGTGTTTCCCGTCATGCCCGGCAGGTCAGCACTGTAGCTCCTAGAATTCGCTGCTGTGTAAGATCCTTAGCAACTTCTCCTGGAAGCCCACAGAGCACTTTCCAGCCCTACAGATGCTGGCCAGTAGGGAGGAAGCTTGGGTCCAGCTTGGTTTCTGTGCAGCCAAAGTGTGTGGTGGTCAGCAGAGGTCTCACCCTGTGGTTCCGGCAGGAATCGCAGAGTAGCAGGGTTAACCTGAACTGTTTGGGGGCCTTGGCACCTCCAGACCAGCAGCTCATAGGGAGGCATCCCACACGTGATGTTGGCAATTTTGTTTAGTAGTCTGCCTTCGGGAGCAGTGTTGTCCACCTCTGCAGGGTATCTCCCTTTATATTCTTTATTGGTGTTACATTACTGTTATGACTATTATAATAGGTTTCCATGTGGCTTTTTCATACATCTTACATTTTAGTTAATCCTTTCTGTTTATGTTTTCATAAAGTACTTTGTAGTGCTTTTTATAATAATTTAGGCCAACTTGTAGTATAGATCATATATAATTTATGTAATTCATATCTGCCTTGAGAAAAGTCTTTGTTTGTTAAGAGGTTTTAAAATGTGATATTATAGTTTTTAGAGGGATACTGTATAGGATAGATAATGTGCAGTATTTAAAATACTAAAAAATTAAGAGACACAAAATATTTCCATAATTATTTTAAAATATTTAAGAGATATGTTTAAGATTTACTTGTGGAAAACCATTTAGAAATTAAAGCTGAGGGCTCAAGCTCTTGTGATAAAAAAACAATTTCCAGCCTTCAGTGTTTCTCCTCCCTTGGGAAAGTCAGAAGAGCATAGGGTGCACTCCACATTGCTGGTATTTTATGGACCTTGCATCATGTCTGATATCTGCCAAGAACAACAAATGACCTCATTTAAAAATTGTGTTTCCAAACTTTGCTGCTTAGTGGGCTCCGTCTGGACTAGCTGGAGATACTTTATTACCAGAACTTTCCCATCTCAAGCCCCATCATTGCCCAATCTGTTAATCTGCCTTCATGTGCTTAGTAGTGAAATGGACCCTGAACATAGGAAGCAAGCTTGGATAAACTGGTGTGATCTCATTCACTCTTACTTGCCTTGCAGCAGGCCTGTGTGATATCACTGAAGGGACTGTCATCCCAGAGGATCGCTGCAAATCTCCGACATCCGGTAATCTGATTTGATCTCATTATTAATTGTGAATTTTAAAAAAATAAGATGGCATATTGGTATATCTTCTTTTCAACACTTAAAATTGTATATGAGAAACCTACCACCTGTCTTTCTTAAAGTTTTAACTGTTTTAATAAATAAAAAGAAACAGCACATGCTGGTTCAAACCCTATAGCTTCTGTTTGTCCAGGCTTGTAGGATTGCTCAGTTAGCTTTCTTATAGTTGCAGTATTGTGTTCCAGTTACCACTGAATCAACACGAGGTATGCTTCTGCATACATCTAGATCTTTGCTTCTAGCTAAGACACCCTGGCAATGTTTACTAAAATGGAGTAAATCAGTGAAAAGTTGATTTTTTTTTTTAACTTGAAAATTCAGCTTCTTGGTAGTTATTAAATCATGTCCATTCCAATGCTGTGACTTTTTTTCCTTTTCACACAATGATGGGGATCAAACCAGGACCTTGTACATATGAGGCAATCCCACCCTTTGCCAGTGACACCTCTAGCCCCAAATGTTATTAAATTTTGTGATACCTGTGGTTTGAAAAAGTAGACTCTTAGGAAAATTAAAGCCTGTTTAGACTTGTTTCATTTTGATTGAGGTTGTTTCCCATATGTTTATGGGCTTATTTAAGCAACTCTCTTTTATTTGCAGATGGGACTTTATATGGCCCATGTGTACATTAATAGTTCACAGCAACATTATTTTAATAAATTTGAGAATCCTTAGGAAATAAAGTCTTAAGCTTATTATTGTAAGAAATTGAAGCTTTGCTAATCTTTAGTAAATTTAACTTTATTATTTTAATTAAATTTATTAATTTTTCTACATAGGAATCTTTATTAGCTTTCTCTTAGAAAGATTTTTTTTTTCTTGGCATAAGTAACACCATGTTTAGGTTTTTGTCTTTCACTAGCTGCTCTACTATATTGGAAAGAATTGTACAATGCTGTACTGTAAGGAGTATTTTATATTAATCTCATGTTTCAGTTTGCATTTATTAGCCCTAAGTTGATCAAAGCTTCCATGGCTTCTTTTTACAGTTGTTCTTTCTAATGTTTCAAATTGATCATTTGATTTTTGTAAACTAAAGAGTATACTAGGGAGAGGATCCATTGGCAAGTGCTTGCCTTTAAGATGTGAACTTGTTCCACTGAGCCCACACAGAGAAGCCAAGCATAATGATGCATTTCTATAATCTCAGCACCAGGGAAGTTGAAGACAAAAGGATTCTTGGTGGTTACTGGCCAGATAACCTCGTCTGTGTGGCAAGTACCAGGACAGGAGCCTCTGCCTCAAAACAAGGTGGAGAGCACCTGAGGACTGACACCTGGGGCTGCTCCTTGACCTCCCCATGTATGCATGCAGTACGCACACACACACAGACACACACCAGCACACACATGCACATGCAGTCTGTCCACACAGGTGTTTTGTTTTTCTTAAACCTCCTATTTCAGTTTCCTCATTAAACTCCTAAAACAGAGCCACAGAAGCCCCACTGCCTCCCACATATCGGTCAAGTTGTGCACAACAGAAAGTAATTACTGTCCCTCCTGCTGGACTGATCTGTTTCTAAGTGTAGAGTTAGAACTGTAGTGTATCTTCCTTGTGCCTTCCAAGTACGTTCAGTTTATTTCTGCTCCTCTAGTCAGTACAGTTGCCAGTATGCTAAGGAACTGAGCACAGTGTGTAATTGGAACATGGGACAGAGCACACTTAAACTGATAATTTATTTAGTTACTCAGCTCAAATGAATTAATATAGCTTCTCTTCCTAAGCCAAACTTGAGAATGGTAGATATGAAGCATTTAATAGTAATACATAATTTTAGTTAAATACAAAGGGATAGCTAAATATAAGTATATAAATATAGAGAGTACATGAATTTGTACTCTGAATCCTACCCCAGAAACCCTCAAAGTAGAGAAAACTTAAACATGGCTCAACATTTTAAACTATATTTTTCTTAGTGGTTCATATGAAAATGGTATAATTTTTAGCATTGCTATGACACTACCTATTTTCATTTTTTCTAATGCTTCAGTCAGTTTGGAATGCAGAGCTTAAGTTGTAATCTCAAGAAAATTAGTGAAAAGACATGAATTCCTATTCTTCAGTATACACCTGCACTGCATTTTTGGACTAACGTCTCCTTCTGCTCAGATGGTAGACGTCTCCGAGGAGTCAGTCTGTTCTCACACATCCAGAAAACGCAATCCAAATTTCACATGCAGTAACAGCTCTAAAGCATGCTGTGGGCCACTGTAGGCTGAGCACACTGAACGAGGCAGAAATGCCCCTGTCAGGCTGCCTCTGCTCACGGGATTCTAGAAGCTTGAATATGTTTTTCTGTTGTCATAGTTAGTCTTTGTTGCTGTGGCCTGATCATCATACTCTTAACATTTATAACTGCTTTGCCCCCATCCAGTTTTACTTCCTAGCTAACAAATAAGCAGGAATTTATTACAATTAAGTTCTCTCACTAACAATTTTAAATTTAATGATAAAAATGGATTAAATTAACTTAAAGAAGCCATGGTTTAGTTTTCTTGTTTATTTTTGCTAATTTTAGACAGGGTTGGCTAACCTGGAACTCATTATGCAGACCAGGTTGTGCTCTGCTTCCTATGTATGGAGATTAAAGGTGACCACACCTAGTTTTGTGTTGTTTTCTTTTTAATTTTTTTGTTTTTATAGCATGAATAACAAAAATACTTGTCTGAAATACTTAAATGAGCTAGGATATAAATAAATAAAATTGCCAAATGGCACACTAAAAATTATTAAAAACAATAGTTAATATTTTAAAAGCTAGTATTTGTCTGAAAGGAAAATATATATAAAACTGAATTAGAACTTAAAATGAGTACCTCATAAGTACTAAGAACAGATCGATATTTAAAAGTAAGTATGCACATGCCTTCTCTCAAAACCAACGCATTGGCCAAAAAATAAGCTACAAATGGAGAAAACTTAGGATCTTCTAAATCTTATAATCAGCATAGTCAGCTGTTTAGCTAATTATTATAAAAGCTGTCTTCAGAAAACACGTTGCAAAATATGATAGAGAGCTTCCCTTTGCATTTATTTTAAAATAAACCATTGGTCACATCAGTGCTGCTGGATTCAGCAGGAGCAGGCAGAAGTGGTGCCTGCAGATGCTCAGATTGCCTCACCTAGCATGTTGGGAGAGATGTGCTTTTCTTTGACTCACCTGCTTATATCTATATAGACACAGAAAGTAGGAATCTGTTTTAACTGAAAATTCACATATAACATATGCATGTATACATATATGTCTATATATGTGCCTTTTGGTGTTTATATGTGGACTGGGGAAAATAGGTGTTTGTCTAATTACAGTAATCTGGTAGATTTATTCAAATAAACTTTGAAACTTGTCATGGTGTTGTCATCAAAATTACAACAACCAATAGAAAGCATTTTCAACTATATGCCTGTTTAGAAACCACCAAACATTTCTCTAATATTAATATATGGAGATGATGATTTGATATTAGTCTAATATGAACTACATAAAATAAAGCTATTTTTAATATCCATTTTACCATAAATTTATACAGCCATTTGGCAGCAGAAATAACAATATTTTAAAATTTGTAAGTTTCTATGGCCATTATACTCTTTAAAGGTGTTATATTTGTATGAAAAATAGCTATACTTGCTTCTGTTCTCCAACTATTACTAAGGTTGGTGTTGGTTTTGTGCTAGTCCTATATGAGATTTGGGAAAATCTATGGATGTTATTGACAAAAACAACATGAATTATTCATAAAACAGTGTTTGCAAACCTCTGTAGGTGTGATTGCATCCTGCCCATGTTGGCAGGTTTTTCTTGCTGACAGAGTCTCCCTGGCCACAGTAAAGAAAGCTGACTTTGAGGGAAGTCAAGTTCAAGCTTTTATGTTTCTGCCTAGTTTATTAAGGTTAATTACTTTTAATGGAATTCTTTCAGGCATAAAAAGGAAATCTTTTTATTTCCTTCTCATTTTTTTTGTAATATTCGCTTCAAACAGAAAATCAGAAAATCTCCCTTTATTTAGCTAATATGAACTAGTGACAGCTACATGAAATACACACCATTGATCAAAAGTAGGTTGTAAAATAGATTGGAATTTTGTTGCAGTGAGGAAGGTTCGCTGTGTAAAAATTTAAAAATGATACATAACTAAATGGTGAACATTGCATCAGAAGTATGTAAAGTATCATGAAGACTTCAAGGGGGAAGTAATCTCTATTTCAAAAGATGGGGAATAATTTAATCTGTAAGATATGTAAGATGTACTTTATAGGTGTCTAAATGTTATATTTCCTATTTGTCCTCTCCAACTTATAAAATGCATTAAGATTCTGCACAATTATTATGCATTAAAGAAAAATTATCAGAAATAAATTTATATATATTAGGGTGCGCTATAAAAGATTGTATACTACTAATTGCAGTACTGCAGTATTCTCAGATTGTGTTCATCAAAGCTTGGCGGTCACCAGGCTCTTAATTTGTGATTGTTTGCTGTGCCATCTCTGTGTTTGACTGACAGTTTGCCCCTGTTCCTCCCGTTGTCTTCATTTGTGTAGGTTCTTCATCACCACACAATTCAGATGATGAACAAAAAGTGAATAATTTTATAGAAAAGGGTATAGTATCTTTATTTTAAAGTATTTTGTTTTATTTATACTTAATTTATTTAGTTTAATCTGAATAGATTTTGACATTTTATATTAAAATATTATTTTCAGTGAAGACCAAAAGCAGAAAGTTTTCCAAGATGGTAGCCAGTGATCTAGGTAGGAAATAGAAGCTTTTATTTTGTTTCTAATTGTTGCTCCATGTAATGCTAACCCAACACCAGGAAATGATCCAGGGCATTGTATCTCCTATGTGTTAATCTGTTATTCCTTTGCTAAACAGTAATCTTTGGGCTTTGTCTATTCTAAATGCATTTGGGAAATAATTCTTAAAATTGGTTAAATTGAGGTGTGGCTCTTTCTCTTGAATTACCATATGAATTATTCTGTTCACTTTTAGTATTGTTTTGTTTTAAAATAAAACAGGGTTCAATTTATGCTCTAAATACCAAACTTGCACCCACTTGTTAAACTATGCCTTTACATCCATATCTCTCATATTTTTAAGGTCTCATGTCAAGGAAATGTTCTTCTAAAAGATGCCATTTTCACTCTGTAAACAATACCAGTATCAGGGAATCAGGGTAATTGACAGTTCTTACCAAGACCATCCCCAAGCACAAATAAAAATATTTGTACCACTTTTAATTGTTTTATGCATATTTTGTAATGAATGATCAGTCTTGACCAAATACTTTTATAAAAAAAAAAAAAAAAGACTAGTTCACCTTTGACTTAAACATGGAACCTTCATTATACAGTAAATATGATTTTTTAAATTTCCCCTACATATTTACTACATATTTCTTGTTTTTTTTTTCTTTTTATGTTTTGGGGTGGCTGGTATATGTGTATTGCATGATCACATTATGGAAAAGTACTGTGTGTGCAGGCACATGTGTGTTCAGACTTGTAAAAAAAGGACAACTTGTGTGTCATTCGGTGCCATCTGCTTTTTGTTGTACCTTTTGTTTTGCTTTGCCTTGTTTGAGACAGGGTCTTTCACTGGCCTGGAACTCACTACATAGTCAACTAGACTGGTGGGCTAGGCAGTCCCAGGATCTGTCTTGCTGAGCCTGTCAGCTCAGGGATTTGTGTGCACACCACGGTGCCCCGCCTTCTGTTTATGTAGGTTCTGGGGCTCAAATTCAGGTCCTCACACTTTTGAGGCAAGCATTTCTACCGAGTGATAATATCATCATTCCTACCACATACTCCTTTAGCTGAGGTACATGACTCTCTCTGCAGTTGGAAGACTTGTACTTTTCCTCACTTCATAACCTTTAATATATGGTAGAGTTTTCAAAACTTACTACAAGAAAACCCTTGTTTTCTGAGCATGGTAAATTGAACCCTGTTTAGTTATATTAATGTTGGATGACTATTCTCCCTCTGGTTGTTCTTAAGTAAGGTGGATTACTCTTGGACAAAGGGCTTTTCATCAATTACTTATTCTTTATTGTGGTTTCATAGTGAATCTGTTGTTAATAATAATTAACCACTTTAATTATGTACTAACTCTTTGCAACTAATTTCTTTTATAGCATATTGTATCCTGTTACATTCCGGTTTTGTCGCCACTGTAGATAGTTCTTTTCTACAGCAGTTTTACTAAGTAACTTTTACCTGATCTGGAAAAAATAAAATGCAGATAGTTAAATTTGTTAACGTAGTTTCAGTTTGACTTCTATTCCTTCGGCAATATATGCCTTATTAATGTGTACCTTCCCATTTTTTTTTCTATTTCAGGTAAATATGTAACTTGAAATATTTGTATTCACTTACTTAAAAGACTATGAACACATTTGTTAGGCTAGAGAACATGTTTGGAAGGCTATGGCTTAGATAGTGTTCATTTCTTTTATATCTTCATGTCTCTCTTTTTGTCACGCCAACATTTGTAGCAATGCTTCTTAGGAAATATGTGACTTCATTCATTTTTCCAAAGTTATGGTAGTGTATGATTATTTTAAACCAGGAACATTTTCCTCACCTGCAGTATCTTTATTGTATTTTACAAGATTTTTGTCTGATGCCTCTTTGTTGATATAAGAATTTTGTTATATAGAAATAAATCTAATGTCTCAAGGTTTTCCTTTTATCAAATGGAGTCTGTCCCATATTCCATAGGGGAGGTTTTATTGTTGAAATGTTCCACATGAGGTATGGAATCTCTATATGCATCTCTCTATATTATAGAATCTATTTTATAATAATTAGCATAAACTTCACTGTTGAGAAACATGAAATGTCAATGAACTGTCTACTAAGATTAGTGTTTGCTATGGGACACTCTATAAAGTATTAGGACTAGGGTCTGGAGAGATGGCTCAGCAGCAGTTTATTGCTCTTGTAGAGGCCCAAGTTCAGTTCCCAACACCTACATCCAACAGCCTCTCTCATCTCCAAAGCCACCATGTATGCATATATGTACATCCAAGCAAAGCACTCAAATACATAGATGTTAAAATGTTTTTAAATCTTAAATATAGAAACCACCAGGACTTCTATAGCATTGCTAGCACATTGCATTCTTCATCATCTAGTCTGTAGCACTCAAGGCCATCTCTCTAGGTGATTGTGAAGTAAATGAAATACACAGCTTAATGCTAACAAAAACTGGCCTGGGTTGCTACTGCATGGCTTTGTTCTTAATTTTCACTTGTTGTAGCGTAATTGCTGCTGGTGACAGGGATAGGGTGTGGGTTGCTAGAGTAGAGGTAGTACAGGGTGCAATTTATACTTCAGCATTTTTTTTTAATTTATTTCTTTGAAATCAGTTTTTTTTTTTTTCATACAGTATGTTTTTTCCTTCCCCTGGTCATGGGAAATGAACTTTTTTTTTTTTTAGCTTGTCATTGCTCTGACAATACAGCAGAGGTAGATGATACTAGAACAACTTTTTAATGTAATTATTTATTATATTTTTCCAGCACTACAATTTTTTTTATTTAATCGACTTAGTAATGCCATGAACTGTTATTTCTCTGTTTCACAGAGGAGGAAACCGTGTATCTGTCGACTCGACAGCAAAATGTGAGATGCAGTGGTCCGGGTCACTGCGTGCGCTGTCTTATTTCTCAGCACAATGTTGTGAAAGCTACAATGGCTTTATACACACATATGCATTACAGAATGTATATTATGAACATACTGTGCAATTCATAGATAATCTGCCTATGGCCCTATTCTGCTGCATAGTAACATGGAGGAAAATGGCTCATCAAATTTTGTGCATAATTTTCTTTATTTACAAGTTTTTTATAATAACATTTTAAATAATTAAAATAGACACTGAAGGAAAAAAAAAAAGCAAATTTTGTTTGGATACAAAAAAGCAAATTCTTGTCCAGCACTTTAGCACCCATGGCCTGAGCCTAACAGCTGGTTCCCGGAAGTCTGTCTCAAAGATCAGACTCGAGAGAGCAGCAGCAAACTGGAGTACACTGGCTGCTGAACCCCAAGCCTGGCTCCCTCTCTTGCCTCATTACCAGCAGTTAATCCAGAAAAATGACCCTGACACTGACCTAAGAGAGCAACCTGTGAAGAAATTGGAGCAGAATATGATGCAGTGATGTCACATGCAGAGAGCCTTACGTGCACATAGTACACGGGTAGTGCGCTTGCCTGATTGTGCTGTAGCACTAAATTCATCATTAAAATCGTAAAGCCACGACTTTTCAAATCAGTAACTTTCCTTGACTGTCATAATTCCGTAAGTCACTACTTTTATGTTCTCTTCATTTATATTTATGAGAATTTAGAAGTGAGATTCTACAAAGAAAAATCATTGGTTTGGTTTGTGTGTAAATGGTTACATACAACTATATAAAATACTTCTAAGATAACCTTATAAATAAAATTAACCACATGCTAGCGCTATTCGATAAGAAAATCAAAACTAACTTTGCTGAACTTTCCTATTTGATGATTATTATTTCTCATGTCATGCTGAAAGTAGATTTCAAGTTAGATACCATGCCTCTACCTCCATGCATCAGGAAGGCTTACCAAATTGCCTAAGTATATGAAGCCAGGAAGGGAAAATTATGTTAGAGATTAAAAGATAAAGATTCAGAATTACAGCAACCAAAGTAGGTGCTGTGCCAAAACAAGTATAAATACAACTCTATTTTTAATGGACTGTACGGTAGTTTTCCTATGACAGCTGTTAAGATGGGGTCAGGGACTGCTCATCTCCTCAGTCCCAAGATCAGTTGATAACTCATTTCTCAGTAAAACCAGAAGTAATTCTGAAGTCAGTTTAAGTGGACCAGTGCTGTTGGTCGCTCTCCTGCTCTTTTCACACAAGTCCTGGCGGTTCTAACACAGCTTAAAATTTACTCCCTACACTTTGTTCTGTATTATTGAACTATCAACTCACACAGCTTCAGTATTCTCATTATTTTATTTCTTTTTTATTTTAATTTTTGTTTTTTATATTAATTACAGTTTATTCATTCTGTATCCCAGCTGTAGCCCCTTTCTTCATTCCCTCCCATTCCCACCCTCCCTGTTCTCCTCCCATGCCCCTCTCCTCTCCAAGTCCACGGTTAGGGGAGGACCTCCTCCCCCTCCATCTGACCCTAGCCTGTCAGATCTCATCAGGACTGGCTGCATTGTCTTCCTCTGTGGCCTAGCAAGGCTGCTCTCCCCTCAGGTGGAGGTGATCAAAGAGCCACTGAGTTCATGTCAGAGACAGTCTCTGTTCCCCTTCCTAGGAAAACCCACTTGTTTCATTTCTTTTTTTTTTTTAATTCTTTATTAATTGCACTTTATTCACTTTGTATCCCCCCACCCCGTGGTTCCCTTCCTCCTCCCTTCCCAATCCCTCCCTTCCTCCACCCTCTGCATGCATGCCCCTTCCCAAGTCCACTGATAGGGGAGGACTTCTTTTCCTTCCTTCTGATCCTAGTCAATTAGGTCTCATCAGGAGTGGCTGCATTGTCTTCTTCTATGGCCTGGTAATGCTGCTTCCCCCTCAGGGGGAGGTAATTAAAGAGCAGGCCAATCAGTTCATGTCAGAGGCAGTCCCTGTGCCTATTGCAATGGAACCCACTTGGATACTGAACTGCCATGGGCTACATTTGTGCAGGGGTCTTAGGTTATCTCCATGCATAGTCCTTGGTTGGAGTATGAGTTTCAGGAAGGACCCCTGTGCACAGATTTTTTGGTTCTGTTGCTCTCCTTGTGGAGTTCCTGTCCTCTCCAGATCTTACTGTTTCCCACTTCTTTCCTAAGATTCCCTGCACTCTGCCCAAAGGTTGCCCATAAGTCTGAGCATCTGCATTGATAGTCTGCAGGGCAGAGCCTTTCAGAGGTCCTCTGTGTCAGGCTCCTGACTTGTTCCCTCTTTTCTCCTTCTTCTGATATCCATCCTCTTTGCCTTTCTGGATAGGGATTGAGCATTGGAGATGCAAATCAAAACGACCCTGAGATTTCACCTTACACCCATCAGAATGGCTAAGATCAAAAACTCAAGGGACAACACATGCTGGAGAGGTTGTAGAGAAAGGGGAACCCCCCTCCACTGCTGGTGGGAATGTAAACTGGTACAACCACTCTGGAAAGCAATCTGGCGCTTCCTCAGACAACTAGGAATAGCACTTCCTCAAGATCCAGCTATACCACTCTTAGGCATATACCCAAAAGACGTACACAATAAGGACATTTGCTCAACCATGTTTGAAGCAGCCTTATTTGTAATAGCCAGAAGCTGGAAACAGCCCAGATGCCCCTCAGTGGAGAAATGGATACAGAAATTGTGGTACATCTACACAATGGAATATTACTCAGCAATTAAAAACAAGGGAATCATGAAATTTGCAGGTAAATGGTGGGAACTGGAAAGGATCATCCTGAGTGAGCTATCCCAGAAGCAGAAAGACACACACGGTATATACTCACTCATATAGACATATAATATAGGATAAACCTACTAAAATCTGTACACCTAAAGAAACTAATCAAGAGGGAGGACTCTTGCTAAAAGTGTTTTATTTCTTAAGAAAGAGAGATGCACAGTGAAGTTGAATGTTGTCTCCACAGTCTTGCTCCATGTTGCTGACCTCAGGACCAGCCGAATCTATGGCTGCTGAGATAGCAAGCTCTGCAGTGAAAAGGGGGTTGGGGACAAAACAACTAATAGGAGTACATAATTAAAATGTTTTGACAGTTATAACAAAACATTGTATGTTTGCTCTCCTCATACTAAGAAATTACTACAATTAGATCAGAATTGCTAGAGAAGTATTTTAACTATACTCATGATTTTCATACAATAAAACAGTCATGTACTAGAAAGAAATTTTTATTTTTGGAGAAGGATTTGTTTAAATTTTCAAAGATACTCAAGATTATATAAATTTGTTTCTATTGGAAATTCTAAAGAAAATCGAAAGCATTTAATGAAATTCAGAATTTTGTTGTTAGCAAAACTTTTAGCAGAACTATAGTTCTGGTTACTGAATGAAAGTGTCAATAAAACATTTATAATTAATAAAATACTCATTTCATATCATTTACTTCGAGAGGAATTAAACTTGTTATTTACAGATTATTTATGATATGATATTTCTAGATTTATATGTTGAATTTTGGTTTTTAAATAAATTTTAAAAGGAGAGTTTATAGTGATGTTTGATGTTCTCTACATTTGTCTTAAAGATCCCCACCTCTTTTTCCAGGGATATTACCATAGAATTGGGATAAAGAAGCACTAGGCTCTCACTTGCAGTGACAAGTGATTGATGTGCACACCCATGTTTGAGAAGTAGGTGTTAGTGGTTCATAGTAACGTGACCAGGAAGAGTAGTGGAGTCTGGAGACATGACATCCATGACATGAGATTCTTTTAGAAATTCTTTTTGAGCTATGAAAAACTGATTTTTAAAATTTTAAGCTTCACCTGTTACCAGTCTATCTGTATTGGACCTGTGATATCTGCTGAAGACTTCTGTGGCTTCTTTGAAAGTCTTGATTTAATATTGCCTTTAGAAGGAAATAGTTGAGGGACACAGTATCTTCCAGCTCTTCAGATATTGTATATCAAATGTAGTAGCACCCAGGTATGTGAGATGAACAGCTATGATTATACTCAGCTATTCTAATTTTGTGTTGCTTTTTGTTTCTTGTCTCAGACTTAGTAAGCTGATGAAAATGAGACGACTGATGTATAAATATGTCCAGTTGTTTGGTAGAGTATGCTACTCAGCTTTGTCAAGCTAAGCAGTAAAAAAGATGACTTCACCCCTCCCACAAAGCCCTTTCCAGTCTACAGAAGGCCTCTTCCTAACACTGGATTTGTCGTTTTTTTAGATGTGGAAGTTATATACTATGACTGGATTTCTTTGTTTACATGGCGCCCTTATGGACTAGCAGGGTCTGTGCTTTAAATATCTCCTAACCATCCAAATTTTAACCAAATATATGCATTCATATATTAACCATTTTTTTTCTAAATTTCACATAAGGAACACTATTCTATGATGCATGTACTACCACTAACGTAATAGATGTAGCAAACTGACCCCTAACTTCAAACCTCTTCCTAAACTAAGGCAATAACTGATTTTGAGGATGGAAAGTGAATTCCATGAAGTTTGTGGATGAACTTTTCAATTTTTCTGTTACATAAAAATACCTATACTTATATTTTATATAAATGAGTTTATGATTTTTAGATTAAGCATGACTTGTGTTATTTTTTCACTGAAATAGAAATGGAAGTATTAATTTATATCAAATAATGGTTCTGTCAGATATGTTTATTATATTACATAAATACCTTGATTTGTTTAGAGATATAGATACGTCTTATATTCTAAACTTTAAAAAATGGCGAGTGCAATAACCACATAGTTGGGAGCCAGGAAGATGTTCTGTCACATAGCCTAGCTTGTTCTCATGACTGTTGCCTCATCCGCAACACATTCCACCTGCGGAGCAACTTTTCTCCTTGTAGAGAAGCCAGACTTCCTCTAGCCCTAAGCATGAAATTTTTTTTAAGTTCAGAGTTTAAATGCTGCCTTGAAGTAAGAGCTTCAAGCACCCAAAGATTACATCAAGTAAGTACACACTCTCAAAAATTTGGAAGATTTGTTTTCCAATCCTGATATTATTAAAGATGTTTTAATCACCCCAGAATCTAGATTTAGAAATAAAACTATTCACTTCTATCTTGAAAATCAGTTGCTATGATAAATATCAGTCAAATATTTCTCAGAATTTTAAAAATGTATTTTATTTTTCAGCAAAGATGTCAAGGAAATTAAGCTTGCCAACTGACCTAAAGCCTGATTTAGGTAAGTAGAATACCCAAAGTAATTGAACCTTTAGGAGGAACTCTGAGAGCTTCAGAAGGTTCTGCACCTGGGTCAGTAAAAGATCTTATGGTCCATCAACATAGTGTCCTAAGAAATGCAGATCAGAATGTAGAAAATTATCATAATATAGAACATACTGAAATCAGTGTTAAAATAACAAGATGCTCAATGATTTAATACCTTTTGAAACTGTATTTAGGATGCATACTCAGGCAGATCAAAATACATATTTCTATGTTTCTCTTGCTTTTTTCAAAATAAATTTTAGTAAAACTTTCTCAATTACAGATTAATTCTTACTGAAACTGTTTATATCCCATCCATTTTAAACTCTACACACTTAATTTTATACTAATTTAACATTTTTAAAATAGATAACAAGTTTTTCATATAGAACAAATCTCTTATTAAAGATTGTAATTGTTGACTTTGATAGTAAATTAGCAATACTCTTAGAATACTTTTGTGTACCTCATTCATCATGAAAGCAATAGGAAGGTACCCAAACATCATGCTTTAAATCGTATCATACCAACTTGGCATTTCATACTGACAAATGGCATTGCAATAAAGGTAACAAATCTATGTAATACAGCAGTGGATCTCAACTTTCTAATGCTACAGCTCTTTAGAACAGTTCCTCATATTGTGGTGACCCAAGCCATAAAATTATTTAGTTGCTTCTTCGTACCTGTAATTTTGCTACATTGTGAATTGTAATGTAAATATCTAGCAAACAGGATATCTGATGTGCCCCCTAAGAAGTCGTGACTCACAGGTTGAGAGCTGCTGTACTTACAGACAAAGCCACATTCTCTTTAGAATCCCCTCCTTGAGATCTGTCTTAGTTACACAAGTAGCACTGAAGGATGCTTTTGATGAGCACTCTCTTTGAGATGACTGGATTATTTTTCTTGAGATTACTCACTTATTCTACCTCTCACTGTTAGTAACTAGATTCCTTGTCAGACCTAGGTATTAGTCTAGTTCAACATACTGATTTTAGTATATCTCTCTGCCACTTCCCTTAACTCTTATACTGAGTAGAAGCATGCAGTAATTGTATAGGCATACTATGTATATGCCTACCATCAGAAAGTTCTCATCAGAGGAAAGCCAACTTAGTAGAATGCTACAGTGCCGTTCTTAAAGGGAGATGAAAATTAATCATAGAATACAAGCTAAAGGAAGACCAGAATCCTTTATTATAAGAATGAAACTCTGAGTGCCTTGTAGAAATAGGTGTGTGTGTATGAGAGAGAGAGAGAGAGAGAGAGAGAGAGAGAGAGAGAGAATGAATGTGAATTGCCAAAAAATTAGTTTAATTAAAAGCATTTATGTTAAATGGTAAAAGTATGACTTACAACTTAAAAAATGGAAGTCATAATTTAAACCCAAGTATTTATTAGGCTTACATTTGCATGTGTTTGCTCTAGAAGAGGATCCAGGATTTTCATCACATTAAATATTGCCAGTTAAATTGACTGTGAGTCTTTCATATTCTCAAGTACCGATTTAGAAGTACTTTGGTGTGGAGGCTCGGGAAGCAGAGGCAGATGGGTCTCTGTGAGTTCAAAGCCAGCATGGTCGACAGTGAGTTCCAGGACAGCTAGGGCTGTTACACAGAGAAACCCTATCTCAAAGAACAAACAAGCAAAATAAGTACTTTTAAAGCTAGTTTAAAAAAAAAAAAGTATGCGTTGCAACTATTTTCCTAAAAACATATATGTCAAAATTATACGAGTAACTTAATCAATGTATGTCCACCCCCTTTTGTAGGCCTCTTTAATTACTTGTTAAGTAATGATACTTTTCAAGGTGGTTATGTACATTCAGTAAAAGTGATAGTATATAGTATTATGAGCATACCTGACATTTGGCCAGCCTTGCTTTATTCTGGCAATTTTCACTTCTTTTTTTCATACTAGAATTGTTAAGCATTGTTTAATAATACACAACTGTTATCCCAGCTTTCACAAGTTGAGGCAAGAAAATCAAGAATTTAAGCCAATCTGATCTACATACTGAAGCATTGTCTCAAACGAATGAACTGTTCTAATTTGTTTAGCCTGTTCACTTTCTTAAAATAAAAACGAAGCTACAGAGATGCATACTATCTAACTTAAGAGGGATAAGTAGAGTTTTATTTCATGAAATACTGAAAATTCTGACTTAATTTTAAAATTTTAAATAGATGAAAAGATAGGCAACCTGTGTCCATCATATTGGAACTTAATTGTTTTTCAGTCCATTTTTGTATATTGCTGTAGCCTGAGGAGTTTCTTTGATGATATAATTCTTACAAGTAAATCACATAATAAATCTGCTATATAGTTTAATATCTTGATGTTAAATCTTAAATTATTACACTGTGTACTAGTGGCTTTGAATTAACATTTTAAATATAGGTTATTGTTAATCACCTATAATTTTAACAAATATGACATATCTTCCACATGTTAGTTTACTGAAATTTGTGTTGGCAACTTTTCTCATGTCATTACTTTCCATTGTTATCACTAGGACACATCTAATATTGTTTGTCCTTTCTATTGTTTAAGCAACAAATATGCTATCATTAGAAAATACATTAAAATTTTAATTTTAAAAAGTAGTTTGAAGATTTGCAAATATTAATAAAATTTGATAGTCAGTATCATTTTATAAACTCATCCTGAAGTATGGTCTTTATTGATTATGAAAAGTTGTTTCATTTACGTTAAGGGTTTTAGTCATTTTCTGTTGCTGTAAGAAACTACCCAAGTCTTTAATAAAGAGTTGGTTTATTAATAATTCATATTTGAAAGCTTTGCCTTCACGGTTCCCTCATCTGCTTGTCTCTGGTCAGGAATTTCTCACTCCATCACGTCATGGTAAATGGCATCATGGCGGGAAAGTGTGTCAGAGGTACAGGAGGCGTGGCAGCCAGGCCAGACAGAGACGGAGGCAGGCTTGCTCTTTTCCTTGCCGCTCTTGTGTCAGCTAGACCAGGGTTCCTTGAGAACCACACACATCCTCTGTGGGGTACTACAGTGCATGCTAACCTCCTACTGGAGCCTGCCCTTCAGTGTGTCAACAGCGGCACTGCCATTCTGCAGACGGAACTTCGAGCACATGAATCTTTGGATGACACACTCATATCTGCTGCCCATCATAGCAGTCACATTTTCCTCCATGTTATTATCTGTAACAGCAATATAGACTTTCAAGAAAAAGATAGATGTGTTTGGAAACTGCAGTTAGGTATAGCCCTCACGGTTGTC
Source organism: Psammomys obesus (assembly GCF_907164565.1). Lineage (NCBI taxonomy): Eukaryota > Metazoa > Chordata > Mammalia > Rodentia > Muridae > Psammomys > Psammomys obesus. Next base: position 1,954,153 of record NW_026590654.1, on the reverse strand, counting down.
ATTTCTAGTAAGTTTAGAGGTTAGCTACTATCAAAAATATGTTACATAAAATTATTAGGGAAATGTTTTCAATTTATGAATCTAAATTTGTTTTTTACAGGAAGCTCATGGAAGGGTAGGGTTTGAGTAACACCTTTTATATTACTAAAATACACCTTAGGAAGATTTATTGCATTTTTATTGACATTTATTGTTAAAACCATTGAAAGCCATGAGTTCAGAAATAAAGTCTACGGGGTATCATTTTTTTAAATTTTTTTTTAATATTTTTTTAATTTAACTTTTATTAATTACACTTTATTCATTTTGTATCTCCCCATAAGCCCCTCCTTCCTCTCCTCCCGGTCCCACCCTCCCCATGTCCACTGATTGGGGAGGTCCTCCTCTCCTTCTTTCTGATCTTAGTCTATCAGTTCTCATCAGAAGTGGCTGCATTGTCAGGGTTCTAGGTTATCTCCATGAATAGTCCTTGGTTGGAGTATGAGTCTCTGGGAAGTTCCCTGTGTTCAAATTTTCTTGTTCTGTTGCTCTCCTTGTGGAGTTTCTGTCCTCTCCAGCTCTTACTATTTCCCACTTCTTACATAAAATTCCATTCACTCTGCCCGTCAGTTGGCCATCAGGCTGAGCATCTGCTTTGATAGTCTGCAGGGCAGAGGCTTTCAGAGGCCCTCTGTGGCAGGTTCCGAGGGTGTCATTTTTAAAACTTTCTGGAAATGTTAGTATATTCTAATGGCACTGTTGAACAAAGTGGCTTAATATTACAGATTCATCTAAAGTAAGTGTCAATTGAATAAACTTTATAAGTGAAGCTCTAGAATATTCTACAGAATATCAAAAGGATACAATCCTTGCACTACAATCATATTAGAGCAAGAAGTAAGACAGGTCGAAAATAACTGGCAACAACTAGGAGAGAACAAAGCTCAACTGTGCAAAGACCAGAGGATTACTGTGGCCTAGGTGTCCTGATGAAATGACTGAGGTAGCAAGTGTTGCTTGGTACAAAAGGTTTGGATGCAAGGACCAGAGATCACAAAGTTATATACAGGTTATGTTTGCAAAAAATTCAGTTTCCATTTAGATTCCATGGTAAACTGAAGAAGTATAACATCAGGAGACAAAGCCATAGAGTTAAGGTCTGAATAGCAGCTTCTGAACAGTCTTATTAGTAAGACTAAGCATGATTAAATAGACAGGTAGAAGCTACTGAAGGATTTGTAATTTGTAATAACTTAAAGCAATTGAGTTATAATTATGCTATATAAAATTGGGTTGTATTAGCAGTGAGAAAGTGAAGGTGGGATCATCATGTAGGTAAATGGAGATGAGGACCAGAATTTAGAATAATGGAACTAGATTGGTGACAGAAAGAAAATAACACTGAGACAGAACTTTTAATACCCAAGAACTGGGTATTAAAAGTGTGGAATCATGACTGTAGATTGTTCCCTAAGATAGATTGTTTCCAAATGCCCTGATGTCAGTAAAATTTAATGCTTTGTTAATGATATGATTTCTCAGGACACAAAGCAGAAAGCATGTTTAGGAAGCTTTTGGAAATGCAGTTCCTAGAGAAACAGGCAAAGGCTTGGGATGGGATTGAACACAAAATGCTAATGGAAGAAAATGAGTATAATTTTAAAATAGCTATATCAGGCTTTGGAAATGGCTCAGTGATTAAGAGCAACAGAGGACCCATGTTCAATTCCCAGCACCCACACCGCAGCTCACAACTGCCCATAACAGTTCCAGGAGTCTGACAGCATCACACAGACACACCTGCAGGCAAAACACTAATGCACATGCATACATACATACATACATACATACATACATACATACATACATACATACATTTATTTATATTTTTTATTAGTTACATTTTATTAACTCTGTATCCCAGCTGTATCCCGCTCCCTCATTTTCTCCCAAACCCTCCCTCCCTTCCTCATCTCCTCCTTGTCCCTTTCCAAGTCCACTGATTGGGGAGGACCTCCTCCCCTTTCATCTGACCCTGTTTTATCAGGTATCTTCAGGACTGGCTGCAAAGTCCTCCTCTGTGGCCTAACAGGACTGTCAAAGAGCCTGCCATTGAGTTTCTTTCAGAAATAGTCCCTGTTCCCCTTACTATGGGAAACCAATTGGTTACTGAGCTACCACGGGCTTCATCTGAGCAGAGGTTCTAGGTTATATCCATACATGGTCCTTGGTGGAGTGTCAGTCTCAGAAAGACCCCTGTGCCCAGATATATTTGGTCCTTGTGGAGCTCCTATCCTTTCCACATCATACAAACCCCCCCCCTTCTTTCATATGGTTCCCTGCACTCTGCCGAAGGTTTGGTTATGAGTCTTAGTACCTGCTTTGATACACTGCTAGGTAGAGTCTTTCAGGGGCTCTCTGCAGTAGGCTCCGGTCCTGTTACTTTTCTCCTATGTCCAATGCACCTCCCATTTGTCTTTCTAAGTGAGGATTGATCATCTTACCCCGGGTCCTCTTTCTTGTTTATCTTCTTTAGGTGTATAGATTTCATTATGTTCATCATATCTTATAGGACTATATGAGTGAGTATATACCATTTGTGTCTTTCTCCGTCTGGGATACCTCACTCAAAATGATCTTTTCTAGATCCCACCATTTGCCTGCAAATTTCATTATTTCCTCGTTTTTGATTGCTGAGTAGTATTCCATTGTGTAAAAATACCACAATTTCTGTATCCATTCCTCCATTGAGGGACATCTGGGTTATTTTCAGATTCTGGCTGTTACAAATAAAGCTGCTACAAATATGGTTGAGCAAAAGTCCTTGTGTACTTGAGCAAATTTTGGGTATATGCCTAGGAGTGGGAGAGCTGGATCTTGAGGAAGCACTATTTCTAATTGTCTGAGAAAGCGCCAGATTGTCTTTCAAAGCGGTTGTACCAGTTTACATTCCCACCAACAATGGAGTAGGGTTCCCCTTTCTCCACAACCCCAGCCCCATGCACATACATTTTAAAATAAAGTAACTATATCATTACAGACAAACTTGAGTAGAGAAACATGCCTGGCGCTAAGATACCAGTTGCACATTTTGAAGCCAAATTTCTTAGAAAAACATTTGTAGCCAAGGGAAATGGGAACTACCTTTTCTATTGGTTTTTATGGTGTTCATGTGAACAGACTGAGAAACAGGTGGTTCACTCTTCAAGCACTTCTCTATGCAGTTTGTACATGAAAGACTTGAAATGATCTTTGATTTTTAATTTTATTTAATCGTGAATTATGATGCCAAGGATGTAACAGCTCCACAAGAACAGTGAGTGCTAACACCAGAGATCACACAATCAGGGTTTCATTGGGAGGTACCATGCTCACTTCTGAAAACTATTTATGTGCATTTTACATTTAAGCAATAAGGAAATTTTGTTAATAAACATAAATTATTTTCTTTTTACCTAAAGGACATTAAAAGCTTCATTTGTCATTATTGTAACAACAACAAAAGTGTGATGTTTTATAAACTAAAGCAACCCCACATTTTAAATCATTTCAGATGTAAAAGATAATTCCTTCAGCAGATCACGGAGTTCAAGTGTAACGAGCATTGACAAAGAGTCCCGAGAAGCAATCTCTGCTCTCCACTTCTGCGAAACGTTTACCCGGAAAGCAGACCCTTCCCCATCCCCATGTCTGTGGGTGGGAACTACGCTGGGGACAGTGTTCGTCATCACACTGAATCTTCCCCCTGGGCCTGAGCAAAGGCTCCTGCAGCCAGTGATTGTGTCTCCAAGTGGTATGTATGTCCTGGGGCTCCATGCAGATGTGTGTCCCATGGGGGACATCCTCTGGCTTACCTAGAAGCTCTAGCTTTTCATTTACTGATACAAGCATTGGAAAGATAAATGGTATTAGTGACCGTTTTCTGTTTTAAGAAATAAATATTCTAGGGCCACAGATAAGGCTCAGCAAATAAAATAATCTTTCACTCAAGCCTACTGACCTGAGTTCAATCCCTACAACTCACATGAATAGCTCGGAGCAGGTGGCTTACAGCTATAACCCCAGCGCTCCCATGTCAGGATAAGAGTTAAGACAGGAAACTGGCCCAGAGCTCTCAGGCTCCCAGCCTGGACTGCACCACACAGGAAGGAGGAGGCCTGCCTCAGAAACAAGGGACAGACCCAAGTCCCAGAGTTGCCCCACATTTCCACAGGTTCCCGTGTAACACAAATTAATTTTAATTAAAATAAATTGTCTAGTTCTACATTTAAAGAAAACAACATTCATTTATTATTCTGTAGGTCAGATATGTGTGTGCAAAATTCATTATTTAATTTTATGTTATTAGCATTTGACATTTGTTTGGAGCATGTAGTGCTGATGTATTTTCCACACATATAAATAACATGGCTTGAGTTTTGGATTTTATCAGTGACCTGATACAATTACAAATAGTATACTGTGCAGTCAACATATTTTTGTGTTTAGTGTCAGAGTTGGAATAATCATATTTACTCTGAATTGAAAAAAATGGAAGTGTATACTAAACTTCTACATTCTAGGTACTATATTGAGGTTAAAAGGTGCAATCTTGAGAATGGCATTTCTGGATGCCACGGGCTGCTTATTGCCACCTGCCTATGAACCCTGGAAAGAACACAACATCCCTGAAGAAAAAGACGAAAAGGAGAAGTTGAAAAAGCGGCGACCTGTCTCAGTCTCCCCCTCCTCTTCTCAGGAAATTAGTGAAAACCAGTATGCAGTGATATGTTCTGAAAAGCAAGCAAAAGTAATCTCACTGCCAACCCAGAACTGTGCATATAAGCAGAATATTACTGAGACGTCCTTCGTGCTTCGTGGAGACATTGTAGCACTGAGTAACAGTGTTTGCCTGGCGTGCTTCTGTGCCAATGGCCATATTATGACTTTTAGGTAAGAGTGAGGTCATTTTTAATATATACAGCATTCGTCACATTATAAAATTCAGCTTGGAGAAAACACTCATAGTCTTATATACTGAGAATTTGTTTTCATTCTTGTAATAGGAAAGAAGGATATGAGCAGTACAGATCATATTTTCCCTCCTTTGTCTATATAAACTAAACAACTGAATAGCCCCAGACATGCCATTTTCTTTCTTTTTCTTTCATCAATTTTCTAATCTAGCATTCAGATTAGTAGTTTTCAGTGTCATGTCTTCATATATAGTGTCATTGTACATTATACGTGTCCTATAGCATCTGTAAATAACTGTTGCTTATTACTAACAAATTGTGTATTTTCCCTCAAGTTTGCCAAGCTTGAGACCTTTATTGGATGTGTACTACCTGCCCCTTACCAACATGCGGATAGCCAGAACATTCTGCTTTGCCAACAATGGACAAGCCTTATACCTTGTTTCACCTACGGAAATCCAGAGACTCACCTACAGTCAAGAGACATGCGAAAATCTTCAGGTGAGCAACACAGTATTAGAATTTCTGTAGCATTTAAAGATCCACTGAGGGTATCACATCTGTTCCCTTTTCTCATGGGGATGCACATATGAGCCATTGTGGGAAAGTACAGCCCCTTTTTGCTTTGTTTATATTTTATCACATTATTATTCTATACTGGGTCATATAGAGTGGCTTTCATCTACAAATATAATATTCTTGGGGTATAGCCCCCGCACCCCTTTGCCTTTCCTCTGCCCGCTCCCTGATGACTCTTCACTGCACCCTACACAATTTTATTCTACTCTCATGTCATCTATACATGCATAATTTTATGGATCATCATAAACCTAGAACCCACAAATGAGAAAAAGCACATAATTTTGTCTTTTTTAAGACTTATTTAATTTGTTTAATACAGCTATCACAATAGATCATCAATCTACATTTTATCCCCCAAACTGTAAAATTTCTAAAAGGAAATGAATGGAAAAACTCTTGAGTAGGCAAAGGTTTCTTAGCTCCAGCCCCAAAGCCTTTTTGTTGTAAGAACACAAACTTGTGATTTCTGGATCTAAACTTCTAAAGAGAGTCACCTAAGAAATTAAGACATGCTATAACTATATTAAAACTTTGGTAAAGCATTTTCTTATCAAGCTTTGTGGTAAATAAAGGACTTCTTCTTCCCTGTCTGTGCCTTTTTATTTCCGTCTTGTCTCAGTGCCCTCACTGGGACTGCAAGCTCTAGTGAGTGGAAGTGAAAAGAGCAGACAGACAGCTTTGTTCCTTAGCAGAAATGTTGCAGCCTTTTGTTTTCTCCATTTAGTATCTACTTGGCCTTAGGTTTGTCATGTGTTGAGTGTGCTCCTTCTACTGCTAGCCCCTCCCTGATGGTGACCATTCCTCTCTCCACCTTGCTCTTACCTTTTCTTCTGTCTGAAGACTGTTAACAGTTCAGGGCAGACTTGACAGTGTAAAAGCCACTCTTTCCTCTTTCTACCATGCATGTCAAATCCCACAAGTCAGAGTGATGTCTATGGAAATTACATGCTTATGAGGAAGGAAGTTGATGCATCTAAATGGCAGCTTTTCTGATTTCAGTCAAGATGATAGTTCTGAAACTGAATAATGGCTACTGTTATACTAAACACCCTGGCCTAGTGGTAGAGAATGTTCTTTCTGTTAGAGAAGATGACCCGGTTCTCAGGAAAATTATAAATTCTTCTTCAGTTAGATTGAAATGTTTTCTTGAAAATCAAATACTCACTGAGAAAGATCATGTGTTCCACACCAGCCTGGGGTATATACCAACAGTCTCAAAGACAAAAGTTACATCTCGTCACCCTCTGAGCAGTCACGCTGTCTTGGCTGTAAGTCAAACAGATAATGTAGCGGGAGGAGAAAACAGCAAATTCCTCAGTAAATCTGTGCTGAGAAACCCACCCTCAAGTTAGTCATTGCACCCTGACCTGACCACTTGGAGTATGCTTGTTGACTATTGGTGAGTCTCAAGGGAATTGGCGGCTATTACAGCATTTCCAGTGCTGATCTTGTTAATTAAACTTGTGTTTCCCTGGAGTTTTAACAGTGTAATGTGTTTTGATTTTAAAGGAGATGCTCGGTGAGCTCTTCACTCCTGTGGAAACGCCAGAAGCACCAAACAGAGGGTTCTTTAAAGGTTTATTCGGAGGCGGTGCCCAGTCTCTCGATAGAGAAGAACTATGTAAGTTGCCTGAATTAATTTGGTTTAATCTTAGTTTCTTTAAGACAAAAATATTCAACCCATATAAAATTTCTGTCACATGTATAAATTATGCTTTTTCATATTCATTATAATAATTATATCCATGGTTTAACAAAAGGCATAAAATTACTTTCTCATTCTGTCCTCAATCAGGAAAATATTTTTCTCAGGCAACCAAAACCAGCATAACTTCAAGTGGCTACCAGAAAGAAATCTACATAAAAGGAATAAAGTTTGGCTTTATTTGTTTGGGGTATTTTTCCCAGTCCTGGGAGTTGAACTCTAGTATCACACATGCTGGACAAGCCCTCTCCTACCATATGCTGTAGCCTAGCAAGATTCCTGGTGGCTTAAGTTCTAGCCCTCAGTTAGTGACTGTCTCCTGGAACTGAGTGAGGCAGGACAGTCAGCTGGAAGCAGAGTTTATTGCTTCATAGCAGCTGGGAAGTAGAGAGTGAGGTGACCAAGGTCCTACTGTCCCTGTCAAGGGCAAAACAATCAGTAGCTAAGTTTTTACAAGTACTGGATAAATCAGTACATGAAAATGTAAAATGAAATCTCTATCAGTTATTTTTTATATTAACTTTCTCCCACTGCTGTTATACCACACCACCAATCTATTGACCTAAAACAGCCCAGCTTAGGGGGTTTCTAGGCTTCCGTTCTGTAGGTTAGACATCAGCAGTTTAGCGCATGCTGCCACATTTGGTTCTTTATGGGAGGCTCTGGGTAGGGATGCATTTCCCTGCCTTGTTCAGCTTCTGGGGTGTCATCTCTTTCCCTGAGCTCCCGATCTCTTTGTCACTGTGGGAGGCAATGTCATGTCTTTCTGAATCTACATGTCTCCGTGCCCACGAAAGACACTTTGCTCCTAAGGAGTTCTGTGATTTGATTGAGCTCACCTAGATGCTTCAAGGGAACCAATCCAGGTCTAGGTCCTTAGCTTGTGAAGCCCCTTTTCTATCATAGGGTGACATATCTCTGCCTTCCAGAAATTGAAGTGTAGCCATCTTGATGAAGGGGGCATTTTTTTAAGCCTGGAAATAGTTATTGACTTTTAGAAAAAGTTAATTTGAGAGTTAATTTCAGTAAAAAGGGGCTTGCCTACCACACACAAGGTTCTGATTGGATGAATGGGTAGATGGATGCATGCATGCATGACCTAGAAAGAAATATTAACAGAAATTCAAAGCTTCCATTGGCAATATTAAAAATTATAACACTTTGTTGAGGGAAAAAAGGATTCCAATGGGTTCAAATACTGAGTTCATGGAATATATGGGTTCTCCAAAACCTGATGTATATGTACGTGCTGTGTGAGAGACTTCTCCTGAGGAGATGGAACACACACCTGTCTGTTCATTCCAGAAAGGAAACCCACCATAGACCAAAGTAATGATTGTACCAATGTCCAACGTGGTCAATCAGTGTTAGTGGGTGTTACTAGGAAACAGGCCTATCAATGAGGGGTTTCTTACAGGAGTAAGGATAACTACAAAGCAGCTACATCATAGAAAAGTTCAACACAAGTGATGACTGAAGAGCTGCAACTGCAGAGCTCTTTGCACAGCTTGAATGCGGCTGGACAGTCCATGAGTCTCCCTCTCAACAGCTGATCCCTCTCTTCCACAGCAGATGTTTTTTCCCAGAAAGCTGGAGATAGGGCTTAGAGACTGGCCCAAGCTCCCGCTTGCCTAGGCATGAAGTTTTGTTTACCTCCTGGGTCCCATGTGCCTCCCTCTAGGAGGGCTCTTCAACTCAAGGAAACTGCTGAACAACAGCGTGTGTGTGTGTGTGTGTGTGTGTGTGTGTGTGTGTGTGTGTACCGTCACATATGTACGTACATACTTAATGGCTAGTAGTAAATTTATGTGAAGTTTAGAGGATCCCCACCACTTCTTTTCTCACACACACAACACAGTGTCATCACACAAGAAAAGGAAAAGATCAGATGGTAAAAGCAAACTTTTCTGTATTTACAGATAACAGAGTCTTGATTATAGAAAATCCTAAGAAAACCAACCAATAATAAATAAAGCTGATAAACAAGTGAGCAAGATCAAAGAATCGAAGATCAGTCTTTAAACGTTCCCTGTATTTCTATATGCCAACAATGAATAATGCAAAAGTGAAACTTAGGTGACACTTTCAGTTATCTCAGCATCAAAACAAACAAACAAAAGGACAACAACAAAACCCCACGTAGATCTCAGTTTTGCTGGCCATGCCTGCTTCCTGAGAGAAGTGGGAAGTTCTTCTCCTTCCATTATATGTGTGCTCAGGGAAGTGATGATGTTAGCTCTTCTTTGAAGGTCTGATAGAGTTCTGCATTGTAAAATAACCCCACAAAAGCAGTGACAGACATTCTCACTAAAACTTGAGAATGTTAAAGAAATTAACAGGTAAACAGAACAACATCTCATGTTCTTGGACTTTATTTATCCTGCTGAGATATCTGTGCTGCTCCTCAAGCCAATCTAAATAATCCCCACCAGAATATAAACTGTATTTTTGCATAAAATAATAAATGGTTTCCAAAATTTACATGAAAATAAGGAAATGGAGATAACCCTTCCATATACAGAAAGTCTTAAAGTAGACGCAAAGGCCAAAGGACACACATTTACTACTGCAAGAGTTACTACAAAGTTCTGGCCTATACGACAATAGTCTGTGAGATGTTGGCATGGATGTAAGCAAGAGAATATAATTGAGAGTCCAAAACTAAGCCTATAGCATTTATAATCAATTGATTTTCTGCAAGTATGCCAAGAAAATCCAATGAGGAAATAATGGACCTTTCAACAAACAATGTTGACACAACTAGATATTCACATGGATAAAAACCAACAACATGAAAATTAACAAAAGAACCAGGGACTTCTCCATGAGAGTTAAAGCACAAAGCTCTTGGAAGGAAGTGAAATAAATCTGCCATTTCTGTTAGTGGTTCCCAGATAGTTTACCTAAGATGTAAACAACCAAAGAATAAAGTTAATAGTAGTTCATCTACATGAAAACTTTGTGTTTTAAAAAAAAGAGCAAGAAGAAAATATGACAGTTCAAATAGTAGGACAAACTACATATATATCATATCTGATACCTGACAAAGTCTGCATCCAGCATATACAAAAAAAAAAAAACCCTCATAATTTTGTAATAAAAGAATAAATATCCTAATTTTAAATGAGCAGAAATATTTAATTTCTTAAATATTCTTGATCAGTAATCATCAGAAGATGTCTAACACCATTCATCATTCAGGAAATAATGTGTATCACAAGCCATAGTGAGGCTCCACATTATGTTCACTAGGCTAGCTGCCATCAGGACACATGAACATCGGAAGAATGTAGAGAAACTACAGCTCACATTACTGGTGGAGATGAAAATGGTGTGTCCTCTTTAGAAAGCTGCCTTCTAGACCTCAAAAAGGTCAATATTGAATTATCAAGTGTCCCAAGCCTGCCCTAGTCTCTTTCTTTCCAGACATATATGCCCAAGGTAACTGAAAATGTATGTTTACACAAACACATCCACAAATTTTCAAGGAAACATTATTTATAATAAGCCATAAAAATGAAAACTACCCAAATATCCATTGTTGAGTGAAAGCGTAAGCAAAATGTGCTCTACCCTTAAAATGATACACCATTCAACCATAAGAAGCGGCGACCCCTGATGCTTGTTGCTACACAGATCAACTGGAAAATGTCTTCAGTGAGAGAAGTTAGCCAGGAACAGCTACGTGGGTCCATTAGCCGTGCAAAGCCATAGTCTGTGTGGCTGTGTTTATATGGAATATTTACAATGGACAGATATTTAGAGATAGAATAGACTAGTGACTGAGTAGGGCTGGGAAGAGGGAGAGTAGACGGTGAGGGTAACAGACCATGGGCTTTCGTGTGGGAGATGAAGGCATGTTCTGGGGTTGGATAGTGTGTGAAGCGTGCTTACTTAAGATTCAGGAAAAGAACCCTAACCAGAAGTGCTAGGCCATATAACTGGAGTCTGACCGCAGGGATCCAAGACTTGCTGTGATATGGATGTTAGATGATCAGGATCTGGATACTAAAGGGGGTGCAAACAAGATATTTTAAAGAAAAAGTATGATTTTATGTATTTGAAAAGTGAAAACTTTAATGGAGACAAAGAAAGCATGTCTGCAGATCTGGACTCCAAAATAGAAATGATATCTTTTATAAAGTGTAGAATAAGCACACAAAATCAAATCTGAAAATTTTAACTTACATCTTTACACTTACAGTTAAGTGCTTAAAATTCATGAACTATAATGTTAGCAACCCCAAAGCAGTTTTAGTTACAAAATCTGCATCAGTGTGCCTGCTTCTTTCAGCAATTGCTAGCTAGCCCTGTTTTCCCCAAATTCCTGCTTTATGATCTAGGGAAGAGTAGGGTGTTTAGTACAGTGCATTGCAGATTTGGAAACACATCTAAGAATAATTTAAAACAACACAATAAAGGTATGTCATAAACTTAATATTCTAATTGTATTGCTACATGATCCGTAAATTGTATTTTAATGCTGCCACATGGTGGATTTTTCCTCCGATTTATTAAAACTTTCCAGTTGGAGAGTCATCCTCAGGAAAGGCCTCGAGGAGTCTTGCACAGCACATCCCAGGTCCTGGTGGGATTGAAGGTGTGAAAGGAGCTGCATCCGGAGTTGTGGGTGAACTGGCCCGAGCCAGGTTGGCCCTGGATGAAAGAGGGCAGAAACTAAGTGATTTGGAAGAGAGGACTGCAGCCATGTTGTCCAGTGCAGACTCGTTTTCCAAACATGCTCATGAGGTATGCCTGGCACACAGTCACCCAAGGAACTAGATAAAGCAAATAGGAAAATGACTTCATTTTGTATATTCTGTTATTTCTACTATGTACTTTGTACAGTTGCAAGTTCTATTTTGATCACAAGAGGGAGCCATTACAAGAATATGGCAATAGTCCTTACCGCTCCTGAAGTCTTTACCTTTTAAAGGAGCGTGTCTGCCTTTAGAACCTTTGTCAACAGTGTAGAAGCTTTGCCCCTGTTTGTCAGTGGCCTCGGTAAGAATGCTAGCCTGCTGTAACTCCTCGGTCTGCAGCCACCTTGTCCTGAAAGAAATCAGTGTCCCCTGGTTCTTCCAGGTAGAATCAGTTGACAGGTTGAATCTGTGTATCTGGGGAGGTAGTGGAACAGCTTTTGTGGTGAATTCATGGACCTCAGAAGCAGTTGCCATAAGGTGTTGGGTTCCCTACGTGATGCTCACACAGCTGTGTTTTGCTGACTGATACAGGCTTTATTAAAAAGTAATTTGTGGGCTGCAGGGATGGCTCGGCAGACAAGAGTACTTACTGGACCTGCATTTGGTTCCCAGCACCCACATGGCAGCTCAAGCCACCTGTAGGTTCAGTTCCAGGAAATCTAATGCCCTTCTCTGGCTTTGCAACAGAAGATGGTACATACACAAAACTGCAGGAGAAACAGTCATGCGTATAAAATAAAGAGGAATCCTTAAAAATACTTCTATGAGCTTAAACGCCTCCATGTAAAATACAAATGATTATTTTGCACGTGTGACTCTTCCTACTATGGACTGGTGACTTCTCATTTTTGCTTCTTAGACTGCCGTTTGAGGATGTTGCGGGTTCTTGCCCAGCTGAACAGCATTAAAGTTACTTTTACCTTTGACCATCCAGTCCCTATAATATGAGCATTCCTTTACTTCTTCAACTATTAGCCATCTCTTCTCTGCTTGTGTTGTATGGGGGAGATAGTTTGACCTGGAAGACACTTGTCTGGAGCCCCTAAGGAAGTCGGGGGTGACGCAGGTCCCTCCAGTGTAAGCAAACAGCCTTCAGTGTAGGGCAGGAGTTCTGTTGCCGCAACCCTGCACAACAGAAGCACTTTGACACTATTTGCAAAATCCAAAGATAAGGAGCCCCGTTGCCTTTCCTTTCTACAGTTGTTAGATATAGTTGAGGGTCTAGAGGGACAGTACATTAGGCTGCACTTGTGGACTCTTGAATTCAGATTGCCAGGACCAAAACCCAGATTCACCAGTCTGTGAACCTTGAGTAAAACCTAGAAGCTGTGGGCTTTTACTTATAAAGTGAGAAAAGAATCACACCCCAAGAATTGTACAGATCAGAGAAGGTGAGTCATTTGTTGTCTAGCACAGCAGGGGCTCAGTAAATTTGAGATAGCAGTAGCTTTTCCAGCCTTTCTTTCCCTAATTCCTTAAAGCATTACTTTTAGTTCTAGTTAGAGACATGGCAGTGACCTTGTTTTAAGTTATTTGCTAAGTCACCTATGTTACACATCAAATAGAAGTTATAATACATATCAGAAATTGAGCACTTCCTGGGATAATTGTTTATAAATATAGCCATTGTCTAAATAAAACAATTCATGGTACTTTAAATAATCGAAGTGTCAGTCCAGAATGCTTCAGAATAGTATGCTTGATGGGCACCAGTTAGAAATAGTTTTTGTGAATTTTAAAAACAGATTTTTCTTTATTTTTTTTTCTTTTATAGATGATGCTGAAATACAAAGATAAAAAGTGGTACCAGTTCTGACAACCAGAATCCAATAAGTCTGACTTTAACCAGAAGGAAAAGAAAATTTCCTTGTTGATGCCATTGATGTATTTGGGAAAGATAACATAAAAGGGATGCACAGTGCTGAAAACTTCTTTCCCAGCACAATCATGCACTGTTTTACCTCAGTCAAATGGCTTTAACTGAGAAGAATTCACATGCGTGCAAACTGGAGCAGATGGTATACGCTGGCTATGAGCTGACAAACGGAGAAGTAAGCAGGGTCACACTGACAGATGAACACACAAAGAACGTTGAGAAGTGCTGGAGGGTGCTCCCTTGGATCATCCCTGTATTAAACTTTCAGATGCCAAAAGATTTTGTGCCATTGTATCTGCCATGAGTGTTTGATCCAATGTGGGGAGAGGCTATAAATCAGCAGTTATAAGTCCTAACTGGTCACATTTGTGTCTGGATTGTATTAGGAACAGCTGTCTGGACTCGCCCTCTCTCAAGTAGACTGGTCATCAGTGTCATTGGTGAAAGAGCAACAAACTGTCCCCTTATCTTTAGACTCTGCTGAATGGTGGGCTTTACGTAATCAAAACGTATACATAGCTCATGTATGGGGATCCTGTTCTGTTCTTGTTAATCATATAATTGTGTTCAGTTCTTATTTTTTTCAAAAGCAAAACAAGGTGATACATCACTTTTCATCGAAAAGTGTAACGCATGACTGAATCGCTCATCTTCTGAGTTTCCATGTAGTGGCCATGCGGTGTGGAAAGTAAGAAAACCTCCATTGTGGTGAGGAGAATTCTTCAATGTCTTTTGTCCTCGTTCACATCAACTCAGCTAAGGGTAGACTTGACCAAAACTGTTACTGGTTAAATTTGTAGAAAAGTTAAAATTGGCTAAGTTTTTAATTTTGCTTGAATTTTTATAAAATGTTTAACCAAATGTACCCTTGCGTTATTTAATTAAAATTGCTAAAACAACAGTGTTTTATCATTTCAGTTAAGTGCTCAGCTCCCTTTAAAACTCTCCTTTGTGTGCTGACAGTGTCAGCACACTCAGGTGATGAACCGTTTAATCTTAGTGCACATGCCACCGCATGGGAAACTGCAGGTGTCTCTTGTGTGAGTGCTCAGGAGCCCAGTCTGATGACCTACAAAACACCCTATAGAAACACATCACACCTGCACATGTCCTTTCAGATACTAAAGGCAAAAAGAAAGGAAAGTATGTTCACTTTGGTGACCAAGTTTTTTCCGTAATGAAGAGTGATGGGCATTGCGTGGCAGAGGACACTGAATGATTGGTTCTTGCAGTAGCAGGAAAGCACAGAAAGCAAGCAGTCTGGAGGGCAGAGCCAGGGCCTGCAGCTGTGAGAGCCACAAAGGAAGAAGGGAAGGGAAGGGAGCAGGAACTTTACATATTGTCTTGTGTGAAAGTCTGTGCTGGGTCCTCACGAATGAGCAGAGCACAATTTGGGAAGCGTGGTTGTTTTTTATTCCATGTGATGAGTAAAGTTCTGTGTAAGATATCTTCACTTTTCAGTCAGTCACTGACCTGTTTCTCTTTCATTAATAAATCTTTTGTTTACATTTTATAACGTGCACTACTGGATATAAAAGTTTACATCAAAGTTTAAATAGCATTGAGTAAGGGTTAAATATCTGTGATAAAGAGAATTGATCAAGGTAAAAATGTTTTTAAACTATAATTGTTTTTAAAAGTTTCTGAATCTGTAGAAAGTGAAAAACACATTTCTGTTTCATGTCCGTGCTCTGAACATTTGGCAATTTACAAATTGCTTAATTTGCATTATATATTGTTCATTAAACCCATGTTCCATGATACTTCATTGGAAGGATTGGGTTCCTTTTTAGAGGTATAGTTTTATGAGTATCAATAGTCATAAAGAGTTTTAAAAAGTCAAAAAGTACTAAGTAACCTGATGCACTGCTGACTGTGTGAAGCCTCCGCTGTTTAGGCTGTTGTATTGTTTGTACATCGTTTCCTTCTACAGTCATTTAACTGCTGTATGTGAGAGGACTCAAAGTTGTAATTACTGATAGCGAAGTAGATGCGTTTACCAGAGCTGCATTTCGTAAGAACATCTTAACCTACGATTTTAGACTCTTTGTTTTTTCAAATTAGCCTACACAGTGTGCACAAGCTAAGTGGTTAGGACTAGAAAGTCCAAAGTATTTTTTGAATAAGAAAATGAGCTTCCCAGAGCTGTGCTTGATTCCTTAAAGGTGACCAACCCAGAGAGTTGGTTGGAGTCTGAGATGGCCTGCCTACCCCCAACCCACTCCTGTCTTTTTGATGCAAAAAGCAGTAGTCACCAGCAAGCCAAAGTTTCAGGAACTGTGACAATAACAACAGCAGAAAGGTCAAAATAGAAAATATCAGAAAATGAAAATCTGTGTGTGTGTCTATGTGTCTATTCTCTACCCTCATTTGTCTTTGATTCTGAAATTCATGTATTCCTCAATTAACCTTATTAATGAGAAGAGATTTCTCTGTATATACCACATACCCAATTCATTTCCCAAACTAAAATCAGTCCCTGTTTGCTTAGAATGTTGTTATTTGAAGTATTGTATTTTGTCAAAATCTTTCTGTTTAAAATATGGCATTACCTTAACACTCACTCACATTTCAGCTGTACTATTTCAAAAATTGGTTATAGATTAAAAAAACAACAACTGTTCCTGATTTGAGGTTCATAGAAAAAAATACTGCTATGTACATCTGTCATTCCTTGCAATTATACTGCACTGTCATCAAGAGCATTACGTTGATAATTTGCTTAGGACTTTGTGTTGGTTCTTCTGAATTTAGTTCAGATAGATATTTGAGTGTTTGAAACCAGCCTGAAAGTACACATATGTTTAGAGCGAGGGAGATTCTGGAAGACAGGTAAGGAAGGAAGCTGTTCCAAGTTTTATCTTAAGTTCTGTATTCAAATCATCTGTGCTTTGCTCAAGGCATTTTGCATGTGACATTAGTAAAGCTATCTCCAAAGGTTTTTTGTTTTTGTTTTGTGGCAAAGATTTATTTTAACTTGGGGGATTTTATTTATTTGTTTCTGCAAAATAAAGAGCACTGAACTTTAAACTTGAATTTTTCTGCACTTTTTTAGGTAATGACTTTTTATTGTCATTTATTTAATCTGCACTTTTTGGTTTAAATCAAGTGATATGTGTGTATAAAGCATACCAAAATCATGACTATGCTATGCTGCTAGCTGCACCTGAAACCAATCAGTTTTAAAACCTTTAATAGGGTTTTATATAGCTTTTAAATATTAAAAACAAATGAGATTATTTGCTGTATTTTTCGGTGTTCTTGGTCTTTGTTGCGGCACTTTCAGAGTTGTTTTAAAATCACACAGTAACATGTTATATTTATACACTGCTAGAAAGTATACTTTTAGTTTTAGATGAATTTTTATAAATGGTCTCTTTAATTTTAAAAATGGTGAACTTGTTAAGTCAAAGTACTTAAAAAGTATGTATATTATCCATACAAAAAGTTAAGTTTTACGCTTCTAATAAGAAATACTGGTATCTCATATCGAGATACAATTAAGTTTTAAAAGGTCATGCATCATTGAAAAGTTGTCACACAATGACAAGATACAATTATATAGTTTTTAAAAAACCCTCTGCTGAATATTTTCAAATATTGATTTTATTTTAAGGTGAACTATCCACAATAGTAATTTCTAGAACTTTTTCCATAGCTTCAGCTTGCTGTTGGATGCTTATCTTAGCTATTGTTTTAATATATATATATATATATATATATATATATATATATATATATATTGAAAATGGTTTTCCAGATATTTTTCTTCTACCTTTTTTAAAAATAAATTTCCAAAAATGGAAACAGAGTTTATGTATTTTTGTCAATGAAGGTTTTCTTTTTATTTTGTAGTTTATAGAATTTGTTCCTTATCAGTTTGATACTTAATCAATACTCCCAGGCTTTTTTAAGCTATCTTTACTCCTATGTAGCCAGTGACCCTTCTGGTTTTCTGTTTTGCCTTTTCTTTTCGGTGTTTGTTCTGCCTTGAGATGGATGCCCAAGAGTGCTTCTGATTTGGAAATGAATGTGCAGCTCCGGGCCTTTGTCGGATGCCCCTCCTGACCTGCTCATGGAGCACTGTGGCAACCCTCTGCCTTGAATGCTGTGAGGGTGCAGTGGGCATAAAGCAGTTGTCATAAAGGAAAGGGGCAAAACTGTAGCTGAGATTTTCTGAGGAAGCAAATCATTTATTAACATCACAATTCTGGCTCTGAAATTACTAGCCAAGTTCATTTATGAATCTAGTGGCATTTCCAGAGCTGCTTAAGGTGTTCCTCAGAAGAAACGTTAATGTGCTTCTGCCAGTGTTTTTCAGTGAGGCACATAGTTTAAAATAAAATTTTATCATCTATAAAATGTAAATAAATAGTGTCAATTCATTGTAGGTCACTTGACTCAGGTGTAGGCTAATTGTTTTATGTGAGTTTCAGGTTTTGACTTTTTTTAATACTATTTGTATTTTGTTATCTAAACTTTGCTCCAGTTGAAGAGTGTACTGAATTTCAAACAAACCTAACCTATCAGTGGGAAGTAATGCAAAGATAAGAAATAGTGGCTTGGTTTCTTTTTCCTTTCTTTTTTCTTTTTTTGTAAATAGTAATGTGATACTTTAGGTGTGCTCAACATGGGAGCTAGAATCAGGGCTGGGGAATACTTCTAGTTACACCTTTGGCTCATTAGAAATGTGTTTCAAAAACAATTCTAGAAGAGACAGATTTAGTTCCTAGCATCGTCTGCACTAAGGGCCAGCATGCTTGATCCTCAGTGCTGCCTGTGCCCACACCATTCGCACTGTCCAGCTCCTGTATTTCCTCGTTCTGTTTGCTCGGTCCAGTAACTGTCTCCAAGACGATTACTGGAGTATGCTTTCGGAGTACATTTTTTAAATTATCTGTGAACTGTTTTGTTTTTTAAGACGTACTATTGAAACACTAAAAATGTTTTCAAACTTTCTAGTTATTTTGCATTTCTGTAACATACCAGGAAAAAACTGTCATCACAGCAAAAAGGTTCAAAATTAGGTAATGAAATATTTTTGTAAATAAATACCGTAAGTTGGTATTTTAAGAATGTATTACAAGTTAATGTTTCTGGAAAATGTTCATATATATGTATATGAATGTCTCTGCTGAAGGGCTCTGATTGGGCGAAATAAAATAATCTCTACTGAAACAAAAAAAAAAAAAAAGAAAGCCCTTTTTTGGAAATTTGTGTTAATATTTTTCTGAATTGTAGAAATAACATATTAGTTGAAGAAAATAAACCAAAGAGAGAGAGAGATTGTCACATTTTCAAAGATAGGCTAATAGATCTTGAGACCACAGACATTGAAGTAGGATTCCTGTTGAAAGTTGCCTGGGCAGCCACATGGCAGGTGGGTGGGCTGGAATGGAGACAACAGCTAGATCTAGACGCACACAAATAACCCAGGAGTCTGATTAAAATACCAACCCTGAGTCAGTAAGTATATACAAGCAGGGGTCTGAGTTGACATCCTGACAAACACCTCCCAAAACACACTGTTGGTCTGTGGAGCATCCTTTGGATAGTGCAGTTAATGCATATTTCCATAGTTAGCATTTGCTGATTGATTGTCAGTATCGGTGTGTAACTACTTGTACCAAGAATAATCATCCAATCAGTGGATCTAAAATAAAGTCTCTCAGGAAATGAATGATGAGGCCATTCTCATCCTGGTTTCTGGTAGATTTCTGCCTCTTCAGGTGATAATACAACTGTTCCACATGGGGGCAGTCACGCCTTGAACAGAAGTTCTTACAGTGCTATTTACAGGAAGAATTGCTTTCGTGGTAGATTCTTTTTATCTGAAAACTTATGCAACACATCATTTTATGTTACTACACAGTAATAGGGATCATTTCACATTGCTCTGACTGATTATTGGAAGTTTAATACTTTCATACTTGAGTAAAAATTCAAAAGATTTCCTTTTGACTCTGGCCATGTCTTCTTAGGGTAACTATTTGAGTGTGTCCTGTGTAAGTGGTGCATGTCACTCAGTACTCTGGGTAGAAATACACTCATTATTCTGACTGTTCCTAGGAGGCTAGAGGAAGGCTCAAATTTTCTTCCATTTAAAGATAATGCTGTTTGCATTTTCGGTTTGCAGTTTCTGTATCAAAAGCTGCTTTCATAGAAGCTGATAAAATGTATGCTGTTTAGAAGAGTTATGTTAGAGTTCTCTGAGTTATTTTCAAACTTTCTGTATTTTTCTTATCCTTTCTGGCCTAATCACAAATTTAAGACAAAATTAAGGCAGGAAATACATTTTATAAGTAAAAACAAAGTTTCAGACAGAAAAAGAATATTAACAAAGAAGTGTGAAGACTTCGCTTAACAGGAAGCTGGAGTTCTGAGTTAATATTGTTTATATCTTTTTTCAAATACAAGACCCCCTGAGTTCTGTCCGTGCTGACTTCCCACCTCACTCTGCTCCTTTATGTCTGTCATCCCCGACTGTCATGCCCCTCACCCCAACTCACAAATGCT
The DNA here is from genome assembly GCF_907164565.1 of Psammomys obesus. Classification (NCBI taxonomy): domain Eukaryota; kingdom Metazoa; phylum Chordata; class Mammalia; order Rodentia; family Muridae; genus Psammomys; species Psammomys obesus. The sequence goes on along the minus strand of NW_026590654.1, from coordinate 1,933,837 downwards.
TTACAATTCAGTGAATTGGTTTTAAGAAAACACTTCTTTGCTTATTTAGTAGAAAATACTACAAATTCCCTTTCAAGGGAACTTATTCTTAAATACTGGATAAATTTGCAAGTATGTTTTTATGAACATAATGTGATCCCCACTGCTTGCAACATCCAGACACTCAAAATCTACAGCAATAAACCAATTAAACCTACACTGGATTGGGCTAACGTAACAAGCACTGGAGACACTCTGTACTGTGGAAAACTGTGCCACTGCCAGCAGACCTCATCTGAGCTTCCTCTGTAGGAGTCAGACAAATCATGTCCGAGTGTCCAAATACAAGATTCCAAGAAATACCGGTATTGAATACTAAACTACAAGAGTACTCTTCTAAAGGTATACTCTCCATGATTCTTTAACCATGACGTGACTATAAGTGCCATTAGATTAAGGCATTATGCTCAAATCTGAGCATGATGATTTAATGGAAAAGCAGCTAAGTGCAGACTGCTGGACCACTGACCCTGTCCCTCATCAGAGTTTCTGTACAGGAAGCATGGGGAACGGGGGGCAGGCATGAGAATTCATATTTTTCAGAAGTTTCTAGGTGGGTTAGTATGCTACTCCAGACCACATGGCGGACCCTGACCTAGAGCCATGCTATAGAAATAGTTTCATCTATTACAGATAATCAATATAACATCTGAACCAATACAACAGATATATGAATGAAAGCAATTGGCACACCTCATCATACATACACTATATAAAATCCTAACAACTTGTAAAATATTCCCAAGGCGGGGACAGACTGTCCTCCCCTTCAAGCGCTCACCATTACTCTGACCAGGGCTTTAACATCTGAACCACTTGCCAGAGGAAGACACAACTCGCGTATGTTTCCATCCAGTGAAACTGATAATATGGCCCTAAATGCCACACCATGAACCACACTTGAAAGTGTACAGATCAGTTCTGTTTAAATTTGAGTAGTTGGATTTTTGGTGCATTTTGCATAGATTCTTTTAAATGCATTCTATAAAAATTCTTAATTTTTTATAGAGTTTAAATCTAATATATATGTTATAACCTTACTAAAGATCTTTATATTTTCCTGATAACTAAAACTCAAAATATAATTTTTGGCTAATGGGCAAATGAATATGCCTAGGCTTTCATTAGTTAACAGTGGGGGCCTATGTGTGTGCAAATGCCAAGCCCATCAACCTGCTTGTGCAAACCCAGATTCTATTCTAAGCTTGTCACTTATACTAAGGACCCTGCAAGTCCCAGCCTCCACTGCTCTGAGTATAGTTTCATTAACTGTAAAACTGTTATCCAAGGACTGGCTTTACTTACTTCACATGGGACCCTCTAAAGATCATTAGAGGAACAGAATTTAGATATTGGAAATTATATTTTCAAAGTGAATGTTTTGTGCATGTGTGTGTATGTGTGTGCATTCATGTGTGTGTGTGTTTGTGTATGATGTTTATGAGATGCCCACTGAGGCCAGATGAGGGCGTTAGATCCCCCGGAGCTTTAGTTACAGTTATGAGCCATGTGACATGGATGCTGGGACCCAAACTCTTCAGAGCAGGAAGCACTGTCAACTACTGAGCCTTTTCTCCAGCACCCAGGCCTTACCTTAAAAGCAATAATTCTTTAGAAGCTCTATGAAAGAAATTAAGTTCCAAACTCGGAGGAGTGAGTAGCAGTGTATCAGGATCATCAAATCAGTATTAGTCCAGCCATGGTCCTACGGCCATGATCAGGTCATATAGTCACGGCCATACAGCCACGGTCGGAATCAAAACCATCAATTCTATTCAAGGATTCAGGATAGAGGTGTGACCAACACAAACCACAATTCATACTAACAAAAAGGTGCTCATCACTGACATCCTGATTTTCAGAATGTTTAAATGAGAAAGGGCATCTAAAATAAGGTACAGGCTCTCTGTAAATCTTATGTGTTACAGGTTTTGCTGTGTGTCCCAGGCTGGCCTCTAACGCCTGCACCTCTGTGTCCACATCATGAGTGCTGGGATGGGATAAAAGGCATTTTCCACACTCTTCTAGCTTAATGGAGTCTTTTTAAAATTGAATTCTTAGAAGTTGCTAAGAGTCTAATCCACAACTTCCAAATTGGTTCTCACTGCCCTCTTCCTTTTGAATGTTAGTCACCAAATACCCCTGAAGACTTCCAAGTGCCAAGACCTCCAGCTTGCTCCTTTCCTTTCTCCCTAGACTACAGCTTCTGTATCTAAATTAGGAATAGTCCAAGCTCTCTCCAGAAGCTCAGGCAAGAGCTGCTGCTGGGCTACCTCTGAGCGGTTGGGCACTTGAGGGCACTTTCTCTCTCTCTCTCCGATGAACCGGTGCCATCGTGGGGTGGAATTTCCTCTGCCTTCAAAGGGGATCTTCAGCCTTCTCTTCTTCCTATTGGTTCCACCATTGAACCTCTTTATAGGTAACCCACATGGGCCAGGAACCAGCTCAGACAAAGCCCTGTTCTGTTTCTCTACCCTGAGAGAAAACCCTCTATGTAGTTCTTATATAGGGCAGAATGTGTTTTTCTCTCTGTGAACATACAATCTGCCTGGACTTAGAACCATGCTTTTCTCTGCTTTTATGGAGTCCAAACACTGACTTTCCCCCTCTTCCACCTACCCCCACCCTTCCTCCTCTTTCTTCTCCTCCTCTTCTTGAATTTTTAAAGGCTCTTTGCTGTTTAAACTGATATTTCTCAAAAAGCACTTTTCCCTCAGAACGGTCATCTGAATCGTGAACTCTAAAAATCCATTTTGAAGTTCAGTTACCAGCTTTTGTTGTTGGCTTACTTGTTTTGGGTCCTTGAGACACAATTGTGCCATGTAAAACAAGTTGGCCCAGAACTGTGGGCCATCCTAAATGCTGGCATTTCAGAGGAGTGTGCCACCACACTGGACTCCAGCTATTTTTATTCCACTAATAATTATTGGCACTAAGATGTGACACTCTGTTTTTAAACTTGGAGATGAAGACATGAACTAGATCAAGACCCTTCCTGAAACTTGCACACAATGACGGTGGCATTCTTTTTTAATGTCCTCTTCTTCAGTGATAACACTAAATCCAGAGCAAAAAGGAAGACTAGCTGCCAGCACAAGAAAACAAGGGCATTTGTTTTTGAGGAAGGTGGGGAATAAAGCATAGAATCTTATCCCTGGTGTATGCTCGCTCTGCACCTGTTTCCCTTCCTGCATATGCCTCCTTAGTCACCACTGTACACTCTGCCCAACAGTCATTCTCAGTCTCTTGCTTTCCTCCGTGAAGCTTGATTCCACCTCTGCATCTTGAGTTAAAAGTTGCTACTTCTCACTGGTGCGTATCTTCCCTTTCTAGAATATTCTCTTTCAGCTCCAGTTTAGCTGCTTCTCCCCTAAACACCTCACACTTCTCCTGTGACCTTGATTCTTTGACAATGTGGCCCCTTCTCAGTCACCCATATGTTGCTGTCCTTTGTGGACATTCCTTCCTGCCCTCGGAGCTCATGCTGTCAGTTTTCTGTTCTTTTTAGTCATACCTGGAACACTCTTTCTTTTACTAATTTTTTTTTTTTTTTTTTTTTTACAGTCAGGCTGCAAAGCCTTTTCTTCTTGAAAGCTTTCTATAGCCAGAGTGATTAAGTGCTTTCTCCTCTCTGCTACAACAAGCATTTCTTGCTACTGGTAATTGAGTCCTTATCTCAGTGTGGCCTAACTTGTCCACATACAACTTGTTCTCTGAGCTCGGCAACAAAAGAGACTGTTGTCTGTCTTTGTCACACCAGCATCTATCTACCAAAATGCCTGTCACATAGAAAGTGTTCATTAGTATTTGTTGATAAAGTGTCATAATTCAAGAGTTCTTTTTCATGTTTGTTTACACTAAGAAGTCATCACAATATCTGTGTGAACAAAAAGCTTTATATTTTATTATCTATATTTCAGCCACAAATGTTTAGTAGCTGCAGATATTTTGCCTGGAATTTCTCAATAAATATAAAATTATGTTTTATTTTAAACTTAACATTTGAAGGCTGTCATACTTCTGATGATTCTAAAGCCTGAAATTTTTATTTTCTTTAATTTTAATAATAGTTCTCACTTGCTATATATGTGAATGCATTTTTAATTAACTCCCTTTTGAGGCCTTTGTGGGTGCTACTGCATAGAACCATGTGACCCCACGTGGCTATTATGGACTCTGCCTCAGCCATGAAGACCCTTGACATTAATCCAGAGCAGACACCAAGTCTTCTTTGGAATCTGGAAGATGATAGAGCCAAGACTCACCTTATGGTGTCAGAGGACATGTAGAAGCCTGCTGACAAGTTGCTTTAGCAACCTTCCTCTGAAATGATTTGCAGACATTTAAGGAACCTAGCATAATGCTGCCTTTGGGTTGAGTTCAGGGCAACAGGTGCAGTAAGTAAGATGTGTTTACGCTGCAGGGGCTTAAAGTGGCCTATGTCAGAGAAGGGCAGGAAAGGACAGGAGTGAACGCGAGAAGGCCGGTGAACTCTGTAGCCAACCTCTTCAAAATATTATTCTTAAAAAAACACTCAGAGAAGTGCTTTAAGGCCACATATACAGTAAACCATATAGACATAAAGTGAAAGCCAGGAAAGAGATTGAAGATCTTGATGAAGTTCCATTGTGATGAACCCTGTGATCACAGAGGCTCACTGGAGCCTGAGTGCAAAACCTGAGTAAAGCCTTCCAGCAGCTTTTCCCCGCCCTTGCCATCCATCTTGAGAATCAATGAGGTGCTTAGCAGGATGAATGACAGAAGGTTTTACCCTGGACCTGACAAGACCTACATTTATAAGATGATGCATCACAAAGAGAGCAAAATTGCTAACTTAACGCATGTTAGACGTGCCCTTTCCATGGAAGCTAATGGAGTACCTCAGTATTTACCAATCACAGAAGTAGTTTGTGAGAAACTAAATTTCCAACAAGAATTATGCACACCTGTGGACTAGCTACGGCGTTTGGCTGGAGCCAGCTATTACCTGTAGAGGACACACACACACACACGCACACGTGTGTATGTACAAAGTGTGAGGCTCTAGTGGCATATTTTTATCATACTATTTAACGTCTTAGTTTGTGTGTAGATTTTCTGTTGCCTTAAAAGAAAAAGAATGTAAAAGCTTGTTGCAGGCAGTTACTTAGATGCAGAATTTAAGCAGCTTTGAGTCTGGAGTGGCTTTGTGAATGATGGCTGGAGCACGCATTTGTATGAGGACCAGTTTTCCATCCTGAGGTGGAGAGAAGGCTTATGTTGGCTATTAGAATAAGTCTGCGGTGGTTTGCCCAGCTATGTTGCCTTTGATATTGTCCTCCTGGTGGTCTTCGAGATTTGATCCGTCCACATGAACCTTATTTGTTCTGCAGACTTAGAACAAATGAACCAATTTTTCAAGTAGTGTCTATTATTAGATCCCAAAATCTTCCCCAAGCCCCATATTCTAAAACAAGCTATATTATTTTATATTCTGTATTGTGTATATACATTTAATGTGACATTAAAATTGCCTCCGTGTTTACTGATGTGCAAGCCAAATACAGGAGTCAAAGGCGTGAAATTAGGCAGTGCCAAGTCAAGTAGCATGATGGTTAGAAATACCCTATCAGAATCACATTTTGTGTTGGTTTGAGTGGGAGTTTGCCACTTGGCTATCAGACTGATCTAATGCGCACTAGGAGGAACAGCTAAGTGCAGCTCTATGGATGAGAATCTAACAATGCAATCCATAGCAGAACCAGCTTAATATTATTGCTTCTTTTGTCTTTTTCCTGTCTTCAGCCCTTGGACTAGCATCACATGAAAACACCTGAGATTTCCATCTAAAATGTTAGTGTAAAGGCAAAAATAGAAACTGAAGTGGTGAAAATAACAAGAAACGAGGCCCGGGTACTGGGATAAAGGCATTGCTAGTCTTGAATAAGCATCACTCTGCAAGCGTTTTAGTTTGCTTCTTGATGCTGTAATAAAAATACCTTGACCAAAGCAACTTAAGGGAGAAAGAGTTGGTTTGGGCTTCATAGCTCCAGAGGGAGAAGAGTCTGGTATAATGGGAAGGCATGGCAGCAAGAAGCAAGAACAGGAAGCGGAGAGACGTGAAGCAGCTAAACACGTGAAGCAGATGTAGGGAGCTGGAAATAGGGCAAAGCTCTGATCTCTCAAAGCTCTCTGCTACTGATCCCCCCAAGGCTTCACTTCCTAAACCTCCTAACAGTGCCACCAACTGAGGAGCACGTGTTCAAATTCATGAGCCTATGGGGGCGCATTTCTCATTCAAACCGCCACAGCAGACAAGGAGATTAAGCTGTGTTGTTGGCGGGGTGGCAGTGCAGTGTTCTAATTACAAGGTGATTTGGCTTGGGTGGAATATTTTTTTTTCAAAATATTTTCTAAAAACATCATTAGTTATAGTTTTTAAAGTCATGGTTTGTCTCCACGCGTAATATTGTATGTTTTATTTGTGATTATAATTGATACTAAGTGCTTGAGAGAGATTATTTGTGCATGGGACTGTAGTGCCAATGGAGGCCAGAAGATGGCGCATAATCTAGAGTGAGCCGAGGATGTGAGCTGCCCAGAGAGCGTTTCCTGGGCACCAAACTCAAGTTTTCAGCAAGAGCAGTGTTCACTCTGAACAACTGATCTATAACGTCTCTCCAGCCCCTAAATGAAATAATTTAAAAATGTCACTACTGTTGTTGCAAGAACAAAATCACGGAGCAACCAGATAAAGTTAGGACTTCAAGCCTCCAGATGAAAAACCACTGACACCAAGAACAAAGCCCTGTGCTCGCCAATCACGAGGTAAAAACCCTCATAGCTAAGATTAAAGATGCTTAGAGAAAAATCCAAAGTGACAATCGCCCCAGGCTTCCACTCAGGAAGAACCTCTTTCTGCCCCACGGCTTCTTTCTCGTTACCCACAACACCCTTTCTTTTCCATGCTGGACCTCCTCCTAGCTAAACGCTCTGCTTCCTGTGCCCTTACATGTTTAGCTCTTTCTCATCTCTTGAGACTCAGTATAAATGTGCTGCTCTCTAATAAACCTTTCCTGGAACTTGTAAGATAGCCCAGTTGGCAAGGAAATTGTTTTGCAAACATAGGAATGCAAGTCTGAGTCCCATGTTGAAAGAAAGAAAGAAAGAAAGAAAGAAAGAAAGAAAGAAAGAAAGAAAGAAAGAAAGAAAGAAAGAAAGAAAGAAAGAAAGAAAGGAAGGAAGGAAGGAAGGAAGGAAGGAAGGAAGGAAGGAAGGAAGGAAGGAAGGAGAAAGAAGGAAGGAGGGAGGGAGGGAAGGAGGGAGGGAGGGAGGAAAGGAAAGAAGGAAAGGAAAGGAAAGGAAAGGAAAGGAAAGGAAAGGAAAGGAAGAGGAAGAGGAAGAGGAAGAAAAAGAAAAAGAAAAAGAAAAAGAAAGTTAATAAATAAAAGCCTGTTGTTGCCTGCTCTATTGTTAAATCCACAATGGGGCCAGACACAGATTAGTTACTGAGGAGACCCAGGTCTCCTGAGACATGATCCAGTTTAACTTGGATGGAGAAAGGGGTGTTAAAATGTGAAGGAGCTTTGCGTTTTAGCGAGTCACATGTGATACAACCCCTGATGCCTTCACTTTTGGAGCAGGAATGATAAGATCTCCTGTGAGGCTGCTGAGAGGAAAAGTAAATGATTTATAAACAGAAGCCTAGCCCTCTACAAACAAGCCACCCTAAGAAAATTGGCCTCTGCGTCCCCAGTATCCTTAGTCATAAAATTAAAGCAATTAAATCAATAGTATTATACTCTAGTTGGGCAAAATTTAACTGTCTGGTGTTTATGAGGAATCAGAATGCTTCCTCTTGTTGGTGATACCTCATTTTCCTATTTTCTTAGCTAATGAATTCCTCTGGTTAATTTGTATGTTGAATTACAAACTATAGAGGCATTAATGAGAGTCAAGGCCTTCAATATGTAGGAGGAAGGGCTGACTGCTTCCTAAAACATACATAAAGGATGTAAGTGTGTAAGGTCACCCACCTTCCCAGGACTGAGAAGCCGGTCAGGAACACCAGCCAGCTCCGCCAGCAGACACTTTGTTATGAGCAGATCCTGTGCATCCTCAGCACAGGACTAAACCCTGGCTTCATCAGTTTGGCATTGCAAGACCAATAGCCCTAAGCTGTCTTGATAGAATTTGTCTTCAGAGATATTCCCAAGGATCTCCTAAAGATGCCTATTAGTTCCGGGATCAGCCCTATTTGCTCTTGTTCAAACCAGGGCTTTCCAGGGCTTTCCAGGGCTTGCACCTCCACAGTCAAGGCATTTTTCACATAAGGAAAAGAAAAATCTGCAACCACCAAAAGCTCTAAAAAAGTAACTGTTATGCTGTCCAAGCCTTTGGGTCCAGGAGTGACAACGGTCACTTCTTGCCACTTCTGGCCTTCTATAAGTCCTCTGGCTCCAAGTGCCAGGTTGGACACACCCACCCCTCACCTTCTCAAAGGCCCAGGGGTAGCATGTAGGCAAATGCTTCCTGGGTGAGTCAAGGGTGGGACTCACATATGTTTGGAACCTAGCATGTTCTTTAGCCATAGAGGCCCAAGGCTTTGTGTTCAAAGATCACCTCTCACAGTTCTTTCTGTTACTAGAATGAGGATAAGACAGAAAGTGTCATGTGATGTACTTGTGGGTGTCTCTAGATGTACTGGGAGGCTTGTCCTGCACTGCAAACTACTCCTCTTCAAAGCTGCAGTCAAAGCAGTCTTTATCCTCCTGCCCAGTTCTCATTCTTCCTCTCCCTGACCCCTTGCTTCCTATGCCCTCATTGTCCAGCCCTCACATGGCCTCACAGGAAGACCCTGTGACTGCAGCAGCTCAGAGCAGCACACCCACATTCTGAATCTCCTGAGCCCTAAGCTCAGCCACTTGTCAGAGCACATTATCATAGAACTTGGAATGCATAAGTTTTAGACCAGTGGTCCCCAACCCTCCAAATGCTGCGAGCTTTAACACAGTTCTTCATGTTGTGGTGACTCCAAACATAAAATTATTTCATTGCTACTTCATAACTATAGTTTGACTACTTTTGTGAATCATAATCTAAATATCTGATATGCAGATGGTCTTAGGTGACCCGTGTTATAGGGTTGCTCAACCCCCCAAAAAAGGTCAAGCAGGTTGAAAACTGTTGTCTTATACAAAAGAGAGAAGTAAGAAATAATGACTAGAAATTATCACAAGAGGACGCTGGGTTTTCTTTACACTGTGAAAATATGCTTCTAAAAGGCATCTATGATAATGAACATCTGTTTTTTAAGTGTGGTAATTCAAACATGATTTGCTGCGGAAAATGGTTCTGGATGAGAACTTGTGGATAGCCTGCAAAGAAAAACTGTCTCAGTAAACAACACAAAGATGATAACCTGGGAAAGCTAAAAGAAGGCGGACAAAAGAGGGAAGGGCAGACCAGTCTCATGTGGGCAAAATAAGAGGTAGATGTTAGGGGTGTGGAGAGATTAAGAAGTGAGAACTAATCAGAAGCCATCTTGATGAAGCGCCTGTAACAACTAGCATTCTAGAAAAGATCCCTGGGTGTAGCAAAGGCTACCCTCAAAATACTGATCTTCCTGCCTCAGCTTCACCAGTGCTGGGATTCCAAGAATGCCTCACTTGGCTTGGCTTTCTCCCTGTTCTTCCTGGCACAGCTTCCCTCCTTCCATTGCCCTGGGCTCCGTTTTTCTAGCATTTTCTATCTGGCATAATATTGCCAAGGTTCACACATGCTGTACACCCCATCATCAACCTATTTTAATTGGCAAATGCTTCACTGTATGAATATATCATATGATGTTTATCCATTCTTTGGTTGAACTTCAGAAGAACTTACGGTTTTGCACTCTTTAGAAATCGGGCTACAAGTTTTTGTGTGACCAAAAGTTTGGACTTGGATATTGTTTGATCAATTTTGTAAAAACAATCAGAAGCCTTGAAAGAGAAATAAGACAATTCAACAATAGCCACAGAAGATTATGATAGCAACTATGAATGGTGCATAGTAAAGCTAGAAATGGTAATAGGGGAATTAAGGGATTTCCATGATGCAAGCAGCTATGCACAGAGTGTTCTAATGCACAGGGTTCCAGGCTCACTGGAAACATTCTCTAGGTTAGGTCATATGTTAAACAATTTTTAAAGCCTCAATAAATTTTAGAAGAGTGAAGCCACAAAGAGTATTCTTCAACTCCAATAAACTGAAATCAGACCTCAGTGGAGGATCTACCAAATTAGTAAATATGTGGGAACTAAGTGGCACACTTAGATAGCTCGTGGGCCAACGGAAACTCAACCTGAAAAGCAGAGATCCCGAAAACATACATACCAGGCACAGAACCCTTCACTAACACAACATGCCACTTTACAAAGCAGGAAAGGCAAGCAGACTGGATCCATTAGAATACACTATAGCTTTAAAATAAGTGACAGTAAAAAAGGTTGGTGGGATGTACAAAGAACTTAGAATTTTGATGTCAGACATGTTGGAATTGGTGCAGCCATTTTTTAAGAAAATGTGAGTTCCTCAAAGCATTAGACACAATTAACACAATTAACAGTTCCACACAGACTACAAAGAAAACTGAAAACTTGTCCAGGGGCTGGAAAGGCAACTCCGTAGTTACGGGTACTTACTGCCCCTGCAGACAGCCTGAGTCCCAGAGCCCATCTTCGGTGGCTCACAACTGCTTATGACCTCAGGCTAAAGGGATCTGATGCCCTCTTCTTGTGCCCTTCATGGACATCTGCACACTGTCACGTAGTCTTACAAGACACATACATATAAAAATAAATTGTAAAATGTTTCCATAAAAACTTGTAGAGGTGTTGATAGCAAGGTCTCTAAACAGTTGAAAAGCCTAAGGTCTGGTCAGCTGAAGAATGGATAATCATTATATGATGTATTCATACAGTGAAACACTTGCCAATAAAAATGGGATAATGAAAAACTGTACAACGTGTGTAACTTCACAATTTTATGCTAAATAAAATGTGTTATGCAAAACTGTCAAATGTTATCACACTTATAAATTATGATCTAAAGCAGTAAGCTCATATGGAATGTTTATCAACATTTGCAAGATGCCAGTGGAAGGAATTCTACAAAGTGATTGGCAATGGGGCTCCTTTGGGAAATGATTAAATGTTTTACAATTAAATAGTGGTAATGATTGAAAAAAATGTGTAAGCACACTAAAACACACTCTAAAGGCTACAATAAGAAAGGCACACTGTGATTCTCATCTGCTTACTGTTCCTGTGGTAAAACATTGACCAAAATCAACTTGAGGTGGAGAGGCCTTATTTGCCTCCGAGGTTCCAGTCCATCATCAAAGGAACCCAGGTGAGGCACGAACAGAAGCAGAATGCTGTCCATCAGCTTCTCCCCCTGCCCTGTTTAGCTACCTTTCTTATACAGCTCAAACCTGCTGAACTAGGGATGCATTGTCTGAAGCAGGTTGGGGACCTTCCTAAGTCAATTAACAAGTAAGAGAATGCATCACAAACAAAGCCGTGGGCCAGTGTGATCTGCCAGTTCTTCACCTGAGAGCTCTGACCAAGTGACGCTGTATGATGTCAGCTAGAGTGGACTGTGACGATTATAGTTTTAAAACTAACAAGGCAAGCTTGCCTTGATTATTTCAACTACTCGTGGCTGGTGATATCATGGGCCCTAGAGAAGAGCCACAACTACAACTTTCCTAACTAGTCTAATTTTTCTAGCTGCTTCCTGATACCCATACAAAAATATAGAACTTACTCCTCACTACCAAAGCTTCTTTTTGCAGCAGACAAATACCAGTACAAAAATCCACAAGTGAAAATAAAATCCACAACTGGTCAAAATGCAGAGAGTAGTAGACTGTGAGGTCCCCATCTCCAACTGATACATCTACAGTGCAACTTCTACACCTAAGTCTCAGAGAGCATTCTGAAACAGAAGGCAGAAAGATCCTAAGAGCCATAGGACCAGGAAGATTGCTGTGAGATAGTGTCTTCTATATATGACAAGAAAATTGCACTCAAAAGTCTCAACAGTATGGTTGCCTAAAGGAGGTCTGCGCAGTGACAGCACCATTTGACTTGCCAACGTGGATAGGGAAATCTCACAAGGCCCCAGTCCTAGATGAACAGCTACGGACAATTAACCACTGCCAAGAAATGGGTAAACCTCCTTAGAAATAACCCCCCATAGGTTATCCAATCTCAATGGCTAACTCTAAACACATATACACATAAATAAACTCAGTGGGTTATATAAATCTGTGTGTACTAATACCTGCATGCCTGTAAACACACATACATACATGTATATAAAATACATATATTTTGTACATAGATGTACATGTTATGTGGCAGACATTTCATCTTTACTCACCCGAGGACCAGCCCATGACAGACCAAAGTAACAACTGCACCACTGTCCAGTTTAGTGAAGTGATGAGATTCTTTAGTTTGGCTTTCTAATGGGAGCATGGGTGATTTCTGACAGTATAGCTGAGTGGGAACTTACACAGAGCAGGGATAACTCAAAAGCACCTACATCACCAAAAGCCTATCTCAACATGGCGGACGACTCCAGAAAACCGCAGCCTCAGGGCTCTGTTAGCAGCTGCCAGGTAGCGCCACAGCTTCTTACCACAGCTTGGTGGGTCAGTCTCCATCCTCACAATGGCTTGTTCCCTTTTATAGTATTAAGATTCTTAATAGTATAAAGTATCAAGAGAGTTCTAACTTTTTAGTTCTCTGGCATCTGTGACCTTCTCTTTACCTCCTGGGGTTTCCAGACTCCATCCCTCCTGGAGCAATTGCTGTAATTTGGAGTGAATTTGGGGATTGAGAAGAACATGCCATTCAGTAATATGTAGCAACAATAATTAAGTGGTTAATATTTTGAGAGGGAGTGGGGTCACCTGGAAGGAACTGGATAGGAAGGTGGGGTGGGGAGTATGTAAATACAGTATCCATGTATGAGAGTCTCAAAGAAGAAAATTAAAAATAGAAGGAAGAAAAAATTGTAGAACCATTAAAGATGCTAAGTATCCAAAGCAATCTTAAACACAAAGATAATATTACCTCATGACTTAAAAAAAAAAAAAGCTAGCCAGGCACAGTGGTCTATGTCTATTATGTCTATACTTTCAGCTCTTTGATGACAGAGGCAGAAGATTCATAGGCTACATTAGTCAGGTCAAAGGCCATCAGACTGTCTCCAGTATCCAAATGTGAAAGTTAGTGTGTGTGTGTGTGTGTGTGTGTGTGTGTG